>NC_089491.1:127166765-127474265 GCF_036850765.1 Saccopteryx bilineata
ACTGACAGACTTCAGTGCCCTGAGGCAAAGGCCACAGTGGCTTTACTGAAGATAGTACTGAACACAGCACTGTACTGAATGCAGCACAATAGGGATAGAATTAGCAATTCTGATTAATCAATGAGTGGGGACATTTGAACTACTCCCTTGCCCTTATGCTTGCTCTAAAGAAGTTCTCTTCCTGACTTCTTCATTCTCATCTCTGTTTCCTGATTTCCTCATTCTTGTTCCAGCTTCTATTTTGTGTGTATCAATAAATACTCATAAGGACTGGAGGTCAGAACTGTCCTATAAAACCTGTACAGGGGATTGTGAGGTAGTCTCCCCTAGGTCCCTCTGTGCACTCCATGTGGTCTCTGAGCAGTCATTGTCTCCATGACACTTGGTGGTCAGGAAAAAAAGAAAAAGAGAGAAAATGAGATGTGGAGCATCAAATGTAAAATTAGATCTGAATTTCAATTTTTTTTTCCTTTTTTTTTTTAATTTGGTAAGAGGAAGGAAGGCAGAGAGACAGACTCCTACTTGGGCCCTATCCAAGATTCACTCAGCGAGCCCACTACTGGGCGATACTCTGCCCATCTGGGACCATACTCACAACCAAGCTCTTTTTAGGGCCTGACGTGGAGGCCATGGATCCATCCTCAGTGCCCAGAGCCAACTTGCTACAATCAGACCATGGCTGCGGGGTTGGAGGGAGTGGGAGATAGAGAGAAGCAAGAGGAAGATGGGTGGAGAAGCAGAGAGGCACCTCTCCTGTGCACCTTGACTGGGAATCAAACCTGGGACACCCATATGCCTGGCTGACATTCATTCTACCACTGAGCCAAATGACCAGGGCCTAAATTTTTAATTTTTGCTTCTATTAGTCAATCAAGTCACTCTGTTTCACTGTTCCTATTATTTTTTTCTATAAATTTGGGAATCATAAGAATAATAACACCTACTTCTAAGATAGTTGTTTTAAATGTTTTATAAATATCACTTATTAAAAATAGCAATATAATCTTGAAAGATTGCTCCTTCTTATATGATTACAAGGCTTTTCTCTCCCAACTTAACTTTACCTGCACACAACATTTACAAAGAACGAATGTTTAAACATTCAGTGGAGTGAAGGGGAAAAGGATTTGTTTTGCATATAACAGGCCAAACTAGACCAGTCTCTTTTATATATCTGATATTTTTCCCAAACGTGCCTTTTCTCGGTAACTGTTAACTCATATCACTTGTCTTACATAGCTTTTCAGGTCCCCTTTATTGGTCCTCTGATTTCACTCCTTGAGATTAGTTTTTTATTCAATTTAGGCCATTGAAAAATCAACAGCAAGTTGACTCTATCTTCCTAGAAACATATTTCAGCAGACATCATCTATATTTTCAAGCATGCTACCTACTGGTCTCACTCAACCTCTTGCTCTTCATCTATGCCCCCAACACCACAAGAAGCATATCAAAACCTTTGTATTGAAAATTTATCTCTTTGCAAGCAAATCAGCTGCTTTGATAATTTAATGCATGGTGGAAGGGATGTGAGCTGACTTGACAAAACGTAGGAGATTATTGAGTACAATAACTAAGTGTAACTATTTTATTGTGCTTTTTTATTATACTTATACTAGATCTCAACTTGGCATAGATTGGATATTAAACATTCATTTCATAAATTTCAATTTGACAAAATTTAAACTTTATTAATTATGAATAATCTGTACTTTGTTTTGTGAAATTGTGTTTGAAAATAATTGTGTTTAAAAATATTCACATGCATCCATAAAACCCACATTCACAGATAATGACAAAACCATCCCATTGGAAAAAGAATACTTATTTTCAACAGCCTTTTTTCTCCTTATATCTGTTTTCATATATAGATTACCCCAATTTATGTATCGTTGGTATCAAATTATAAAGTGGAACGTCTAGGCTTCTTCTAGGCTTGACATCACAGTATCCCTTTGAACATTCATTCACTTGCTTAATAAATACCACCTCCAACATTCATAAGCTTAGTAGTTCCTTGACCTCATTCACTTCTTTTTGAAATAGTAACATATATGTAAAATGCTGATATATTAGTTTTTTTAATTCCTCCTCTCAAGTAAATCCATTTCATTTTATTGGGTATTTTTAAATTATGAGGTCTTAACTGAAAATTTTAAGTGTTTTGTTTGAAATCTTTTAATCAAACTTCTAATTTATGAGATCATGATACATAGACAGTCTTATTTAAGAGATGATGTCAAATGTTTCCTTGAATTATTTCAGTTGGATCTGGTACCATTTCACTGCAAGTGAGAACAGCAATTTGGAGGCTGGTAAAATTTAGGATCACAGAGAACTCAGTGAACTGAGGATTTTACATACATTTTATGGTTATATATAATTTAAATGCATGCTTTTATTATGGGGAAATTGTTCAGAAATGTCCTGATATAATATAGTTATTAATTAGTATGCACATGGATAGCTGTATATAGCTATTATATTTCTATATTACTCAATTTATTCAACAATTTTTTGTTCTTATGAGATTTTGTTAATTTGGAGGGTATAATGATGATGAAAACTGTTGTTACACATAAAGATGTCTTTAATCTTTGTACAAAAGTATAAATTTAATATTTGTTTTTTGTGCTATTCCAATACAGATTTAAAAATCCTCATTTAAGACATTTATACTTGAGTGAAACTTTTAAATCAACCATTTCCCAAAATATGACAATAAACTGTAAAATAAATAATACATAATAAAATACACTAGCAAATGTAACAAGGGATTACAAATGTAAAAAACATTGTTCTAAATCTATTTGATATAACTCATTTAATTCTCACAATCCTGTAGAGTTGGTACTATTCCCATTTTACAGAGGAGAAAACTGAAGCAGTAAGATTAATTTGCACAAAGTCAAACAGAAAGAAGCTAACAGTAAAATAATAAAATGTGGCTTTCTTAAACCTACAAACTCTTAAATCAATGTGTAAAGCCACAAAAAATTCTAGAAAGATAGTCAGCAAGTGTCTTTTACCTAGATCAAAGAAGTATCTCATTCTTGTTTTTACATTTTAAAGATATGGGAAGAAAAAAAAGACATAGGGAGATTTAGAAATAGCCACTTATAAGCACATGTTTGTGCCCTCCCTATTGGATACTCACATTTTAATTTTTTCTTTATTTTGATTTCATTTGTAGTTTCCAAAGTTATGTTTACATGGAACCTTTATTTTAGCATGCTCTCAAATCACCAGTTCTGTAGAGTAATAATAGGTCCCATCATCACTTAAGTTTGTTTTCCTTAATGGAATTCTTGGGTTCTCCAGTATATTAAAAGGCATTGTAATTTCCCAAGAGGGAGATTGCACTTTGAAGAGTTTCTTGTATTGATTTGCTCCCAATTCTTTGTGTTTTTATGTGTGCATACCTTAAAGTACTATTGTTCTCTGAAAGTCACTCTGCAGAAAACTAAATTAAATAATCATAATTAAGATATTTTGATAACTGATATATGTTTATTCTATGGATATTAATGCATCTAGCTTTAGTAATTTATCAAATGGGAGATGAAACAACATTTTAAATAAAAAGAAAGATATAAAAAAATTGTAAAATCTTCTGAGATTTTGTGCTTCTATCTGGGATGATCCTGATAAAATAATTTTCTTGACTCCATTGTTTCATCTCTTCTGTTAACAGGTGAAGAAATGCACTAGCAAACTGTGTGCGACTCTCCATTTCTATAATTTCATCTACATTCACTCTCCCCCACTAACATTCTTTTCAAATGACCATAATTTAATACAGATTGAGGTCCAGAAAACTGGCTGCCTTAAACCAAAATTATACCCCGGCATTGTGAATGCCTTTGCTTCAGTACTCTATTGTTATTTAATGGAATGATTGGCATATAATTTGTGACCACCTTTAATCTACCGAAGTATCTTTATTGCATATTTTACTTTCTTTTCAACTATAATTCTAACACATAGATTTTTTAAAAAATACTATGTTAACAAAATGCCTCAATATTTTTGATAATTTAATGTATCTTTGAATTATTATTTTAAATATCTATTTCTGAAAAAATAAAAAACATATGGAGATGAGTTAGAAAATGTAAACAGCCTGACCTGTGGTAGCGCAGTGGGATAAAGCGTCGACCTGGAACACTGAGGTCGCCGGTTCAAACCTTGGGCTTGCCTGGTCAAGGCACATATGGGAGTTGATGCTTCCTGCTCCTCCCCCTTCTCTCTCTCTCTCTGTCTCTCTCTCTCTAAAAAATCAATAAATAAAATATTAAAAAAAAGAAAATGTAAACAAAGTGACAGAAGATAAAACATGCAGGAAGTCATTTATATGCTTTTAATTAATACTCATTATAGACTGCTGCTGATTGTTGTCAATTCCAATATATCTAAATCAAACGCTTAAGTGCCGCGGCTTTTTTTTTTCTTGGTACAACGTGTGAGAAAGAAAAGATGGTGAGTAATCTGCTTCTGGTTTTATTTTCTTAGTCAAGCTTAATATGGCATCTGAATCAAAAAAATTACAAAACAACAACAATAAAAACTATCCTTGAAGGGAAAATTTTGGTATTCTTTTAACTGAATAGTGTTAACAATAATGAAACATATAATTTTTTTACCTAGTTTGTTTTTCCTTTTCACTTGTCAAATATTTCAAATAGTAAAACTTATAGTGGTATAAAATTAGACCACTGCATTTTATATCAGTCTTACATTTCTGTAGATTTTCAATATATGGACTCAAATGGATTCTGATAAAAACTTTGTTTTAGGAACTGAGTCACCTTCTGTACCTGGTTGATTGTTCTCACATGCTATTATTTCTGAAATAAATGCATTTCATTAGTCAGGCAGCATCACAAGGAGAGAACACAGCTCTGCCAAGGATGAGACTCCATCCATCACTGGACCCAAATTTGTGCATATTTTAATCCCATTGGCTCTGTTCCTTTGAGAACCTCTGTAGGCCATTGTTTCTAAATAATGTTAAAAATAGAAAAGAAGAAAAAAGAAAGTGTTTGTGCTTAATGACCTCTGCTAACTTCTTCTGAATGCAGCCAAATTCTTGCCTCACTCAGTGAACTGAGACAAAGGAAGACAGGGCATGTTCACATAGGTTTTCGTTGCAGTTCGTCTGAAGTATTGCTCACCCCACTGAGCAGGGAAGGCTGTACATACTCAGAAGTTTTTAATGAAACATTATATTCCTTGGAGTTTGGCCCAGTTGTATCTTGTAAAAATGTGGTCATAGGACTTGTCATGTCAAAGAGAAAAAATATGAAACAAACAATGGAAATAGTATCTTTGTGCGGTTTTCATGATTCAAGCCCAAATTCTGAAATTTTCTTCTCAGTGCTACTCTCTGTGTCTTTACAAAAAAGCCTGTTCCTTTCCTTCTGTGAAAGCTATTTTCATCTCACTTTTTTTTCAGTAGGTCTTTAAATGTTACTTTGTTAAGCAATTGGTAAATTGTTAAGTCTTTGGTAAATTTTTGATACTTCTAAATGTACCCTCTATAGCTCATTTCTAGAACTTTGTGTAATTTAGCTTTCTGTTAGTTAACATAACATTCAAAATGTTTAATTGTTTAAAAAAACAACCAAGCATCAGTTTTCATGAGCTTATGGTTTTATTGATTTGGATCAAACTTGGCTGATCTTTACTGGGTTCACTCATGTTTGTGAAGTTACCTAGTGTTAACAGGCTGGGGTTATCTTGTCTTGGATAACCTTTGCTAGATACACTAAGTTTGTTTGGTTTTTTTTTTTTGAATGACAATCACATAACTCTACAGGCTAGCTTGGGACAATTTTGTGTAAATGGCAAGAGTTCATAAAACAAATTGGATTGAGCAATGGTTAACTTACTTTCTGCTTGAATCCTATTGCTGTTGTACAATTTGCTAAAGAAATCAAATGGCCAAACCCAGAAACAGTGGAAGATGTGAGTTACTACCAAAGTAGGTAGGAATAAAGCATATCCATAAATGCCTTTTACCACAAACACTATCTAAATAAAAGAGAGATACTAACAAAAACTAACGTGTAGAAGTGCCCGTTGCAAGGATCATTAAAGTATAAAAAATAATGAAAATAAACCTAAGGAATTGGCAAAATAAATGATGATACATCCATATTATCAATATTATATAGTCACCGGAAAAACTGTTTTAGAATAATATAAATAACATATGTACCCTGATTTATCAATGTCACCCCATTAAAATTAATTTAAAAAATGAATAATATAAATAATATGGGAAAATATAGCTAATATATTAAGTGAAAAAGTAATATGTAAAATTGTATATGCAGTAAGGTCTAATAGTTAAAATCATTTACAAATATGTACACAAATAGAAAAACTAAAGAATGGTCACATATATATAGCAATGATTTCTCTCTTTATTACATTTATTGAGGGTGATGTTGGTTAATAAGATCTCAAGGGAGATGTTGAGGGGAATATAGGGGAGGGGGATGCATTCGGGGTGACCCTAGAATCTATGTAAACACAATTAATTAATTAATTAAACAAAAAAGATCTTATGGTTTCAAATGTATGTCTCTATTATACATAATCTGTTTATAAAATAATAATAATTAGCTATAAATGATAAATATAAAAATATTTATTTTTTATTCTTTTTATTTCCCCAATTTTTCATAATGAATATAAAGTACTTTATAATCAGAAAATAATATAAAATAAATTTTATATAAATAGTAGCTTGTGGTAGGCCTCTAAATATTAAAATGACATACAAAATTTCTTCTCTCTGATAGATATG
This sequence comes from Saccopteryx bilineata, assembly GCF_036850765.1. Lineage (NCBI taxonomy): Eukaryota > Metazoa > Chordata > Mammalia > Chiroptera > Emballonuridae > Saccopteryx > Saccopteryx bilineata. The sequence continues at coordinate 127,173,580 of NC_089491.1, forward strand.
CTCTGTATAATCTATTTCTCTTCATTGTTAAGAGGAACTGTGAGAATGACAAATGGCATACCCATGATTCGATTATTTTATATGACAAAATTGAAGGATTTTGAAGGTATAATTAATGTCCCAAATTTATTGATTTTGAGTTAATCAAAGTTAGATTATTAAGGGTGGGTCTGACTAAATCAGATGAGGTTTTAGTAAGTATTGGGCCTTGTTTTTAAATGAAGGTAGAGATTTAAAAATTGAGACAGATTCTCCTGCTGGTTTCATAAAAGTAAGATGACATATTGTGAGAGGGACTGAGGGTTTTCTCCATAAACTGATAATGATCTTGTTAATTTAAAATGAAAATAAGGACCTTAGTTCTACAACCCCGAGGAACTGAATATTACTAACAACTACTGAGCTTGAAAGAGGACAGAAAGCCTTAGAGGAGATTGCAGGCCTGGATGGTACTTGGCTTTCAGTCAGCTAACCTGTACTCAGAATCCCCACCCACAGGACCTATGAGATAATACATTTGTTTTGTTTAAGATGTTAAATTTGTGGTAATTTTTTATATACCAATAGAAAACTAATACATAGTCCTTTAGAGCCAATACCCTTTCACATTTCCATTTCCCTAGTTTTTTAGATACTTGTTGCAAGTAATAGTATATTACTAAAAATTATGCCACCATCATAGAGACAGTCGATAAGTCTTCACAGTTGAATAGTTATTGTACACTTTCATACTTACAATCTTTCAAAATGATGTTCTAATCGGTTATTGTTCAAATGAGAATCATGAGATTTAAGTTTATGCTACATGAATAGTCACATAGAAATTTAAGTAGCAAAGTAGAATCTTGGAATTAATGGGTTTTCCAACTCTCATAGATGTAAAAGTTTATTTGGTAGATTAATCAATATTTGAACAATATGTGATAGAGAACATTTCCATGCTCATAATTAGTAGCATAAACTATCAGCAAATTTAAAACAATGTAAATATTTTCTGTATAAAAAAATGTGAAACACTATCACAGATGACAGTGACATCCCAGAATTTAATAATGTGTAGTATTTGGTTGTTTCCTCCTTTTATTACCCTGGAAGATAGTTATTTTTTTCTCTAAATCCCATTTTAGCATCCAGATAATTTTCAAAATGGCAGCCTTTCCAACTAAATCCAGTCCATTTGATTTGGCATGGGAAATAAAAATAATTTTCCTTTGAGAACATAGTATATACTACAAGATTTAAATAATCTAACATTTAAAAATGCATTTCAGACAAAAATCTGTTTCAATTATTTTTATTGCAATTTAAAAATGAAGTAATAGAATTTGTTCTAGTAAGGTTCAGAAGAATTGTTAGCATTTACCAGGCAATGGCATCAAATATTATATTGATTCCTTTTCCTAATGGTTAACTTTGTCCAAAAGTACCTGGATACAACTGTAGCTATAACAACAAATAACAATGAACTTGGACAAGGCCACAACCATGCCATTACAAGTTTAAATTTGTATAATTTCTTTGGACAAATCTCAGTGGTCCTTACTTGTTTTTATCCTTCTAAGATCATTTATTGTACAACTTTGGACACACTCTTATTGGGGCCTCAGTTAATCCCATATGAAATGAATGTTTTACATTATACGAGTGGTTCTCCAAGTATGACCTGAGATCAGCAGCGTCAGGATTACCCCCAAAATTGTTAGGGATGCAAATTTTTTCATTTAACCCAAGACGATCTAAATTAAGACAATGTGAATGACATCACCTGCAATGTAGCAGGTGCTCAGTAAATTATTCTGTTGTTCCATTTCTTAGTCTCCAGAATCAGGGATTGAATGCCAGATAACTCCATTTTCCAAAACCACTTGCTGCCTGAGCCAACGGCCCATATCCATGGTCACTACATTCCAGCTAGATAAACTTCTACCTGCTCGATAAAGATTTCAACTTTGTGACACCATCACTATCATTTATCTTTTTGATTATTTTTTATCCTCCTACTTCTTTTACTAGCAATGGCTTCTGGTTGGTAGTAAACAATGTAATCCAGGAAAACATGGTTCCTAGTAATAGCAATAATAACAATAATTTAAAATAATAATAAAATTAACATTTGTTGAGAATTTACCATGAGTCAGGTACTCTTACTTGTCATGACTATTAGGTTCCTCAAAACAACTTTTAACATAGATATTATTGTTCTCCCTCAGAGAAGACAAGTATCTGGCCTCAAGTTACAAAGCTAGAAAATGTCAGAGCTAAGTCAGAGTGTAAATCAGTGGTTTTCAACCTTTTTTGAGCCGCGGCACATTTTTTACATTTACAAAATCCTGGGGCACACCACCTACCAAAATGACACAAAATGACACTGTAACACAGTACATACTATACATATAGTTAATAATATAGTTTCTAAATGTATTTATACTCACTTAGTGTGAAACCTGGGCCTGTTTCTATGAACACAAAAGGGATATCCTGGCAGGAATGGTAGAAAGACACACACGAAGCTCTCCTCAACAGTTCTCAGTCTCTCTCTGTTTTTAGTTTTTATCACAGTCAAGCTTGAGAAGCTCAGCTCACATAGATATGTGGTTGAAAACGGGAGCAATGTCAAAATAGCTTTGTTGGCCAGAATGGGGAACTCCTTGGCAACAGATAACTAAAAACTTTCCAAAGAAAGATCAGCAAACTTTAGCTTTAAACCACGATCTTGTTTCAGTTGAATGAGTTCCTCTTGCTCCTTTAAAGTCATGTCATTTCCAGCAACGGATACTGAGCTGTATGGGTCCCTAACCCAGTCAAGGCATTCTGTGAAGGCTGAAGAGAAATAAAATGACAATGTCTTCTCAAGAGTTTTCAAATGTCTGCCAATCACCTCGCACATTGCAGCAGTGTTGCTGTTTCTCAGTGAGCGGGAACATCTCAAGGTTGCCACGCTGCACATGTTGTTACCAGAGCTGCACCTTTAAATGGAATCCGTTCATTTTATCAGTGCTTGTAAGCAGATTTTCATTTCGGCCTTGCATCCATGTGTTCAGGTCATTCAGATAATAAAATATATCAGCCAGGTATGCCAGCTGTGCACACCACTCATCACTTGCAAGCAGCTTTGAGTGATCGAACCTCTCGTTTGTCAGAAATACTTTAAGTTCCTCTCGCAACTCATACACATGGGCCAGCACTTTGCCACGCGACAGCCACCAGACCTCTGTGTGGAGCAATAAGATTTTATGTTCTGCTCCCATTTCTTTAAGACGCAAATTAGCGACATCTCAAAGGTCGCGTCTTCACAAAGTTCACTATGCTCACAACATCATCCAACACAGGAGCTAGATCTGCTGGTAAGGTCTTTGCAATGAGGGCCTCATGGTGCTAAAAGTAGTGTGTAACAATAACATCTGGGTTTCTTTCTTTGACCCTACTTATGAAGCCTTTGATGCGCCCGACCATGGCTGCGGCTCCATCAGTGCAGACATCTGTGCAGTTTTCCCATGTAAGCCCACTTTTATCAAGATATTCCGACGTGACCCGAAATATTTCCTCTCCTGTTGATTTTTCTGGCAGTGCCTTGCAAAATAGGAAGTTTTCTCTAATGGCTTCTCCATCCACAAAATGCACGTTGGCCAAGAGCTGACAATGTCCACTAATATCTGTCAACTCATCAAGTTGCAAGGCAAATTTCTTACTGATGCGCACCCTTTCCAAAACAACAGTTTCAATGTCCGCAGACATGTCATCAATACGTCTGGCAATTGTGTTATCTGAGAGAAGCACTTTAGCTATCTCTTTGGCCACGGTAGGGCCAAGCATCTCATTTACAATGGCTTTACAAGCTGGCAGTATTAATGTTTCTGCCACAGTGTGGGACTTTTTTGCTTTAGCTACGAGTTCAGCAACAAGGTAGCTAGCTTTGAGGGCTCTCTCATTTACCTTTGTGGTTTTTTTCAAAAAAGTTGCCCGTTTCTTATTGTACGTAAGCGTACAAAATAGTCCATTGGCTTGTTTTGAACGGAAGGGTGTTTCGTTTGGAGATGGCATTTAAGCTTGCTTGGCACCATGGCGCTATTGGATAGCTTCTCACCGCACACCAAGCACAGCGGAGTCGGTGCTGTCTCATCCCAAGTGAAAGTAAATCCAAATGAAAGATAGCCTTTGCTGTATTGCCTCGAGCCCACCATCTTGTCTTTTTTCTTTTGTTGACCATTCATATTAGGGCCTTCATCTGGGTCAGAATTTTGTCCAGGGCCCTGTTCGGCATTTGCATTTTCCTTTTTCAAAAACTTCTCCATCACTGTCACTTGCTCATCTTGCTGAGATCCCAAACTGTCACAAGAATGAAATATGCCTGGCAGAGGTCCCTTAAATAAATTACATTTATTAAAAAAAAGTTAAATAAAAAAGGATAACCCCCTCATATATACAGTCCCATGTAACATCCCTCATATATACAGTCCCATATAACATCCCCTTATAAATACAGTCCCACGTAACATCCCCTCATATACAGTCCCATGTAACATCCCCTCATATACAGGCCCATGTAACCTCATATATACAGTCCCATGTAACCCCTCATATATACAGTCCCATGTATCCCCTCATATATACAGTCCCGCTAATAGATACTGGAACTTTCATCAAGGTTGTGGATTCAAATCAATTTGGCAAATACTCTCTCTATATAGAGACTGGACAAAATCAATTTTAGAAAATGTTGGGTACTTGTGTAACATCATAAGTCCTCAGAGCATCTCTACTGTCAGATTGAGAAGTTTGCTTTCTAGGTAAGGATTCTGATAAATACTAGAGTTCTCCCTGAGGTTGTGGGTTTAAATCCCATGGTCAGCTGGCTGCAGGGGCCTTGGTTCTGTCTGTTTTGATGGTGTATATAGAGATTTGAGCTCTTTAAGAAGATGACCCTTCAGGAGGCCATATAAAATATAGATAACATTGTGACGCATTGTGATGCATTGTATATCACCCTTTGCGGGAGCCTCTTTTAAAAAGAAAAAGGTCAAATATCTATATACACCATCAGGATAGACATAACCAGCTGAGGCTGAGGCTTCATCTAGTGGTGGCAACATTTACCTCCAGTCCTGACCAGGATTAGAAATCGGGACCATGGGGAGGAGTAGCAGCTTCAACTACTCGCCACGGCCACACAATGACAAGTGTGTGGCAGCCCGAGTGGGGACCTTCCTGGGTGTGGATGAGAGGTGGCCTACTATTGGTTCATTGCTAGTGGTCGGGATGAATCCTAGAAGGTGATTGGTCAGTGAGCGTTCCCTGTGCCTCCACTCTTCCTGTCGCTGATAGCTGGAAGGATTGTGAGGGGAATGTTTATGTTCGGATGGAGGTGGCTGGTGGCGGGCCAGATAAATAGCCTCCACGGGCCATATCCGGCAAGCTGGCCATAGTTTGGGGACCCATGTTTAATTTCCCCATGGCACACCTGATCATGTCTCATGGCACACTAGTGTGCCGTGGCACACTGTTTGAAAAACACTGGTGTAAATGACATAGAAGTTCTTACAATCTGAAGTTCCATGGAAAATATGAAAATAGGCAACTTAAGCAAAATATTTTTAAAAACTAGAATCACAAATAATGCTCTTAAAGTATAAGAATAATTGGAATAAATATTTGGGGGAAAATTAAATTCAGTTTATATTATTGTCCTCTTTGTCATACCTCACATACAGATGCATAAACCCATTTATAAATATGCAATATAGATATATCAAGCCCTAGAGTTGTGTGTGTGTGTATGTGCACGTGTGTCTGCATTATGCATATTCTGTGTTTATACATAGACAAATGCTTGAGACAATATATAAATTTGAATGAAAATTCTTATGGATTTAAGAACCAAATCAAATATTTAAGAATTATTTGCATGTCAAATTCTGAAATATATAGTGCAGTGCAAACATACCTCTCAATATAGTCATCATTTACTTATTAATATGTTTTTATCTGAGTAGTTAGGTTATCAAAGAAGAGATATGTTTAATTATATCCAATTTGTTTCCAAAGTTGGTGTAAACCTTCCCTTTAACCTTAGAGAATATTGATTTAATATCCATTCAGTCATCTCTAGGAAATCCAAACCTCAAAAGGCATTAAAAACCTGAAGAAAAGTATCATTTTTATAATCTTTGTTTCTCAGTTCTTATTCCAGGGAATTAAATAGTTCAGGGATTATTTTCTCATTTCAGCTACATCATTTCTCTCTTGCTATGTTCACTCAATTATTTTTCAAGTTCTGATGATGATTATTACTCTTCTACTTTAAAATCTGATAGAGAACTGAATTAACAGCATAATAATCTATTAAGCATAAATATCTATTACTATTTAGTAATAAAAATTATGGTTAGTTTCTTTACTGCAACAGTATTGCACCTCTTTTAATATTGATGTGATAGCACTGTGCAACAAAATTTTTTCTTTTAGAATAGTTGTTCTTTTATATGGATGCTGTTGTATTAATCATAACTATGACAGCTCAATGCTTGCACTGTAGCATAAAATGTAATTTCTTAAAATTTGTTCCAGGCAGGTCTGAGACAGGGGGTTCAGTATTTATTAATGCTTTCTCCATTTTAGGATTAGGGAAAGCTGAATTAAATACAATACAACTTGTAGCACTGTCTTCACATTCAGGTTTTTGAGGCACAAAAAGAAGTCTCAATTATCTAAAAAAGACTAAAATAAAATCTACTTCTGAAGACTTTTGAAAATTTTGTGCCTCTTTACATTTTAGAGAATTGCCTGCGTAATTAAGTGCTAAGGCAAGACACTTCTTTAGGACAGTGCAATCGTCTTACACTATTTTACTTCTGAATGGCCCAAACCAGATGATGACCAGGCTGAATTAGGTTAACTAATGAGATAATCATTATTGTGTTTTTCTTGCCACTTTAAGTTTATATATTTAAAGATGATTATTATATTTTTCAGTAGGTTAGTTATTTGAGCATGTAATATGTTAAAGAAAAACATTTTCTTTCAGGAGGCAGTATGTATGGGAAACAGTAAATTTTAGAGGGTAATGTAACACATACTTTCTGAGCTGTTAATGACAGAACAAGAAATGTTTTCAATAAAATTAGCTGCTCTTCAAAATTTAACTTTTTTTCTCAAACAAGTTTGTGCATTTTTACATAATATAAGCATTGTTAAGAGTTATTCTTGATTATTTAAAAAGTAAATAACAATTTTAAAGGTATTTCAGTATCTATATGTTAAGACCTATGATGACTCTGTAATGTGTCAACTGGGTTAGACTGAACTACTACTTCCCAGAATTCCCTTTCTTCTATGCTTCCTGTTTAGCTGTGTCACAAAGGAGATTATTACAAGATTTTGGAGGATAGAAAGGAGGTAGCAATCATTTTTGTACCATTGTCAATCATCTGCTAACTCACTTTGTTGGCACGAAGGAGCATTTAGACCAGATATGTGTATTTGGCTCTGAGTCCTCTATAGGCTGCCTTCATCACCAAGGTCAGAGACTGTAAGAATGGACCCAGGATTCAGACAGACCTGAGTGTATTCTAGCTCCTGCTCATGAAATTTCAACCTGCTCATGAACTTTGTATCCTGGCTGCCATCATCTGGACTTCAAGCGCCACCACTAGAAATGGAGACAGCTTTACAAAGACTGCTGAAAGTGGTCTCTCCCTCCACCAAATATGTAAGCCAGTTTCCTTCAATAAATCTGCGTGTGTGTGTGTGTGTGTGTGTGTGTGTGTGTGTGTGTGTACCACTGGTTTATTCCTGACAGATACAAGATCCAAACTTCTTTTCTTGGCTATCATCCACTTATTGATTTGTCTTTAATTGCCTTTTAAGTATCATAATCAAGCACAGTTCTCCATATAATATCAAATTAAGCCATGATTTTTGTTACAAAAGTAGATCAAGAACTACTGTAACTTCATTAGTCTGAGAACTTTTTACCCCCCTGCAACCCATTTGGCACCTATCAAAATACAATTTGTTGGTGATGGAGGTGATTGTTTTTCTTGTTTGTTTTGGTTTTTAGAGGAATTTTGAAATTTGTTTTTGGCATTGTGTCAGTATAAATAATTTCTTACTCTGAGTTACACTATTCTGGGTATTGCTTACTTCTCCGCTCCACCTTTAATAATAAATACAGTGGGGGAATTCAAATAATTTAACAACCAGTTCTTTGCCCTAATGACCATTTTAAGTACATAAAGAAATGATATACTTTAAGGAAGATTATTAATACATGCATTTAATACTTAAATAAAAACAATAAAAGACATACAGAAAAGCAGATTGTTATAAGAGTTTTAAAATATTAAGTAAAAAAAAGCAATAAAACAGTTATTTAAGATATTTTCATATGGTTTCTTGACTGGCATCCTCACTTGCTATTTTCTTTGCTTTTATCTAAGCACCATCAGCTGTGTGATTTGTCCTTAACCATCTTCTCACTGTAGGAGCAGGATCTCGTTCCTTTAGATGTAGGCCAGTTAGACTAATAGTCATTGTGTTTGATATATTAGAAACAGTTAAATGCTACAAGCATAGTTCCATCAAATTTTTCTCACCTGTGGACGTAGTGAACATTACTATAGTACTTAGAATATGCTGTTGCACAGATGAATATTAAAAAAGAGTAAGGAATGTAAATTTGTGACTTCCACATTGGGTGGCTGCCCATGCGCCCACTTTAGAGAGAACCCTCATAACAAGTGCCATTTTAACAACCAACTCGCTGAACTCAACAAAAAATTAGGTACTGTTTTGCAGAACCAGTGTGAACCAGCTGAATCCCAGCACTGGGTAAATATCTTTAGGAGAGGCTACAGAATCTCTTTATATTTCTCTGCATACAACATTGAACACAGTCACTTGCACATTAAGTTCTCAATAAATAATTGTTGGATAATAGAAAATCTATAAAAAGGAAGTTTGAAATTTTATCCTACTTCTAAACTAACAAATTACCTGTCACAGTTTCATAGGTGCTGGCGGAAGGCCAGAAACCCCCAGACGGAGACAAAGGACTGTGCGACTTAAAACACAGCATGTGGCATGAGCTTTCTGTTCGCATCAGTTACTTTTGCCCCCAAGTGCTAATGGTCTGAGTCACAGCTGTGGAATCCTGAGTTTAGGTTTGTACCAATCTACTAAGGAGGGAGAAAAACATTATTTATATTATTCTGGTCAGGAAACAAATGTGTGGATGACTCACAGGGAAACACTATTTCTATTCTCTGTGGCTATTTACTTACAAATGTCCTTGAAAGAATATCTCAGGACAAAACTGTCATAAAATGTGTAAAACACCATAAGGAATCCCCACCCCCCCACACCCCCAACAGAAACATCTACTCTCAAATAGTACCTATTTCTTAAATTCCGTGAAATGGAATTTTGTATATCTTTTATATTAAAAAGGTAGGTATGTTTTCTTTCTATACAGTTTTTGATTTCTATAGATCTCATCCCCAAATATTTACAGCTTGGCACAAAAAATACCCTACAATTAAGTACCATTGAATTTGGTCCCTTATTCTACTTAACAACATATGGCAAGCATATACTATTATTCCCCATGGAGATAGCTAAGCTGCCAATCACCTCTCAAATTCACACACACACACACAGAGACAAAATATTGGACTGTGTAGAAGAAATTGGAGCACTTGAGAGTATACAAAAAGATGAATTCAGCTCAATTGACTTGTACATTTTCAGCCATACAGAATGGAAATAGAAGTTCATATGCCAGTGATATATTTTGGTCCAGTATGCAAAAGTTAAAGTTTCTTTGCAGCAGTATAAATCAGACAGAGAATCAATTCTTTCCTTCTTTTTCTTTATTTCCTCCAAACTAGCCCTCTAAATTTGACTTGGATATTTAAATCATGTTAAAGTTTGAGTGCCTAAATATTTCATTTCCATTCCAGTCCCTAAGGTTCATCAATTTTAAAGATGGATTATAAATCTATATCAAGTTGTTCCTGGGAGATGGTGACCAAAATAGCTTCTTGAGCTGTATATCCAATTTCATTCTTTTTCTATTCTGAATTTTATAACCAGGGTATTCCAAAGGGATAAAAGAAATATGACACTTATAGTGAATGGTTGGAGAAGTATACTATTCTGAATACATGGTTGATAGTTAACTATTAGGAATGAGGTAAAGTAACATTGAAAAGCACATTTCTGAAAAACAGAAACCATGAAAAATATTTATATACATGCAAATTCTGCATATAATTGTAAGCTGTTTGATTTGAGTTTCCATTTATTTTAAATATGGACTTATGTAGAAAACACCAACTAATTTTATGATTTTAGAGAAATTTGCGTGTGAAGGGAGATAATACAATGAATAGAGCCATAAATAAAAGACTGTATGACTGTATGGCATAATCATATATACTATTGTAATTTTTCTTTATGAAAGTTTTATTTGATATACAAGAAATTTATGAAAGCCTTCTTTTTGTGAATATTAAAATGAATTCAGAGAGTTTATGTGTTTTTCCCAAGGTTACAGAGTGATTAAATAATAGTGTTTTTAATAGAGTGTTTCTTGGCCAGGATTATTTTCACTGTGTTATAAATTCACTTTTATGCTAATATCCATCATTTATTAACACTGTGTGAAGAGTTTGGTCCATCTATCTCATTTAATTTTCATAACATTACTATCAGATAGGGTCAGTTATTATCTTCATAATACTCAATATGTAGTAATTTTACAAGATCACAGAGAGAGTGAAAGCTTGTTTCCAGTCTGAAACACTAATATTCCAGAAACAGGAATTTTAACTGAAATTCAGCCTTAGAAATTAAGTAGATTCAGCAACCTCTCAATCACACATATCCATATCATACACAGAGGATTTTGAAACACTCCTCTGTCAACAATAAAATCTATTTTTAAGATTTCATGAACCACTTAAACTGATTAAACAGGTAAATTCAAGCATGCTTTTACAATCAAAATTTAAACCTTAGAGTAAAATATCAACAGAAAATCTTGTTGATAAGTAACAGTTTCTATAATGTACGGTGAATAAAGTATCGTCAATCAAAGCAAAGCATCTCTTTCAAGAGTCATTTTGAAATATGTTAGCTGGTAAAATATTTTTATTTCCAGTACAGAGAGTTACCATTACATTCACTTTGTAGGACGTCCAGTGCTCGTTTGATCTGACTGATGATGCACAGGCAGGAGCTAAATCTAGGTTCTGTTTATTATTCTCTGCAAATTTCATATTGCTCTGTGATGCTCTGGAAACAAAACAATTATTATTCATCTCCCACAGGGAAAGCCAAACTGTATATAAAGCTGTAGGCAGCCAACTCCCTCTCTACCAAAGTGTTTCAAAGTAGACTTTTCTAACAATTTTGTCAAGGAGAGAAAAAAATAATATAATGCGTTCAAATTCAAAAGCCTTGAAATCTGCCCCACCTACAAATGCAGATCTTTGTTGTTGTTTGTTTGTTTGTTTGTTTGTTTATGCAGTGAGAGGAGGGGAGGAGAGGCAGACTCCCACATGTGCCCTGCCAGGATTCACCCTGCAAGCCCACTGGGGGTGATGCTCTGCCCATCTGGGGCATTCCTCCATTGCTCAGCAACTGAGCTCTTCTTAGTACCTGAGGTGGAGGCCATGGAGCCACCCTCAGTGCCCAGGGCCAACTCACTCTAATTGAGCCATGGCTGCAGGAGGAAAAGATAGAGAGAGAGAGAGAAGAAAAAGAGGGGTGGAGAAATAGATGGACACTTCTCCTGTGTACCCTGTCGAGGAATCTCACCCAAGATATGCACACACTTGGCTGACACTCTACCACTGGGCTAACTGACCAGGGCCCAACCTTACATTTTCATGATAAATTAATTTGCCTTTTATGGAAAAGGAGACACTCCAATGATCCCTTTTCCAATTTATGCTTTGGACCAAATTTTCACTGAGTCAGTTATATCAAGCGATTACACACTCTAATTTAATATTTGTATCTTCTATTTGAGTGAGTTTTCTACTTTTATCACATCTGTTAAGAAATCTTTTTTTTTTTTTTGTATGTTTTCGAAGATGTAAGCTGGAAGGCAGTCAGACAGACTCCTGCATGTGCCTGACCAGGATCCACCCAGCATTCCCACCAGGGGGTGATGCTCTGCCCATCTGGGGTGTTGCTCCATTGCAGCAGAAGCCATTCTAGCACCTGAGATGGAAGCCATGGAGCCGTCCTCAGTGCCCAGGCCAACTTTGCTCCAATAGAGTCCTGGCTGTGGGAGGGGAAAAGAGAGATAGAGAGAAAGGAGAGGGGGAAGAGTGGAGAAGCAGATGGGTGCTTCTCCTGTGTGCTCTGACTGGGAATCGAACCTGGGACTTCCACATACCAGGTAGACTCTCTACCACTGAGCCAACCAGCCAGGAAAAAAAATTTTTTTAAGTAAGTTTTTCTTTCCTTTCTTCTCTCTCTCTCTCTCTCTCTCTCTCTTTTTTTTTTTTTTTTTGAGAAAGGCCGGGAGATACAGAAACATGAGCTTTTCCTGTATGTGCCCTGACCAGGTGTAATGTCAGTGGTTATGGTCAGGCATGTCCATATTGGATTCAGGCAACGTAGGGGAACTGGGGAGCCAGAAAGTATTGGGCCATTACCTTTTAATAGATCCCACAACGACAGATGAGGAAACAGGCAGGGAAAAACCTCTTGTCATGGCAGTAAGTGAATAAATAGCAAAACAAATCTCACAGTGGCAGACAGGCAATCTACAATCTGCCATCTGAAATCTGCTACCTTAAGGGCAAGCACCTTTAGTCTTACATAGACTATATACACTTGGCACAGCCATGTGCTCACACAAAAATCTAGCAAAGTGCTTGCACCAGGTAACCAGCGAGTAAGCCTAACACAGCTGTTTCCCAAACCAGGTATCAAACCGGCAACATCTGTGCTTTTGGATGACACTCTAACCACCTGAGTTAGCTAGCCAGACCAGGAAAACTTTTAATTTAGCACTTTTATTTATAATAAAATGTTATTTGAATTATTTTATAGTGCCATTAGAACATTTTTTTGATCTTGACAATTTTTTTAAGTGAAAGGATGGGAAATAGACAGACTCTCTTATGTACCCCAACTGGAATCCACCTAGCAACCCTCATCTGGGGTTGATGCTTATATTAACCAAGTTATCTTCAGTTCCTGAGGCCGCCTCTGGGGTGAACCGAGCTATATTCTCAGTACCTAGGACTGATGCTGAAACCAAGGCACTGGCTGCAAAAGGAGAAAAAAAGGGGGGAGAGGGAGGGGAAGAGAAGGAGATGTCCTTTCTCATTTGGGACCTAAGTAGGGATTGCTGGGCTGAAGTTCTAACAACTAAGAAACTGGCCAGGACTGTCAATGTTGACAATTCTAACTGGTTTATCTGCTTTAGTGACATTTAGTTTTAGGTAGGATTCTTTGAATGTACAGTTTAATGAAAGTAATAGGTCCAGTTGAAATAAGTTATGTGTTTTGTTAAGAACTGCAGTAGTATGTAAAAAAAAATATGACAATAGGTGGATCGTGCATGATAATTTTCTATTAGGCCACAAAAAACCCAAATATATTTAAAATAGGGATAGTTGATATTTTCTTATCATAATGCAGTAAAACTATACATCTGAAAAAAACCCACAAAAAATCATTGTCTTATTTATCTGTAAATTATATAAAAACAAAACACAAAACTATCTCTTAAGCAACTTAGGAGCTATAGGGGAAGTTCAGTCACAAATTACAAAATCTTTAAAATTATGGCACATGAAGCCTGGCATATGTGGGATATCTAAACAGATCTAAAAGAAAAAATATATATATAAACTTAGTGCCTATACTCATTAGGGGGGAAAAAGGAAAAAAAACCCACAACTTAAACATTCAATGATAGAAAAGAAAAAATAAGATTAATGACAAGAACGCATAATGAAGAAAATGAACAATGTTAAAGCCAAACTTAATGAATCCAAAGAAGAACAAAACAAGAGGAAACAGTTTGAGGAGATGATGTCAGCTGCCTTCTCAAAGAGAAAATCTGAAGACCAGAGAGGCTGGCAGGGCAGAAAGATAAAAGGCTCTGGCTTCTTTATTCATGGAATACCCATGTATTCAGTAGTTATTCTGCTCTAGGCATGATTCAAAGCATTGGGAATGCATCATGGGGAAAAAAGTGATAAAAATTTTTGTTCTCATAGCATTTACATAACAGTGATATTAGGGAAGATCAACCAACCAGAGATATGTGAAAAAAATAAACTGAATATCAAGAATGCTATAAATCGTAGTGATTTTAAGTACGTTGGCCAAGATAAGCCTCATTAGAAAGTTGATATTTGGAGACACTTGAAGAAAGGGAATGCATTACCAATACAAAGGTCTCACAAGAGTATTTACTATGAAGGTTGCAATGAGATCATATGGTCATGTTTTATAAATATTTGAGAAATTAGACTATTTTTTTTTATCTTCAGCTGGGTAAGGTCACTTTCCCCTAACTTCAAATTCCCCTCCATTATACTTCTATTTTTGTAAGGTATGTCCAAGTGCCACAGGAGTTTTTGGAAAACTAGATAAAAATAAGTTAAACTAAGGATATGTTTAATACGATTACATAAGTTAAGAACTTGTTGAAATATATGGATAATAATTCTCAGTTCTTTACATGTATGATTATAACATGGTTAGCCATCTCAACTTTGGAAAGACTTCCAAAAAAAAATTCTATTGCTCACAGAACTTAAGAATCATGACCTAAAGGTGAAGGACCAAAGATGATGTAATGCTATTAATTACAGAACCCATAATATTATGTGATTGCTCTAGATGATGTTTGTAGTATTTTTATTTTTTTTAGCTTTCAAAGAATTATAATTTATTATTTCTTTTATATTCTAATACATATTTACTTTTTATTTTATAGTGATAATTTTATAATTCTTAAAAAGATTTCAAATGGCATTTATTTACACAAAACTTAAAATTACAGCTAAAAATTACCAGGTAGGTGCATTCTTGTATTTCAGTGACAGTAAAAAGGTCACAAATGTGTATTACAAAATGATGGTTACAGTACAATGAGCAAGGGGGAGGAGCATAGTTAAGAAAATACCTCTGAGTGCTAATAGGGACCAAATCATGTAGGGTAGTTCAATAAATATACTGCAAGACACATATAATTTTGCATTATCTAGGAACCATTTAAACATAGTAAAGCCAAAGTAATTTAGTCATATATCTTATTTAGCCCAACATATGCAAAACATTAACTTCTAAACATGTAATCACCATACAATCAATTAATGAGGTGTTTTGCAATTTTTTTTTTTTTGGTCATACAAATTCAGAATGTATTTTATACTTAAAAACATACTGCTCTGGATGGTTATTTAGCTCACTCAATTAAGAACATTGTCCATTCTGACCAGATGGTGGCACAGTAGATAGGGCATTTGACTGGGATGTAGAGAACCCAGGTTGGAAATCCCAAGGTTACTGGCTTGAATTTGGACTCATCTGGATTGAGCAAGGCTTGCCATCTTGAAACCAAGGTCGCTGGCTTGAGCAAAGGATAACTTGGTCTGTTGTAGCCCCCCCTCCCATCAATGCATATATGAGAAAGCAATCAATGAACAACCATGATGCCACGATGAAGAATTGATGCTTCTCATCTCTTTCCTTTTCTGTCCATCTGTCTGTAATTCTCTCTCTCTCTCTCTCTGTCTTTGTCGCAAAAAAAGAACATTATCCAGAAATGACAGGGTTGTATCTTTGATCCTGGATCTGAGCGCACATGGGAAGCCACCAATGAATGCACAACTGAGTGGAACAACAAATGAATGCTTCCCTCTCCCCTCCAGGGATAGCTCATTTGGTTGGAGCATCATCCTGGAGTGCACAGGTTGCCTGTTTGATTCCTGATTCCCAGGTCAGGGCATATACAGGAGCAGCTAGATGTTCCTGTCTGTCTCTCCCTACCTCTCACTAAAAATCTCCTCCAGAAACAAAAAAAAACAAAGAAACAAAGAAACAAAAAAACATATCACCATTTAAACCAGGCACATGCCAGGTGCTCAACAGCTAAACATTGTTAGTGGCTACTAAAATGAACAATACAACATCAGAACATTGTCACGTTCAGTAAGTTTATCAGACTAGAGGACTGTCAGCAGAGAAGTAACATGACCCAATTTACAGTATAAAAGGATCATTCTACAGTTAAGAATAGACTATAGAGATATAAAGTTTGAATTGGAGAAACAGACTAGGAGACTATTGCAGTAATTCAGCATAAGAGAGTGTTGCTTTAGATCAAGATGGTAGTAATGATTTAGAAAAATTTAGTTAGATTCTGTATGTATTTATAAGGTTAATAAACCAGAATTGCTGATGAATAATATGAGGACTACACAAATAATAATGCTTTTTATTGAAATAAAGATTATAATAAAAGCTGGTTTGAGGGTTTTGGTTCTATTTTGATTTTTGATTTTTTGGGGTGATATTATTGAGCCAGAAAGCCAATCCAACTAAACTTTTTATGTGAGATTGGAAATGTCTTCATTTTTCAAGTCATTTTGAGTTGATTCTATTATATGCAGCTGAAATTGAATGCACATTATTAATTTTGCATTTTATTTTTATAGATTTCTACAATTCCAATACCCAAATAAACAAAATGTAAATAAACAAAACAAAACAAAACAAAAACACTTTGAATAAGGGGTGATACTGAATGCTATATGGTAAAACTGGACTCTATGCCCCATTTTACTTGGGCAGTATCAATTTATACCTGCTTTTGTAATATAACATTGATAGGAGCCCCTTTTATTCTCAAAACTTCTGATTTGGATGACAAATGACATACTTGCTGTAATTATTTATTACCACAATATTGTCATGTTTTAAACCATCCTCTAACTAGTTGGCTCAACATTACAACTACATACTACTCATAAATATGAAATTCATTGGGTGGATCTGCTGATTGACCCACTGGCTAGCACAAATACTCTTGGCTGGGCTCTTGCTTTTGCTTCTGTGGTAAACTAGCAGGTTTGTAAGGGGTTAATAGTATATTAAGGGTTAACTACTGTATATCCATAGCTTAGAAAACAAGCAATAAATGAGGAAAATAATCTTTGCTTTATGTCCTTCTTTCATGTCCTTCCAAGTATAAGGAGTTAAAGGGTTCAGTTAATAGTAATTCTTAGCAAGAATAAGTAGCTTGTCTCATGAACAATATACTCTTTGCTTTCTATCTTTTCAAGGAATGTAGGGAGTTGTTTTGGAGGTAGGTTCCCAAAGACTCAAGACATCAGTGCCCTAAAGGCCATCATTCATGTCAAGCAAGCATGTTGGGGAGCATTGTTGCATCGTAGATCCCAACCACTTGTGTTCTTCTACGTGATTTACTGCATGCTCAATGATTAATTACTAACCTCCCCAAAATATATATAAACTGGTCAGTCAGCTGAGACAGGTAAGGCAGTTTTTCATACCTGAGTCTTCTGCCTTCTCAAGTTGCTGGCAATCATGATTAAAGATGCTCTTATATTTGCTCGGTCCCTGTCTCTTGTGAATTGGCAAGAAAAGGGCAATGGGTAACGTGAACCCTGGTTTGTTCCAGTAGCAAGTTGACTGGTACTGGTTGGTTTAGATTCTAGAATGACCTCAGCTAAGATAATTTGTATGTTTCACTTGGTCTTTCCATTTCTAGTCCATCCATGAGCTTGTTCTCATAATCAATTTAAAATTTCAAGAGGGTCAATGGAAGCATGGAAGCTCAAAACTAGCAGCACAACATCACTCTTACAGTAGTACCCTAGAATACTTTGTTGGCTAAACCAAACCACAAGGCCAGTGCAGAGTCAGGGTGGGACAGAATAATAAAGTGACAGGGCAAAATGTTGTTTGATATGGTTAAGCCAGTGTTTCCCAATGTGGGGCCCATGCCCCACAGGGGGGCAATTCGATAGTTAAGGGGGGCAGTTTGAAAATGGACTTGACATGACTTTAACTCTTTCGCCCCGGGCTATTTAAATGCAATGCTAGATATCGGTGCCAAATTTAACAAAAAATGCAATTCTTAAATAATTGTGGTAAATAATTATTAAGTATAATTTTGTTTGACGAGACCAAAATATCAACTGGGTGATTGGCGTCGTCAAGTAAACTTCATCCTGGGTTCACCGTGGAGCATGCTGTCTGCTGCGGGGAACCCCGGACGTTTTAAAAACTCACTAAACAACGCAGTTATTTTCACCTAATTGGCCCATTGCAACTTCTGTAGTGTTTCACATCATTCAGTTGGTGTTAATTTGAAATAAGTGTCAGTCAAAACTGTTGTAAAAACTCGTTGATTTAATAAATATACTTATATATATTGTATAGATATAATTGGTAAGTATTTGATTTTATTTTTATCAATATTAAACTCTTTATTAAGTACTTCTTGCATCGGGGCTAGAAAGCAATAATATTTTATAAATATTATTGGGGCTATAATAGTGCATGCACAACAATTTTAATTTTAGAAGCATAACTTTCCAGAAAATTTTGTCAAGTGGAAAAAATATAGATACCTTTTGATTTGCGGTGGTAGTGTAGTAAATGTGTTATATACATTTAAATAAATATGAATTTTTAGTATACGTTTACTCTATGTCACATTGAATATATTTTAACACATATTTTAATATTAGTTTTTAATTGATCTTATTTTTATTATAGCTCATAGTAAAATGAGTGGTGCAAGCAAGAAAAAAACTCGTCAATATTTGGAGGAATATTTAAAATTTGGGTTCATACCTGCTGTTCACGATGAGCGGATTCTCTTTTGTCTTTTATGACAGCAATGCTTGACCAACGAATCAATGAAACGAGGTCATCTTGAGGCGCATTTGAAGGTGAAACATAGTGCTCATATTAATTCAGATTTGAGTTACTTTAAAACTTTAAAGAAAAAATTTGAAAAAAGAACAACATTAAAGTCTCTATTTAATGCTCATACTTCAACTAATAATCGTGTTATTGAGGCTAGTTATCAAATTTCTTTATTCATTGCTAAAACTGGAGAAAATCACACTATAGGAGAGAATTTAATAAAACCGTCAATATCAGCATTTCTTAAAACGGTTCTTGAAAAAGATGACAAAGATGTAAAAGCTATGCCACTCAGTAACAATTCTGTTAGCAGAAGAATAGACGAAATGAGTGAGGATATTGAAAAACAACTTAGGCCTGACCTGTGGTGGCACAGTGGATAAAACGTTGACCTGGAAATGCTGAGGTTGCCGGTTTGAAACCCTGGGCTTGCCTGGTCAAGGCACATATGGGAGTTGATGCTTCCAGCTCCTCCCCCCTTCTCTTTCTCTGTCTCTGTCTCTCTCCCTCCCTCTCTCTCTCCTCTCTAAAAATGAATAAATAAAATAAAAAAAAGAAAAACAACTTATTGAGAAGCTGAAAACAAGAAAATTCTCTTGCAAATGGATGAATCAACTTTGAGAGACAGTGAGGCAGTATTGATAACTTACATAAGATATATTGATAAAGGACATTTTGCTGAAGAAATGTTGTTTTGTAAAAGATTAGAAAGCACCACTACCTCCAAAGATATATATATAATAAGCTAAAAAACTACTTAGATGTCAATGATATACCAATGAAAAATATAACATCTTGTGCTGCAGATGGTGCTCCCAATATGATGGGCAAGAAAAATGGCTGCTTAAAATTGATGAAAGATGTGAATCCAGAAATGATTCTTGTGCATTGTGTTATTCATAGGGAAAACTTGGTAGCTAAAAACATCTCGCCTGTTCTGAATGAAGTATTACATACAGTAATAAAGTGTGTTAATGCTATTAAAGCTAGTGCCAAATGTGAGTGTCTTTTCAAGCTATTTTGTGAAGAACAAAATGAAGACCATGGAAGACTTTTACTTCATACTGAAGTAAGATGGCTATCTAAAGGAAACTGTTTGAAAAGATTTATGGAACTGTTTGATACTCTTAGTGATTTTTTAAGCCACAAACCTGAAATGAAGTATCTGTTAACAATAGATGGTAAAGCATTTGTGAGTTATTTAGCCGATATCTTTGAAAAACTAAATATATTTAATAAGCAACTTCAAGGAACAAATAAAACTCTTGTCAATGCAAAAGCAAAGATATTTGGTTTCATTACCAATATTGAGTTATGTCAGAAACATATTAACAACAAAAACTTTAAACAGTTTCACTGGCTCCAAAAATGTGAAGTAACTGATACCGCTTTACTTGTTATTATCAATCATTTGAATATTCTATCGACTGATTTAAAAGAAAGATTTTCTGATTTAAAACAAATTGATTTCCCAACATGGATGATGCAGCCAATGATAGTGGATTTGTCTGATATATCAAATATGCAGTATCAAGAAGAACTCGCAGAATTGCAAAATGATGAGTCAGTTAAAGCTTTATTTAATATCAAAGGAGTGATGGCATGGCTTTGTGAGGAAACAGAAATCAAATACCCAAATTCAACCAAATGTGCAAGAAAACTATTGCTACCGTTTCCATCTTCATTTTTAGCTGAATGTGGATTTAGTGCTGTAAATGATTTACTGGTAAAAAAAAAGAAATCGGCTAGATATAACACAACGTGGAGACTTGAGACTAAAGCTAACCAAATTGGAAACTAATATAAAATCTCTGTGCATAAAAGTGAAACTAAGAGACATTGATAAGAGTGTGGTGGTTACGGGGGGGAGGGGAGAATGGGAGAGGGAAAGGGGGAGGGGGAGGGGCACAAAGAAATCAAGATAGAAGGTGACAGAGGACAATCTGACTTTGGGTGATGGGTATGCAACATAATTGAACGACAAGATACCCTGGACTAGTTATCTTTGAATATATGTATCCTGATTTATTGATGTCACCCCATTAAAAAAATAAAATTATTAAAAAAAAAATCTCTGTGCAGCAAGCATCAAGCTCAAGGATCACACAAAATAAAGTAATAAATTAATATAAAAAATCTGTATTAAAATTATTTGGAATTTAAATTTCTGTTTTTCATTATATGTTTTGAAATTTTACTTACTGTGTTTTGTTAACAATTTCATAGTGATTTCTTCCTAGAATCTATCATTTATGTTTATTAAGTGAACAAATCAATTTTTTAATGTTAAAAATTATGTATGTTACATAGGGGGGACATAAAAATTTTAGAAAGGTTAAGGTGGGGCATGGCACAAAAAAGGTTGGGAAACACTGGGTTAAGCCATTAATTTAATGCATCAGTGCAAACAACTATTCACTTAACATAAAACATATTTGCCTCTTTCTTAAGTTTCCTCATTTTTCTCTAGTCAACTACACATGCCTTTGCAAAAACTATATTTTGAAATGATCATTTAAAAATTATATATATTTTATAATGCTTTATGTTCTGGGGTTTTTATAATTAACTCACAATAACCATTTGATCAATTCCCTTTCCTTTACATTTTCCTCCAAGATTTATTTCCATGAAAACTGCTAAGTTCCCCTATTTTTTATGTTTGATGAAGATAGAATTATAGTTATGTTTTTGTTTGCTTCATCTTAAAACATGTTCTTCTTCTTTTATAAGTAAGCCTTCTGGGGAACAATCAGATATAATCATCTAACAAAACCCACCAAAGAGATAATTTGCATTTTAAAATTTAAATAATTATTATAAACTAGGAAACATTTCTTTGAAAACTACCATATGTCCTTGATTGAAAAGAGTAGTAAGAGTATTCAGGGGAGCCATATATTTATTTTCAGCCTCTCAAAAAACAGATATGGTGTTTTCTTTATTGCCTAGTTTATGTTCACATCACTATTTTTTATTATTATTGTTCTCTATAACATATACTATATAATGCCACCTGTTAAAAAAAAGTAAAATGGTACTTAAGGATGTAAAAATATATTATTCAGTATTAAAACTGTCTACTAAATAAAGTGATCCTGTAAAATATCTATTTATAATACAGTCTTTTATAACTGCAGCATCATACCGTTGGAAACTTTTTTTTTTTTTTTGAGAGAGAGGCAAGAATTGAGAGACAGAAACATCAAGGTGCTCCTTTATGTGCCCTGACTGGGGATTAAACCAGTAACATCTGTGCTCTGAGATGATGCTACCACCAAGATATCTGGTCAGGGCTTAATTTTTCTATTTATTGATAGAGACAGAGAGAGGGAGGGATAGAGAGGGGAAGAGGGAGGGGGCATTCATTTGTTGTTCCACTCAGTTGTGCATTCATTCATTGGATGCTACCTGTGTGTGGCCTGACTGAGATGGAACCTGCAACTTTGTCATTTGGGGTCCACACTCTTAACCAACTGAGCTAATCAGCCAGGGCCAAGGAAACTCTTCTAAATACATAAACTTTTTCCAAAGGATCCTGTTTCTTTTAAAATTGATTTCTCATTTGTGGCTTATTATATATATGCCACTAGCAGGCGTCCCCAAACTACTGCCTGCGGGCCGCATGAGTCCCCCCACCGCATTTCTGGAAGGGGCACCTCTTTCATTGGTGGTCAGTGAGAGGAGCACTGTATGTGGCAGCCCTCCAATGGTCTGAGGGACAGTGAACTGGCCCCCTGTATAAAAAGTTTGGGGACCCCTGAGTGACTAGAGCCTCAGAAGCACCAAGTGTCCTTCTTATATACAAGGACAGTTAATCCCAAAATAAAGTTTTTTATTATTATTCAAATTGAAACTGAGCACAGAGTAATATAAATTATCTGCTGCAGATGGAGCACTCACAAATTCTTGCTCTGTGGAAGAATTTTTGCTTTTTTTCCCCCAATAATTAAGGAAGGGAACCTTCATGTTGAAAGAAGTATTCTAAATAATAAGCTTAGTAATTTTTCTTTGTCCTTTTTTGTCCTTTTTTTAAAAATTTTTTTTTAAATTTTATTCATTTTAGAGAGGCGAGAGAAAGGGAGAGAGAGAGACAGAGAGGGAGAGAGAGAGGAGAGAAAGACAGAGAGAGAAGGTGGGGAGGAGCTGGAAGCATCAACTCCCATATGTGCCTTGACCAGGCAAGCCCAGGGTTTTGAACCGGCGACCTCAGCATTTCCAGGTCGACGCTTTATCCACTGCGCCACCACAGGTTAGACAAGCATAATAATTTTTAATTTTCTTAATTATACACAATTTTGTAAACTTTCCCAAAGTAAATATAGAAAAAAATTATGAGGCTATTAGGTAGGCTGTGTTTTTATTTTGTTGATTGTTTCCTTTGCTGTGTAGAAGCTTTTAGATTTGGTGCAGTTCCACTCTTTTGTTTTGCTTTTGTTTCAATTGCTCTTGGAGTCAATCCACAAAAAAAATACCACTAAGACTAATATAAATGGAAAACAATCTACCAATTATACATCTGATAAGGGGTTAATATCTAAAATATACAAAGAAATACAACTCAACAACAGTAAAAAAAAAAAAAGTTAAAAAAAATGGACCAAGTTTCAAAATAGAAAAATTTCCAAAAAGACATATAGATCACCAAGCACATCAAAAGATGTCCAGCATCACTGATTATTAGAGAAATGCAAATCAAAACCACAATGAGATATCACTTCAAACCTGTTAGAATGACTGTTATCAAAAAGAAAGTAACACATATTGGAGAAGATGTGAAAAAAATGGAACCCTCACACACTGTTAATGGGATTGAAATTAGTGAAGCCATTATGGAATACAGTATGGAGACTCTTCAAAAAATTACGAATAGTACTACCACATGATACAGCTATTCCACTTCTAAATATTTATCTAAAGACTACAAAAACACTAATTTGAAAACATGTGTGCATCCTTATGTTCATAGCGATATTTTTT
Source organism: Saccopteryx bilineata (assembly GCF_036850765.1). Taxonomy (NCBI): domain Eukaryota; kingdom Metazoa; phylum Chordata; class Mammalia; order Chiroptera; family Emballonuridae; genus Saccopteryx; species Saccopteryx bilineata. The sequence continues at coordinate 127,197,493 of NC_089491.1, forward strand.
AATTACAATAGCCAAGACATGAAGCAACCTGTGTCCATCGATTGATGAATGGATAAAAACGATGTGCATATACAATAGAATACTACTCAGTCATAAAATAAACTTGTGATTTGCAACAATATGAATAGACTGTGAAAGTATTATGCTAAGTGAAATCAGATGAATAAGAAAAGTACCATGTGATTTCATACATATGTAGAATACAAATGAAAACAAAACAAAAACAAATTCATATATGCAGACAACAGACTGGAGGTTACCAGAAAGAAAGAGGGTGAGGGGGTGGAATGGGCAAAGGGGGTTGATTATATAGAATAGAAACTAGATCTCTTAATGTAGAGCATTATGTAATGATGCAAACATCAAATTTCAATGCTGTACACCTAAAGCTTGTATGATATTGCAAACCAATGTTACCTCACTTTTAAAAAAGCTTTCTGTTTTCCTTTTAGCTTTAACATATACTATCACATTAAAAGTTACTATTTTTCTCAATATTAAATATTATTATCCTTTCTAGATAGTTGATATTTTAGAGTAAATGATCAATAACTATTATATAATTGTGAAAAGCCCATAAAAACATTTACATACACACACACCTACACAGAAATAGCAATGTTATATGTATCAGAAATCCTTCAGTGTAGTAAATGGAAGAATGAAATGAACACATTTTTTTTAGTGTGTAAGAAGTAAGCACAAGAAATGTCTACATTGTCTGTGGATTCTTCTATAATGAAACCATCTGTTACAAATAACAAGAAACTGAATCAAAATGATTTACTGTTAATGTTCTAGTTATCTAAGCTGTTTTATAAAAATGTTTCTGATCAGAGATATAGTGGTCAAGTAGCACTGTGATATTCTTGATAAAAGGAATTTGATAGTTCCTAGAAATATGATATAATCATACTTCATAACAAATATAATTTGTTTTCTCATAGAGCAAAAGAGATTACCTATTCAATATTGTTGAAATTCTGCACTAATGAAATCACAGTTATGAAATTGCCTTTCATCTCTTAGAAACTTAATTAACAAAATTGCAAGATATTTTAATGTAATTAATTCCAGAACTAAGCTATTTGGTTGTAATTCAAGTGAGAAAAAAAACATAGAAATTTTAATAGGAAAATATCTACAATCAAAATACAATGGCTTACAAATATATGCTATTGTGTGAACTTTTCTAGAAAGATTAGCATGGCCCAAGACTTTAGAATTCATATTTCATACAGATAATCATAATCATTCTCTGTGGTCTTAGAAAAAACATCCATGGTAACATTAAATTATTTATTTTCTTATTCTATTTTAATTATTGTGAGAGTATGTCTCTTTTGCATGGGAATGAACAACCTCTTAGATAATTTAAAATAATTATAAATCCAAGTTTCTATGTTTTGGTACTGTTATACAATAAATTCAAATTGTTACACTCTAAATTTTAACTTTGGCAGCTAATTTGGCAGTTATTTTAAAGGCCTTGATTTTCTCTGTTTCAACTTTCAGTTAACACGTTCTTATATTTTTCATCCTGATCTTGGATTCTATATCTTCCTCAACATTAATTTCCATCAAAATAACCACTTAGATGAGTCCAGACCAAATTGCAGAATCATGAGCAAATGAACTCTTGTTTTGTTTTGTTTTTCTGTATTTTTCTGAAGCTGGAAACAGGGAGAGACAGACAGACTCCCGCATGCGCCCCACCGGAATCCACCCGGCACGCCCACCAGGGGGCGACGCTCTGCCCACCAGGGGGCAATGCTCTGCCCCTCTGGGGTGTCGCTCTGTTGTGACCAGAGCCCCTCTAGCGCCTGGGGCAGAGGCCGAGGAGCCATCCCCAGCGCCCGGGCCATCTTTGCTCCAGTGGAGCCTCGGCTGCGGGAGCGGAAGAGAGAGACAGAGAGGAAGGAGAGGGGGAGGGGTGGAGAAGCAGATGGGCGATTCTTCTGTGTGCCCTGGCCGGGAATCGAACCCGGGACTTCTGCACGCCAGGCTGATGCTCTACCACTGAGCCAACCGGCCAGGGCCTGAACTCTTGTTTTAAGACCTCATGTTTCAGGATGGTTTTCTCCACAGACTAATTAATAGTTAAACCCATCCCAAAATATTTGAATTCAGTGTGTCTGGCACCAGAATTCTTAAAGTTCTTCAGATGATTCTAATGTATAGTTGGTATTGAGAACAATAGCCTTGGAAAATTTAGATACCAGAATACTTATTCAGAGAAAACTTAAATTGAAGTATTTGAACATGGCCATGTCTGCTTGGCTCAGTGGTAGAGTATAGCCCAGCTTCTGGATGTCCCAGGTTTGATTCCTGGTCAGGGCACACAGGAGAAGTGACCATCTGCTTCTTCACCTCGCCCCATTCCTTTCTTTCTCTCTCTCTTTCTCTCTCTCTCTTTCTCTCTTCTCCTCCCACAGCCATGGCTTGATTGGTTCCAGTACATCGCCCCAGGCACTGAGGATATCTCCGTGGAGCCTCTGACTAAGGTGCCAAAAATAGCTCAGTTGTGAGCATGGCCCCAGACAGGAGTTACCGGGTGGACCCCAGTTGGGGCACATGCGGGAGTCTGTTCCTCTATCTTCCCTTTTCTCACTTGGAAAAGAAGAAATATTTGAACAAACTTTTTCTTAATATTAGGAAGTGAAGAGTAAAGGAATTTAAGCAAGGGGTTTGTAGCTATTGCTTATAGGTGTGTGCCAGTCTCAAGAAATGGCAGATACCTTGGCATCCTTTGCTTAAGAACCACTATACACAATAATCACAGTCTGGTTATCCCACCTGTTGTCTATGAGAGGCATATCCATTACATGTAGGGATTAGGATTATCAGGCTTCATGTTGAATTTGATACTTTCCCATAATGATAAGAAGTACAAAACAAATCAAGCTGAAATAAAATGTGCATAATTAGAATTAAAATAGTGGTCAGTCAAGACTGGGATTTTTTTAAAGTATTATTATTATTGATGGATTATCAAAACCAGCTTGAAATACATAAGAGTGGGAAAAACTCCCATAAACTGCATGTTGTAAGCAAGGTTGAAATTAGGTAAAACTGAAACACCTACAAAGTTGGTGGGTTTTTTTTTTTGGCTCAACAATTTAAACTGATAGCAAAAGAAAACAATCTGTAAGGGGAAAACATAATTAAAAGATACTGAAGAGTAGAATAAGCTACATTTAGTCTTGATATTTGACTGAGGATTTAGAAAACATAACAAATCTTAGAGGTGTCAATAAAGAAGTGACCAATTAAACTAATGTTATATATCAATACTAAGTAAAACTCATTTCAGATCAAGCAAGCTAATTCTTACTGCATGCCTGGCTTTAAAGCTGGCTGACTGCAAAAGCATGCACCATTTTAAATCAAACATTTGTGCAGCTTTGTGAGAGTTGACTCTGAATCTATTCCTCTCCTCTGTTCGGGAAGTTTATTTACTATGCCTATTGATACAATGACTTGTTCAGAATTGTATCACTATTTGTGCCCATAGTGGATCAATGTGAAGTATTTCAATGTTTATTTTTTTTATTTAAAGAGAAAATCATTTTTTTCCTGCCCCTCACAAATATATTTTCTTCCATTTTAAATGTCTGAAAGCAAAAGGAATTGAAGCACAGAAAATTTAAAACTTAACCCCAAATTCCACTATATAATACATTGTTGTTTTAACAGAAATAAAGATGCACCTGACTCTGGAGATTTCTATAGTTTTATTTATTTTTCCCTATTGATTTTTATTCTAGTTCTAAAATTCCTAAAATTATATAGACATAGATATACATATATAAAATATTTCTGATCTTGAAAAGCATTCTTGTTAATAAATCCTTTTTTTATTATACTTTATTTTCCTTCAGTCATTTAACAATTAGAATGAAGTAATTTTTAATTTGTAGTAGGCAGAAAATAAGTAAATTGCACAAGTACATATTATTCTCTATTTTAGTATAAAAGTCAATGTATTGTAGAATTATATTGTTCTTCATCTTTGCTTAATATTAAATTCTATACACTGTGACTTACATATATTTAATTCTAGGGTGTACTTGAAAAACAACAAAAAATGCCTTTCAGTGTTTCTAAGCATATCATACCATCATTAGTCACTTAATTTTGTTTCTTATTCATTATGTTCAATTGCTTTCAAATGTTGGCAATAATTCTTAAAATATAAATTAAAACACTTAAATGAATGAGAAATTGTGCATATAAAGTAAGAGATTAAACCCCTACTATTAAAGCCAATGGAAATCACAGATTGTGAAACCACTGTATTAGTGTCTGCTGCTATAACAAATTACGTAAATCTGGTGGCTTAGAACAAACACAAATTTTGTCTTAAAATACTGAAAATTAGAAGTCTATAATGAGTGCAAATGGGAAAATCTGGTGTTGGCAGACTGCATTCCTCTTGTAAACTCTAGTTAAATCCATCTCCTCCTCTTTTCTTATTTCTGGAAGTTGCCTCTTCTTGGCCCTCTTGCAATTATAGCAACCCAACATCTACTTCTGGTGTCATATCTCCTTCTCTGACATTAACCCTCCTGCCTTCCTCTTATAAAAATTCTTGTGATTACTTTGGGCTCACCTGCATAATCCTATATAATCTCTTTATCTCAAAATGCTTTAATTTAATCACACATTTATTACACATTTAAATATATTACACATTCTGGGGATTAGGATGTGGACATCTTTGGAAACTTGTTATTTTGTCTAACATAGCTACTTAAAGAAGTGGGGATAGGTGCTGGCCAGTTAGCTCAGCCAGTTAGAGTGTTGTCCCAATATGCCAATGTTGAGAGTTTAATTCCCAGTCAGGACACATTCAAGAATTAACCAATGAATGCATAAATAAGTAGAACAAAATAGTTGATCTCTGCTTCTCTCTCTTCCTTCCTCTTTTTAAATGAATAAGTAAAAAGATTTATATATATATATATCCTTAAAAAAAAAAAAAAAAGAAACAATGATAGCAACCAAACAGCTTTTATGCTCAGGTTTTGAATTCTAGAGCCTAAATGTTGACCTCACCTTACCTTATTCACAATATTTTGGCTTCTAACTTGATGGATGACAGTAACTTACAGTAACTTGGACAGTCTAGTACTATGAATTGTTTGTTCTTGGCTTCTTATATTTGGAGGATCACGATGGCTGAACTGGCAGAAAAACACAAACACAAAACAGTGAATCTGCACATAATTGCCACAGTATAAATATCAGGCATAGGTATAATTTATTCAATATGTAGCCAAAGACACTCCAGAGGATATAAGAAAATCCTCAGGGTCCATGTGGTCATTGGCTTATTCCATGTGCCCCTGATTTAGTATCTTCCTTGACCTAATCTCTCATGGCATTAATTTGGCTCTGTATATCTGACTCCCTTGATTCCATTCTCATTCAGAACTCCAAACATCTCTAGCGGGTTTTTATAAATAAACTGCCTTCATTGGAAGGGATAATTCTGAGTCTGCGCTGGCCCTGAGAAAATGTTCACCCATCATCACTTTAGTCTCAGAAAACGTCCTGGCTGGCTTACAGATACTGCTACATATGACCCCTCCAGAGAGAGAGAAGCCCACCACTGACAGTGGAGGACAAACGGCAAAAGCTTTTCATGATCCATGTCCAAAGTACACTCTTAATGACAAGTAAAAAACCCACTCTTTTCCTTTATTGTTGCTTTTCCAGAAAAATCTGTGCTTACAGAGGAACTCCTGCAAAACTGCAAAGAGCTCATATCTTATAAAGATATGAAATGTATATATATATATATACCTTTCCCTGGAATAATTCTCAATTAACAATTTCAGGAAGTATGCCCAAGGAAGATAGTGTTGAGGATGACTAAAGTCTGTACAATATGGAGAAGAGCAGTTATTATTAAAAAGAAGAGTACAGAATACTTTTGCAAATTTTACAAAAATATATGGTCATGTCAAATATTGACAAAGCCCTTCTCAGAAAGAGTCTACAGAAAATGAGGCACTGTGAGGCTTAAACTTCATCACTTTGACAGTAAGTTTACCCCTGGATATTAATGTCCCATTACATGAAGTTAGCACTTTGCTTGCTCCATCTAAGGTGGAAATGAATAAATGTTGACCAAATAGCTTATATTTTTCTTTCTTTCTTTCCCTTTTTTGAAAAAACCCATGCATTACACCAGCATTGCTTAAGGGTGATATTTTCTTTTACTGTTACCAGCAACAAAAAAAGACTCTTCTCTACTCTTATCCTCCAATATATGCAATCCAAAATAATTTCACCCAGAGAAATAAGCAAAAGCTGGATTCCCTTAGGCGCTAAGATAGCCAGTATTTGCGGACACTGAAGCCAAGTGTTAGCATCCCTTACCTAGCAGATGCCTGCTATGTACAATTTTATGCTTTCAGAGGCACAGTTACTGCCTAGGAAACTTTCAATTTCTGGGATGATTGATTACTCTGACTCCTCACCATCCTGCTCAGCAATTGGCCATATGAAGATCACATGAGGATTAACATGACATTAACCCTTGAATATAAAATGTTTGAAACAATTTACTAAATATTCTTAATTATATAAATAAAGTATATTATCTACATTTTTCAAATTGGTATCCTGTATGTTTTCATAAACTTTTATATAATAAAGTACCTAAAAATTTTGAAAAAAATATAACAAAGCTAATTTTGGATGTATATCTGTGCTTGTGAGATAATAAGAAGTTATTAAGAGAAAAAGAAAAGAAAACATGGTTCCATTTCTGTGTCTAAAAGGCTTAGGTTATGTTTTACGTTAAAAGAAGCTGAGAAAGAAGTTGTCGTTTTAGAATCAGAGAAAATTTTCTTTCCTTATTTAAAAAGGGTAAATGAAGAAAAAGATTTCTGGTTTCAGTTAGGCCTTATTTTCTTCCCTTTTATCCTCCTATTTCAAAATCCTGGTTTTTAAATGTTTGTTGTCTCTCCTTGATTGCAGTCCTATGATTATTTTGTGGGACAAGAAGACATTTGTTTATAAGGCTATGGGGGATAGAGGAAAGTCTTTGCATTAAATAAAAAAAAATGCTTTCTATTCAGCTCTCCACCTAAATGCCACAGAACTTAGCAGAAGCAAACAACACTAATAAAATCTAGTGCATATGATGTGTAAGGACATTGAGTTAGGAGATGGTGATTGACTCAACCATTAATACCACTGTTGACTTACCTGAAAAAATGAGAATAAAAATACAGTAGTCCCCCTTTATAAAAAGTTTGCTGCCCTCGTTTTTAGTTATCTACAGTCAACTGAGGTCTGAAAATAGTAAACCAAAAAATTGCAGAAATAAATAATTCATAAATTTTAAATTGTATACAGTTTTAATTTGAGGAAATCTGCACAGTCATGCTTCCACCAGCCCAGGACATGACTCATTCCTTTGTCCCAAGTATTTATGCTGTATGTACTTCCTGCCTGTTAGTCATTTGGTAGCCTTTTTAATTATCAGATCAGCTGCCATGGTACTATAGTGTTCAAATAACCCTTATTTTACTTAATACTGTTTTATTCATCTTACTTCATCATATCACTTAGACATTTTATTATCCCCTGTCATCATGAGAAGGGTTAGTGCAGTTCAATAAGATATTTTGAGAGCAAGAGACCTCATTCATCAGAGGTCATTGTCATCCAAGATGACAATAGGATGTGAGTATTTGTTTCATGTGTATTTTTTCTCTCTACAATTTAGTTTAGTTAAAGCTTAAGATCATTCAGGTCCTAACGGGTTAGATAGTATAAATGGAGTTTTTTGTTTTGTTTTGTTTAAATGTCTTATATAAATTGAATATTAGAACATTGCCACATTAAATTGTGTGCGTGATTTCTTATGATATTCTGTCAATTGATTTAAATGAACTTGGGATACTAAGTAGTAAAAGAAAGGTTAGCAGATAATGCATCCTGCCTCTCCAGGGGACACCAGAAATAAAAGAAGAAAGAATGGTTGAGAAAAACGTCAACCTCTTTGTGTATTTACAAAACTCCCACCAGAAAAGTAATGAAAAGTCATGATCTATGAAATGCTCTAGGTAAGATATCTCTCTAGCCAGTCAAGGTTGCAGATGGTAAATAAACTTGAACTATAAGTATTTATAGGACAAGATCCACTGAGAAATGTTAGTGCCAGCTTTATAATTATCAGAATATTAAATAGATATATTTTATAACTTAAATAGTTTCTTTTGTGAAAGCGATTTCCTGTCTAAATTGCTTAGAAAGTTCATCTGTCAAATTTGGAGAAGGGTGTGTCTTAGTGTGGTAAGAAAGAATTTGGTGAGCTGCATTGATTATCTCAGATTTTTTTATTGGTTAAGGATATTGATGGCTAATCTGTGGGTTTTAATTGAGTCTTTGTTTATTCCCTATTAAATTTTCCACATTGTTTGATGCTAAACTTTCTTATTTTCCTAAAAATTTTAAACTCTCCTCAGCTATTTCATTATGAAGAAAAAATATTATCTAATATGAAATGCATCTGCTTTTCTGTCTCTATAAATATCAATATATTAATATTTTATTATTTCTCATCTGATCACTTTATTTATTTATTTAACAAAAATTTGTCAAACATTATGTTGGGAATTAGACCTATACTGGCAATGAATATTCTTTGCCTAATAACATGGAATTATAGTCTAGTGACAAAGTGGATATTAATGTAATATAGCAATTCATAAAGCATCTATAATTTGCTATCCTGTAGAAAGATGGGAACATTTTTCTTTTCTTTTTTTTCTTTTTCTTTTTTTTTTAACAGAGATAGAGAGAGAGTCAGAGAGAAGGATAGATAGGGACAGACAGAAAGGAATGAAGAGAGATGAGAAGCATCAATCATTAGTTTTTTGTTGTAACAACTTAGTTGTTTATTGATTGCTTTCTCATATGTGCCTTGACCATGGGGCTATAGCAGACCGAGTAACCCCTTGCTCAATCCAGAGACCTTGGGTCCAAGCTGTTGAGCCTTTGCTCAAACCAGATGAGCCTGCGCTCAAGCTGGCAACCCCAGGGTCTCAAACCTGGGTCCTCCACCTCCCAGTTCGACACTATCTCAGTGGTAGTCAACCTGGTCCCTACTGCCCACTAGTGGGCATTCCAACTTTCATGGTGGGTGGTAGCAGAGCAACCAAAGTATAAATAAAAAGATAGACTTAACTTTAGTAAGTTGTTTTATAAAGATTTATTCTGCCAAGCTTAGGGAAAATTCAATATAAAGTACTTGGTAAGTAATTATTATTATATTCTTTAACTTGCTGTAACTCTGCTTTATAAATTTCATAAAGTAAAGTTACTTCCCTACTTTATAAATCACCAATACTGTGGAACCAGTGGGCGGTTAGAAAATTTTACTACTAACAGAGATACAAAAGTGGGCGGTAGGTAATAAAAAGGTTGACTACCCCTGCACTATGCCACTGCTTGGTCTGGCAGGAACATTTTTCTTAATAGTTATCAAAGGTGAGCCCTGACTATCAGATAAAGAGGAAATGAAGATAAAAAATGTAGTTATAGGCAAAAGGAACAGCAAGGGCAAAGGCTCTAAAGACTTTTAAGAACTAAAAGAAGGTCACATGGCTGACGAAGGACATAATTGGTGATGAGGTAGGGTGCTATGCAGGAGCTAGGTAATAAAAGGCCATGTTAGCCATTATAAAGGACTATGACCTTTAACTTAGACAAATAAAACACCATGAAAGGGAGTATGCATTGTTATAAATGAAACATTGTCATCTTCTTTACCAGATTCAAAAATTTACCTGGGTTTTTGTAGTAATTCCCTCTACCCAGTGGTGGGATTCAGCCAGTTTGTACTGGTTTGGCAGAACCGATACTTAATTTTTTATTGAGTTTGGTGAACTGATTATTAAAATGGCACTTGTAATCCAGGTTCTCTCTAAGGTGGGCACCTGGGCAGCCGCCCAATGTGGAAATCACAAATTTACATTCCTTACTCTTTTTTAACATTCATCTGTGCAGTAGCGTATTCTAACCACTCATAGTAATGTTCATTCCATTCATAGGTGAGAAAAATTTGACAGAACTATGCTTGTAACATTTATTTATTCATTTCATAAAACTCATTATACCTTTGATGGAAATACTTCATTTTAATTCCCTTGCATTTGTTACTTTAGAAAACAAACATATAACGTAAAGAGAAAAAATGCCAAACAACTAGGATGTGACAAGCTGTCATTTGTTTCAGCTTTGTGTGTGCCCAAAATTCCACTGAGATATTAAGGACATTATTTAATATTTTTTCATTAATATTTTAAGACTTCTTTCTTATAACAATCTAGTTTTGTGCACCTCTTTTATTATTCTTATATAAATATTAAATGAAAGAAATAATAAAATGATCATTAGGGCAGAGAACCGGTTGTTCAATTATTTGAATCTCACCATTGCCTCTACCTCCATCCAACAGGTTGGACCTTCAATCATCTTCTCTTTGACTCTTCAATCTTGCTTACCTATCCATGCCTTCCTCTCTCAAATATCTCCATCACACCTGAACTAAAGAAATGCTTTTTTTCAACTTAAGTACATTTCCTGTCTTTATTGACAAATGTCTTAAAAATAATATGCACAATGCCACCGTACAATTTTTGTAAGCATTACATGCAGAAGACCCATGATTAAACCTCATTCTAAGTCACTCTAGTATTAATGTTTTTACAAATCATTTGTGGAGTAGCTCATATTGCATCCATCATTGAATGTATTACTAATGCATCTTCTGTGATTAAAATTTTAGCTTATTCATAAGTGAGCTACTCATCCCAGAACATTATCAAGAATCAATCAACAACAGCATGGTTCTTCCTTCAATAAATATTTATTGGGCAATTTCAAGGTACAAGATGGGAAATACAGATGAAGGGAAAAAGAGCCAAGGTTAGTTTCCCATTAAGAAACTTAAAGGTGATAGTGGTACTGGTAAAGGAAAGGGAATTTAGACAAGAAACATGTAAATAAGTTTATGTTTATTTTCTGTTATAACACCTACTGAAAAGTGATTTCAAACTATAAGGTAGTATAAATTCATTCATTAGTTTATTCACTTATTCAACAAATTCTGTATGGCATGTGCTCTGTGAGTTTACTGTGTTCAGTAGGAAATGTCAGTAAGAGAGTGTCCTGACCTTAAAGAGCTCAAGTTCTCAGTGGGGTAATAAGTGAACTGATAAACTGCTTTACAGTGAGGTAGGCGATGATAGAACGGAGGTGGGGGGAGACACTCAACTTACTTAAAAGAGTAGAAGCAAGATTGTATAAAGATAGAATTGAGGAAGCTACATTTTAAGAGTAAAATTCGCAGTTTTCCAAGCTGAAAAATGAACATGAGTAAATGGATAAATGAGGAAGAGTCCAGAATGCAGTCAAGTCAGCCAGCTTGACTTGGGACTGGCTGGGACAAAGAATATATGTGTGGTGGGGAGACAGAGGGCTAGAGGACACAAAAGAAATACTCATGAGCTCACTTAGTCCTCTACCCCAAAGTAATGTTATTTATTATTAGATTTTATCAAGATTAAGTTATTAGCCTTAATTCAGCTATTCAACTCTGCTAGATTATAAAATAAATTAGATAAACTTACAGTATAATTAACTACTTATCTCATTACCTTTCATAATGAAATCAAGCCTACAATTAACTAATTAAACAGGATTAGTCTTTTCAGGGGACATATAAGCACATTTTTCTTCTTGGAATTAATGAAACTTTCCTCTCAACAATGTGCATTTCATCACTAAAACTCTCAAATTCCCACTGGGCAGCAAGATATTAGTATTTGAATATTTATGATGCTGCTGAAGTATAGTCAGTAATTGTGTTTTCTGTGATAAAAGTAACAGTATGAACAACCATTTCTTATGTACCATAAGTTTGTTTCCTACTACCAGGACCCTTAGGGGGAAAATTCCATTAAAGCAAATCGAATTAATAAACATGCATCTAGCCACAGCATTGGCATTTATCATTTTAAAATAATATTATTCACATTCTATGGTAGAAATGCAGTTATTGTTATAGATCAACACAAAATCAATGTCTCTAGCTTCAAAACTATGTTACTTTTGGCTTCAGATTAATCTGATAGTAGGACTCTGGTATTATATCAGTCTACAAGTATGAAAATATGTCCATGAATATTTATTTATGAGCATCAATTTCTCAATTTAAACAATTAGCTTTTGAGTACAGTTTCTTTAATTTTATTTGGCTACTATCCATTATTACTTTGCATTTACACAGTAGCTTTCCTCTAAGGAGCCTAAAGTACTGTAGTTTAATTGTCCAAAAGAAACGGTGTCAGGGTAGAGGGAAGGGAGGTAGAGAAATGTGTTTCCTGATTGTCTTAGGGAATTGGGAGATACTTAATTTTAATTCTGGCTTTAAGCCCACACAGTGAAGGCTGTGTCTACACAAGTGAGGTTGTGTGTGAGATTTCTAAATTTTGTTTCCATGAGCAAATGGACATAGAGTTCCAGTTCAGGAAATTCACAATATTGTGATGCAGCTACAAGTTGATTTTTCTCATCTCTCTCCCTTCTTGTCTGACTATCTCTCTCATTAAAAAGAAAAACAAAAAAGAAATTCATAGTGTTATTCTATCTAAGCCAGAGGTTCTCAACCTAGGGAAATATTTTCCTGTCCCTATCTCCCCCCGCCCCCAACCCCCAGGAAAACTTGTCAATGTCCTAAGTTATTGTTGGGATGGAGATTCCTGTGCTATTGGCACACTGTGGATAGAGACCGAGGGTTCGGCTAAAAATCCCATAATGCACAGAATAACCCTTACAAAAAGAATTATCCAGGCCAAAATTATGGTAGTACTGGGATTGGAAAACCTGATAAGCCTCGATATTGCATATATATTGATTTCTCTGGTATTTACTGAAAAAGTATAACACCATAATAGCTTCAGTTGCCCAATAAAATTCTGATTCTAGTGAAACCTCATGTGTAATAAGGAGGATTTTCAGACATGGTGTAACTGTACAGTTGATTCAGAAAATCAATTTGGACTCTCGATTTCTGCTGTGGGAAGTAAGTCTTTTTATAATTTCCATTTTATCTGAAGAGTTTGAAACCCTCTCCACATTTGTCTAGAGTCAAGGCAAATTTCTAACTGATGTTCTCAAAGTTAGTTAACTCATGCAAATGCTAGGAAGGCCTCTTCTTTCTATTAAACAAAGTATCCCTATTATTGTCACCTTTCCCCCCAAAGAAATTCAGTGCCTTCCATAATATGTCCAAGAAGAGAAATGCACAAAAACTGAAGTTTTTATAGGCAAAAATATTGGCCCAGACATGTACACAATGTAAAAATAAAACTAGAGAACTTTGTGTTCCATTTTTACTTTTGTCACTGTTAGCAGAACTTAGTAATCAACCAGTAACATGACTGAGAATGCTTACATCTTTTAGTACTATAAATGTAATACAAGGCAGTATGATGCCATACCATTTCATAAGACATCTTATATTTTATTTTTGTCCTTATCTTGATAAGGCACTTTCCAGCTTCCTCCAAATTTTCTTACTTGTGAAGTTGATTTTCATATTATTGATAACCAAAATGGAAAATTTTGGAGAGGACAGAGCATTACATTAGTAAGTAATATGTCAATCAGGTGTAAAACAGTATTTTTATTCCTCTTCCTCTGTGATCTCTCTTACTAATATCATAGTTTCCAAAAATTATACAGGGCCTTGTGCTGAGAACAATTTCTATTTAATCTAAATCTTATTGGAGAATACTCAAGACACTCACCTTTTCTAAACATTGTCATCATTTATTCCAATTTCTCTGGGTAACTGCTGATCCTACTATATGCTGGGCAAAGTCACTGCCATTACAGTACCTTGCAGTCCTCACAAAGGCAAATCTTTAGAGTCAAGATAAAAAATAGAAAGAAAATGCTTCTTTTCTTAATATTTGTAACACGTGCATTGAGTATGAGTACCCAATAGGAACTACTTTTGTCTTAGTACCTTCAGATTTTTTTTCATACAATATGCCCTTTATTGCAAACATAAGTCCATAGATGGCTAGGTTGATAGATAATTCTCATTGACATTACATACCCTTTCCCTTGTAAAGACAGGACTTCTTTTTAACTGATTAAGCCATTTTAACCCATGAATCTTTCTTTTAGAATATGTCTTCACCTCACCATCCCATGAGACTCCTTAGTTTCTTATGCAAGTAAGATTCCTATGGACTCATCTAACCAATCTGTTAACATGATCAGACAGGTCAATATCCCAAAGGTTCTCACAGTTTAGAGTTAATCTATGGTTTATTTTATTAGAAAAATAAAGAGTATATCAATTTAGAAGTAAAAGTGAAAATAAGGAGAGCAGTTTGCAGGAATTTCTAAACATCCAAAAGTAAATTTTCTGGTTTCAAATGGAGAAACAGATTTTTATTCTGCATACTTTTATCTTTCTCATATGCATGCTTCTCTAAGTCATCTTTTCTTAAATAGCAATTTCTTAAAGCATAGATTTTAAAACTGTGTTTGTTTGGTCATTTTGAATATCCATGTGTTATGGACCAATTCATGCCTCCCCTCAGATTCCTATACTGAAGCCCTCACCTCAGTGTTACTGTGTTTGGAGAGGGGCCTAGAAGGAGAAAGGATATAGCCTATTTTCTTGTATCACCTGGCACAATATCATCATTAGATGCTTATCAATTATTTTTTAAGAAGAATATATTTTCTTGATTGTAAATGATCTTTGCCACACCATTCCCATTATCCATTCTCCTTTTGCCATGGCTTTTAAATACCAACTTAACTTCAGAACCGGAGTATAGCGAGCATTTTGCAGTAGAGTATTACTTATCTGATGCATTTATCTAAATTGGCTTGCTCAATCAACTTTATGTGCACTTTACAGTGTTTTAGGAATTTAAAATGGTTTTAGAAAATTAACATTTTGGTAATAGTATTGGCTTCTGATAGAAATGTCTCCAATGACTTAATGATATTTGGCTGACTGCTTAAATTTCTAATTATGAATTCTGGGAGGTATATAGGTAGATCAGTGCTTAAAATCTAATTTATTCATCTAATTATTTCTTTTTAAAAGAAATACTCTATTGGGAAGCTATGTAGCATATGCATTAGATCTCCATTATCTTTCTCTGGGTAGAGCATTTCTCACTAATGAGTGAATAAAACAAGCTTTTCAACGGTAGCACTATATTGCTATATGATAAAGCCAAATCACTTTCCTGTGAGGACAAAGAGGGAGTACAGTGCTGTATAAATTCTTTAAGATCAGAGAAAATGCCCTTTTCTATGCAAGTAAGAAAGAGCAAAAGAGAGGATGAAATAGGAACAAGAAAAAAAATAATTTATCTTAGTATGATGCCCGTAGAAACTGAAGAAACAGTCTCGCTAATGAACTCATGGCACAACTGAAGCATATTAAAAATCAAGTCAGAAGCAAGGTGATCTTTTGTCTTTGGCTAGAATTGTATTAAAACTTTTCTGACAAGATGTGACAAATGTGCCTCTCTTTGTTGTTGACAGACTTTAACTTCTTTCCACAAGCTTGAACATCAGCAAGCGTAATGGAGAGGGGTGTCAAACAGCAATTACACTAATAGTTACCATTAATTTAAATGTCTCCTAGATGGCAGTTGATGTACTTGAATTTTGCAGCATCATAACAGTAAATTTCCTCCTCTCTAGGAAGTAGGAAGTATATTTCTATTGTAAAAAAAATAAAAAAGAAAAATAAAAAAGAAAAAGTTACTTGCTCTAAGGTAGACAATGAAAATGCTAGAATTTGAACTCATACTACATAAATATCAAAGTGTTTTCCAATTAGGACATTTCTTTAATTTAGTCAGTAAACATTTGTTGTAATCAGGCTATAATTATATAATTGCAAACATATTAAAAGTCTTGTTCTCCAAAAGCAACTTTCTAGAGTAAAGCTTATTTCTCCAAAACTAGGAAAGTTATATTTTAAGGAGGATTAAAGCTTCTAGTCCTCTCAAAGTTATGAAAACCTAAAGCTATATATCTATATGTATATCTGTACCTATCTATATATACACATAATTTTTAAATATATTTATATAATATAATTACTATACTAATAACATAAATATATTGTTTTATGTTATATTATGTGATTATATATTGTGTATTATAATTAACATATTGATTATTTTTTAACATACATAGTATATTATAAATATAAATATATACAATTGTGTCCATCACTTAAAAGGATATGGTTCAGATATCAATAACTTTATAAGTACTAATAGGTTACTTATTAGAAGTGATTTGTTATCTGTTAACATTATACCTAGTTTATTAAACTTTTAGATTATAGACCTGCCCTCTCATCAGGAACTGACAATAAGCATTACTATACTGTTAAAATTGCTCTACTATGCAATCTAATTGTTATATGTAAGGCTATTTATAATGCAGGATCTGTCTTATTCTCTAACCTTATTTCTACTCATTCTTCTATAGACACCCTCTATGCCTGTGGTACTGAACTATTTAGAGATCCACAAATGTTTCTTATTTTTTATTGCTTCAGGCTTTACTCAATCTGGTCTCTTGCTCTGGAACAAGCAACCCCCATATATCAGCCTACATACATCTGTAGCCTTATCTGAGGATATATCTCCCTTAGAACACCTTTGAGTTTACACCATCTTGTGCCAATTTTGTTTAAATTTGTGTTCCTGCAGTGCTCTGTATACTCCCATTATAGAAAACGTAGGCTATTGCTATTATTTACTTCTGCCTCCCTCTCATATAACTGTCAGAGCTGATTTTAAACTTAGCTATTGCCACAATAATATGTAATAAACTATCCCAAAACTAAGTAAACTATAACATTTCTGGCCCAGAAGTAAAAAAAAAAAAATGAGTGGTTGAACCAGCAGCATATTCTCCCACTGTTTATAAAATACCCCACTGTTCAGCCAACAATGAATATTATGAGAATATTTAAACTTTTTCTTATTTAGAAAAAGTAAAATTATTTTAACTGTTGCTTTAATTTAGATGATCCTTTCTACTTTTATTATTTTTATACTAAAATCTTGATCACATTTGAATTTTACAAGCATATTTCTGTATTTATTACATAATT
This sequence comes from Saccopteryx bilineata, assembly GCF_036850765.1. Taxonomy (NCBI): domain Eukaryota; kingdom Metazoa; phylum Chordata; class Mammalia; order Chiroptera; family Emballonuridae; genus Saccopteryx; species Saccopteryx bilineata. The sequence continues at coordinate 127,214,693 of NC_089491.1, forward strand.
AATTTTTTTCTAAAAATGTGTGAAATATGTTTATTGGTTAATGTTAAAACACAGTTATATTACTGGGATAAACCCCATTTATCTGGGCACATTTTCTTTACTAGTATTATAACTATTATTTCTTAATATGATGTTTATATTGTTTTCATTGTTCTTATATGAACAATTGGCTTTTAAAACTCTATACTTTATTTTTTTTAACAGTTTCTTTTTTTGTGAGAGAGACAGAGAGGGACAGATAGAGACAGAGACAGGAAGGGAGAGAGATGAGAAGCATCAATTCTTTATTGAAGCTCCTTAGTTGTTCATTGATTGCTTTCTCATATGTGCCTTGACCAGGGGGCTACAGCAGACCAAGTGACCCCTTGCTCAAGCCAGCAACCTTGGGTTCAGGCCAGTGATCTTGGGCTTCAAGCCAGTGACCTTTGGGCTCAAGCCAGCGACCATGAGGTCATGTCTATGACCCCACGCTCAACCCAGAGACTCCGTGCTCAAGCTAGTGAACCCATGCTCAAGCTGGATGAGCCTGTGCTCAAGCCTGGGACCTTGGGGTTTCTAACCTGGGTCCTCTGCATTCTAGTCCAACACTCTATCTACTGCACCATCGCCTGGTAAGGCTATTTTTTTGAACGATTTTAAGGTCACAAAAAATTCAGAGGAAAACTGAGTTCCCTTACACCTTCATTAATATGTACAGTATATATAGCCTTCTACACAATTAACATCCCAAACCAGAGAGGCACATTTGTTAGAATTGAGGGACCTGTATATTGACACATCATAATTACTTGGACAATAGTTCACATTAGAGTTTACTCTTGGTGTTGTACCTCCTATGCATTTAGAGAAATATAAAATGACATGTCTCCACCATTATAATATTGTCACTTGCAGAGTTATTTTCTCCCCCACTCCAAGATACAAATCAAGAGAAGAGAGGAAACTGATGTAAAAGAAAAGGCATATTGGAAACAAAATGGAAGAAAAAAGAAAGGGAGAGAACTTGATACATCAAGGGAGCACATACTAATAAAGAAGGAATATTGCAGCCCTGGCCAAGTGACTCAGTTGGTTGGAGAGTCCTTTGAATACTCCAAGGTTGTGAGTTCATCCCAGTCACGGCACACACAAGAGTCAATCAGGGAATGCATGGATGAGTGGAGCAGCATATTGATTCCTCTCTTTCTCTTTCCCTCCTGTCCTCTCTCTCTCTCTGAAATCAATAAATCAATAAATAAAAAAAATAAAATAAAATAAAATGAAATAAAATAAAATAAAGAATATGGCTCTGGGAACTGCTGCTGAGGTTTGACTTATAGAGGGCTAAGTTCTTCATGCATGAGCAGAATAGAGTTCTTTGTTTTCCAGGTTCTCTTGCAGGTGCAGAACAGAGCTTTTGTTTTCCAAGAACTTTTCTTTCAAGGGTAAATGTCAACCAGCGCATGCACAGAGCAAAGTTCTTTGGAGAGTGCCTGAAGAGAAACTTTAAACTTATCCAGGAGAGCTCAACACAAACAAACAAATGAATAAACAGAAAAACCAAAACCAGACAAACCAAAATGAAGCACATTCCCATTCATTTAGGAGAGACTTAGACTATCTCAATAGCATACAGAATAGTTTCATTTCCCTATTAATTCCATGTGCTACATATACATTCCTCTATCCCCTCATACCTTTGTCAACCATTCTTCTGTTTACTCTCAATAATATTGTCTTTTCCAGAATGTCATATATTTGGAATCATACATTATGTAGCCTTTTAGTTATTTTATTTTTAATACTACAAATTATAATTTTCCATGTTTTTGTGTGTGTGTGTGTGTGTGTGTGTGTGTGTGACTTGATAGCTCATTTCTTTTAAGCACTGAATAATATTATGTTGTTCGGATGTGCTACAGTTTATCCATTCACCTATTGAAAAATATTTTGGGTTTCCCAGTTTGGGCAATATTAATAAGTTTGTTATAACATACGTGCATAGGATTTTTGTAGACATAAGTTTTCAACTCATTTGAATAAAATACCAGGACCACAATTGTTGGTTTTATACCCAAACTTTCTTCCAAAGTGGCTGTAACATTTTGCATTCATACCAGTAATAAATGTGTTATCCTGTTGCTCCACATTCTCATCAGCATTTTGTGTTGTCAGTGTTTTGAATTAGAGCCATTAACTGTACAGTCCTCATCAGGTTTTGAAGTAAAATTTATGCAGAATTCCCAAAGCAATACAGTTTGGCTTTTTGCTGAAGAAGTTTGCCTGCACTTTTCTAAAATACATAAAAATTTTAACCTTCCATACTTTTATGCTACTATATTCAAATACTTTAATTCCATAGTTGTTTTAATGCACAGATTGGGTATAATTTTATTATTTATACTTTTTTAAATTCAGATGTACTCACATGTTTTATACTTTCTTTACTATCATTCCTTCTAATGTCTGACACCTTTTATTCTGGATCCTTTTTCTTCCTGAACTACACCTCTTAGAAAGTCATTTAAGAAGGGCTCGGTTTTAGCTAATTTTTATTTTGTCTTTATTCTCAAAGGATAATTTTCCTTTGTATATTTTGAATATTATGTTTACTTTTCATGAAGAAATGCTTTCTTTTTGTCTCTGGACTTCCATTGTGGCAGTTGAAATTCTGCTATTACTGTGGTTTTCTCAGATGCTTGAAGGTTTTCTAATCTTAAAGATATTAATAACAAATCAAGAGTGCATACTATAGCTCATTTTAACAGTAGCCTAATCAGGTCTTGGCCAGTTAACTTAGTTGGTTAAGAGTATCTTCTAAAATGAAAAGGGGGCGCTGGAGTAGGCGGATGTACCAACATCTACCTCCCAGAACCAAAGTGGATTACAAACTAATTTTAAGAACTATCATCTGGAAAAACCAACTTTGGAATAAACTAAGAGGACTCTTCAACCAAGGAACACTGAAGAAGCCACACCGAGACTGGTAGGAAAAGCAGAAACGTGGAGAGGGCTGCCCAGCTCCCCTGAGCAAAAGGCAGCAGGGAGAGACTCGCATGGCAAGAAGTGAGTTTAGCAGAGGGGGAAGGGTCCTGAGCCCCAGGAACAAAGCCCCAGCCTGCAGCCCCAGAGCCCAGAAGAGGCATAAGGACAGTATTTAGCTGGAAACAAGATAGGATACTGTTTGTAAGAAAGAGTCTGATTTCTCAGACTCAGGATCCTTCTTAAAGGGACCGCGCAGAACATCTCTCTCACAACCACTCACTGGGGGCTCCTGGGGACAGGGAGAGAGGAAAGGACCAGAGTAACAGGAAGAGAGTGTAATCTAGGAGGCACAGGGAGAAACATTTTGGGAGATAGTCACCCTAACCCCTGGGACGAGTCACTCCCCAAAGCTGAAGTGAATATTTCCCCCCAGAAACAGCAATACCAGCAAAGGGAAGCAGGAGAGCAGCCAAACAAGCTCCCCCCCAGCACTCAGAGCAGAGTCCATAGAAGAAGGGAGCTTTTGTGACTACAGTAGTGAGTCTTAGGATCCGAGCTGCAATGCCCCCACCCACTCAGCTGAGGGCTCGCCGGAGGGCGGGCAGCAGCAGGAGACAAAGGCGCGGTTCCGCTGGCAGGGGTGGAAGCCAGTTGGCCACTACTAGGCTCAGGTGTGAGCTCAATCTTGCCCGGCTGGGGAGAAGGGGGCGTGCAAAAGTGGTCAAGCTCAGCTGCTGGCAGCCTGTAATCCAGCCTACGGGAGAAGGGCAGGAATCCCAGATAGGGTGGAGACCAGCCACTGAGCAAGGGCACAGGAGCACAGCCTTGCCCCGCCCGTGCAACCCAGGCTTGTGGTCTGACTTGGGAGCCGGCTCCTACCATGGGAGTGGAGCCAAAAGCCCAGAAGAGGCGGAGTTCCGCTACTGAGCTGAGCTTGGGCATGCAGTCCTGCCTGGTGGTAGGAGCTAGCAGCCATTCCTCGAGCGTGCTCCTCCTGCAAGGGCAGGGCGAAAGCCTGGAAACAGGCTGAGACCCACAGCTCAGCAAAGGTGCTCGCCAGTGCCCTCAGGACCGAGCATAATGTCACACGTGGGGGCGGGGCAAAGGCCAAGGCCACCAATGCTTGTGCACCCGAGTGCGTGATCACAGCCACTCCCGTGAAGAGAAAATGCAGAGGCAGAAAAATACAACACAAATAAACCAAGAGAAATCTCCAGAAAAAGACCTAAGTGAATCAGATATAACCAAATTACCAGATGCAGAGTTTAAAATAACGATTGTTAGGATGCTCAAAGATATTAGAACAACCATAGATGGCCATTACAAAAATCTAAATAAAGAGATAACAAATATAAAAAATGACATTGAAATAATAAAAAAGTATCAGTCAGAAATGACAAATACAATATCTGAAATAAAGAATACAATGGAAGGAATTAAAAGCAGGATGGATGAAGCAGAGAATCGAATCAGCGAGTTAGAGGACATGATTAATAAAGGCACAGAAGCAGAGGAGAAAAAAGAAAAGAGACTCAAAAAGTCCGAGGAAACTCTAAGAGAGCTCTGTGACAACATGAAGAGAAATAACATCTGTATCATAGGGGTTCCTGAAGAAGAAGAGAAAGAACAAGGGATAGAGACTTTGTTCAAACATATCATAGTGAAAACATCCCCCAATTAAGGCAGGAAAACATTTCACATGTTCAGGAAGCACAGAGAACTCCATTAAGGAGAAACCCAAAGAAACCAACATCAAGACACATCATAATTAAAATACCAAAGCTAAATGATAAAGAGAAAATATTAAAAGCTGCTAGAGAAAAAAAAAATCACCTACTAAGGAGCCCCCATAAGGATGACTTCTGACTTCTCAACAGAAACAGTTGAGGCCAGAAGGGAATGGCAAGAAATATTTAAAGTAATGCAGAACAAGAACCTACAACCAAGACTACTTTATCCAGCAAGGCTATCATTTAAAATTGAAGGAGAAATAAAAAGCTTTACAGAAAAAAAAACCTCAAGGAATTCACTGCAAGCAAACCAAGGCTGCAAGAAATGCTAAGGGACCTGTTGTAAACAGATCAAAGGAAAAAAAGAATATAGCAAAAGAGGAATACAGTTTTAAAGAAAAAAATAGCAATAAACAATTACATATCGGTAATATCCTTAAATGTAAATGGTTTAAATGATCAGATCAAGAGACATAGGGTAGCTGCGTGGATAAGAAAACAGGACCCATACATATGCTGTCTACAAGAGACACACCTTAAATCAAAAGATGCACACAGACTGAAGATAAAAGGATGGAAAAAAATATTTCACGCAAATGGAAATGAAAAAAAGCTGGGGTAGCAATACTTATATCAGACAAAATGGACTTTAAAACAAAGACCATAGTTAGAGATAAAGAAGGTCACTACATAATAATAAAGGGAGCAATCGAAAAGGAAGATATAACCATTATATATATCTATGCACCTAATATAGGAGCACCTAAATATATAAAGCAGACTTTGATGGACTTAAAGGGCGAGATCAACAGCAATACTATAATAGTAAAGGATTTCAATACATATTAACATCATTAGATAGATCCTCAAGTAGAAAATTAACAAAGAAACAGCAGACTTAAAGGACATATTTGATCAACTCGATTTAATAGATATCTTCAGAACCTTTCACCCTAAAACAGCAGAATATACATTCTTTTCAAGTGCTTATGGTACATTCTCTAGAATAGACCACATGTTAGGGCATAAAAGCAGTCTCAACAAATTTAAGAAGACTGAAATCATATCGAGCACTTTCTCTGATCACAATGGCATTAAACTAGAAATCAACCACAATAGAAAAATTGAAAAACATTCAAACACTTGGAAACTAAATAGCATGTTATTAAATAACAAATGGGTTAAAATTGAGATCAAAGAAGAAATTTAAAAAATTTTAGTAACAAACGATAACGAGCATACATCAACTCAAAATTTATGGGACACAGCAAAAGCAGTCCTGAGAGGGAAGATTATACCATTACAGGCATACCTCAAGAAGCTAGAAAAAGCTCATATAAACAACTTAACCTTGCATCTAAAAGAACTAGAAAAAGAACAGCAAGTAAAGCCCAGAGCTAGTAGAAGGAAGGAAATAATAAAGATCAGAGCAGAAATAAATGACATATAGGCTAAAGAAAAAATACAGAGGATCAATGAAACCAGGAGCTGGTTCTATGAAAAGGTAAACAAGATCGATGAACCTTTAACCAGACTCACCAAGAAAAAAAGAGAGAAGACTCAAATAAATAAAATTAGAAATGAGAGTGGAGAAATAACAACTGACACAACAGGAATACAAAATATTGTAAGAAAATACTATGAATAACTGTACGCCAAAAAACGAGACAACCTAGATGAAATGGACAAATTCCTTGAATCATATAATCTTCCAAAAATCAATCTGGAAGAATCAGAAAACCTAAACAGACCAATTACAACAAATGAGATTGAAACAGCTATCAAAAAACTCCCCAAACTTGTGGGCCTGATGACTTCACAAGTGAATTCTACCAAATATTCAAAAAAGAACTAACTCTTATTCTTCTCAAGCTATTTCAAAAAATTCAAGAGGAAGAAAGACTTCCAAACTTCTTTTATGAGGCGAGCATAATTCTGATTCCAAAACCAGGCAAAGACAACACAAAGAAAGAAAATTATAGGCCTATATCACTGATGAACATGGATGCTTAAATCCTCAACACAATATTAACAAACCAGATCCAAAAATATATGAAAAAGATCATACACCATGATCAAGTGGGATTTATTCGTGGGAGGCAAGGCTAGTACAATATTCGCAAATCAATTAATGTGATTCATCACATAAACAAAAGAAAGGAGAAAAACCACATGATAATTTCAATAGATGCAGAAAAAGCATTTGATAAAGTCCAGCACCCATTCAAGATCAAAACTCTCAGCAAAGTGGGAATACAGGGAACATACCTCAACATGATAAAGGCCATCTATGACAAACCCACAGCCGACATCATACTCAATGGGCAAAAATTAAAAGCAATACCCTTAAGATCAGGAACAAGGCAGGGGTGCCCCCTTTCACCACTCTTATTCAACATAGTTCTGAAAGTCCTAGCCACAGCAATCAGACAAGAAAAATAAATAAAAGGCATCCAAATTGGAAAAGAAGAAGTAAAACTATCATTATTTGCAGATGATATGATATTGTATATAGAAAACCCTAAAGCCTCAGTCAAAAAACTACTAGACTTGATAAATGAATTTAGCAAGGTAGCAGGATATAAAGTCAATAGTCAGAAATCAGAGGCATTTTTATACACTAATAATGAACTGTCAGAAAGAGAAATCAAGGAATCAATCCCCTTTACCATTGCAACCAAAAAATTAAAGTACCTAGGAATAAATCTAACTAAGGAGATTAAAGACTTGTACTTGGAAAATTATAAAACATTGATAAAAGAAATCAAGGAAGATATGAATAAGTGGAGGCATATACCGTGCTCATGGTTAGGAAGAATAAACATCATTAAAATGTCTATATTACCCAAAGCAATTTATAAATTTAATGCAAGACCGATTAAAATACCAATGACTTACTTCAAAGATATAGATCACATATTCCAAAAATTTATATAGAACCAAAAGAGAACACAAATAGCCTCAGCAATGTTGAAAAGGAATAATAAAGCAGGAGGTATCACACTTCTGGATATCAAGTTATATTATAAGGCCATTGTACTCAAAACAACCTGGTACTGACATAAGAACAGGCACATAGATCAATGGAACAGAACAGAGAACCCAGAAATAAACCCACAGCTTTATGGACAACTGATATTTGACAAAGGAGGTAAGGAAATACAATGGAGTAAAGATAGCCTGTTCAACAAATAGTGTTGGGAAAATTGGATAGCTACCTGCAAAAAAATGAAACTAGACCACCAACTTACACCACTCACAAAAAAAAACTCAAAATGGATAAAAGACTTAAATGTAAGCCGTGAAACCGGGTCCTCCGCACGCTAGGCCGACGCTCTACCGCTGCAAACCATAAACATCTTAGAAGAAAACATAGGCAGTAAGCTCTCTGACATCTCTCGCAGCAATATATTTGCTGATTTGTCTCCACAGGCAAGTGAAATAAGAGACAGGATAAACAAATGGGACTTTATCAAACTAAAAAGCTTCTGCACAGCTAAAGACAATAAGAACAGAATAAGGCCCTGGCCGGTTGGCTCAGCAGTAGAGCGTCGGCCTGGCGTGCAGGGGACCCGGGTTCAATTCCCGGCCAGGGCACATAGGAGAAGCGCCCATTTGCTTCTCCACCCCCACCCCCTCCTTCCTCTCTGTCTCTCTCTTCCCCTCCCGCAGCCAAGGCTCCATTGGAGCAGAGATGGCCTGGGTGCTGGGGATGGCTCCTTGGCCTCTGCCCCAGGTGCTACAGTGGCTCTGGTCTGGGCAGAGCGACGCCCCGGAGGGGCAGAGCATCGCCCCCTGGTGGGAAGAGCCTCGCCCCTGGTGGGCGTGCCGGGTGGATCCCGGTCGAGTGCATGCGGGAGTCTGTCTGACTGTCTCTCCCTGTTTCCAGCTTCAGAAAAAAATAAATAAATAAATAAATAAATAAATAAATAAATAAATAAATAAATAAAAAGAACAGAATAAAAAGACAAACTACACAATGGGAGAATATATTTGACATTGTGTCTGATATGGGGTTAATAACCAAAATTTATAAAGATCTTGTAAAACTTAATACCAGGAAGACAAACAATCCAATCCAAAAATAGGCAAAAGAAATGAATAGACACTTCTCCAAAGAGGACTAACAGATGGCCAACAGGCATATGAAAAAATGTTCAACTTCACTGAGGATTAGAGAAATGCAAATTAAAACCACAATGAGATATCACCTCACACCAGTCAGAATGGCGCTCATCAATAAAACAACACAGAATAAGTGCTGAGGAGGATGTGGAGAAAAGGGCACCCTCCTGCACTGCTGGTGGGAATGCAGACTGGTGAAGCCACTGTGGAAAACAGTATGGAGATTCCTCAAGAAAATAAAAATCGAACTGCCTTTTGACCCAGCTGTTAGGAATATACCCCAAGAACACCATAGCACTGTTTGAAAAGAAGAAATGCACCCCCATGTTTATGGCAGCATTGTTCACAATAGCAAAGATCTGGAAACAGCCCAAGTGTCCATCAGAGGAAGAGTGGATTAAAAAGCTTTGGTATATTTATACTATGGAATACTACTCAGCCATAAGAAATGATGAGATAGGATCTTTTATAACAACATGGATGGGCCTTTATAACATTATACTGAGCGAAAGAAGTAAATCAGAAAAAACTAAGAACCATATGACTTCATACATAGGTGGGACGTAAAGATGAGACCCAGAGACATGGACAACAGTGCTGGGGTTACAGGGTGGGAGGAGGAGAAGGAGGGGGTTGGGGGAGGGGAGGGGCACAAAGATCATGGCTTTTCAGCATGTGTCATATTCCCCCTTTAATGTATAGACAGAGAGCAAATATTTACTTATGGTGTTTCCACTATAAAGACTGCTGTCTTAGGGACAAATGCTGATGAACTATTTCAGCAGTTCCTCCTTCTTCAGAATGCTGCAGCCCAGTGTAAACAGTTTCAACTTTCTCAGGAAGCAGCACGGCGGATTGGGAAATCCTGTCCAAGGGGTCCTATACTGCCCCTTCATTTGGAGTTGACCCTCAAGGACCCCTACCAGGACAACTTTGGCAGATGGATGTTACTCATATACCTTCATTTGGCAAACAGTCATATATCCACATTACAGTGGATACATATTACGGATCTATAGTAACCTCTGTCAGAACAGGAGAGGCTGCTAAGCATGTTAGAGCTCATTGTCTGTTTGCATTGTTCTATTATTGAATTTCCCAAACTGGCTAAACTGAAAATGCTCCCGCATATGGAGCAAAAGCATTTACTGTATTTTGTCATGCTTACAATCTTTAAAGTTAAGGTATTATTAAAGTGTACTCAGCAAACATTTTAAGGTCAATTTAAAAAAAAATTTAAAAGGGGGTAGTCATATCCTGGAATTCCTATGGGTCTACCATATCATGCTTTTTACTTAAAAAAATATTACATTTCTTTTGAATGCTGATGAACAGGAGACATCAAATCTTTTTCGCCTGCAAACTACTACCTTCTTTATTAGATCCAGCTAATAACACTGTTTTGTCTTTTTCCAAATAGCTCCAGATATATGGAAAAGATTTATATAGGCGGATGGGGATCCTCAAACCCCTCAGCAAGATCTTCTGAGCATGACTTTTAAGATACCTAGAGGCATAAAAAGCCCAATAGAGATCAGGGGAACTACCAGCTTTTAGGATACACCCTTAAAGGCTCCAATGCCCCAAAGGGGTCTCATAGGATGCCATCTGGGTCCTCCTTCAATAGTGGAAAGGAAGGTCATTGAGCTAAAGCCTGCCAGGCTTACATGCCTCTGCTATGAGGAAACAAGGACACTGGAAGGTAGGCTTCCCCCTCGCTCCTCTAAGGGAGGGTTCAGTCTCTTCCAACCCTGCTCCAGCCACCTATGACCTAACCTTGCCCAGAAACCTGGGATATGCCACTGATGGCTGAAGGTGCCCAGGGCCATCGACCCCATCTACAACACTGTGGATGAGCCTAGGGTATTTCTTCCAAGAAGCAGGTAAACTGATCTCATTTGCACAAGGGCCACTTAACTATGTTTTGCCTGAATAGTCAGGTTTTTTATTCTTCCCTCAAAGATCTCTGTTGTGGGTGTTGATAGTCCTATTTTCTGCTTCTTTGTTTAATATATAGTGTTTCCTCTATTGCTCCTACCTCAATGCCCCACTCATATTTCAGGCTGGGACCTACCCCTAATTTAGAGCTCTCTTTTCCCCTTTTGCCAACTTCTATTATGAATCTACCTTTGCCACCCAGCTTAGTGTATCCCAAGGTTCTCTTTACCATGCCACAGTCGCAGAGCTTCAGGGAAAAGCAACCTGGTCTCATCTCTCCAGGCAGAGGAGAACAGAAGCTCCATATCCACGCATACTGCAAATGGCTTTTCCAGTCTACCTGAATCATTACCAGCTAGAAGCAGCGGTCATTGGGACTTGGACATGAGCTGCAAAGTATAGAATGGTGACAACAATTCCAGTGCCATGCGGACTTTTCCTGGATGTGGACTTTTCCTGGACTCCTGCTCCCTGTGACAGCTCCTAACAGACTGAACTGTGGTTGGGTTGCATTTTTCAGGGATTTGGCATGGTGATGGGGTCAACTTGGACTTGGTGAACATGTTAAGGACACTACTCTTTCATGGATTCTTGCTGTATTGCCCAAGGGTTTGTTTAAAGGCTTTTAATCACTGTAAAAAAAATAGAAGACTGGATAAAGAAGATGGGGCACATATACACCATGGTATACTATTCAGCTAGAAGAAATGATGACATCGGATCACTTACAGCAGAATGGTGGAGTCTTGGTAGCATTGTGCGGGGTGAAGTAAGTGAATCAGAAAAAAACAAGAACTGCAGGATTCCATACATTGGTGGGACATAAAAGCGAGGCTAAGAGACATGGACAGGAGTGTGGTGTTACGGGGGGTGGGGGGAGGGAATGAGGGAGAGGGGGAGGGGTACAAAGAAAACTGGATAGAGGGTGACGGAGGACGATCTCTCTTTGGGTGATGGGTATGCAACAGAACTAAAAGACAAGATAACCTGAAAATGTTTTCTTTGAATATATGTACCCTGAATTTTTGATGTCACCCCACCCCTCAAAAAATGAAAAGGTTGCAGGTTTGATCCCAGATCAGGGCATACAATGGAAGCAACCAAATAACACATACTGAGTGTAATAGTAAATGAATGCTTCTCATTCTCCTCTCTTCTCTCTGTCTCTCTAAAACTATTCCTGGCTGGATAGCTCAGTTGGTGGGAGTGTCGTCCTGGAGTATGGAAGTTGCTGGTTCAATTCCACAGTCACAGCACATGCAGGAGCAGCCCAATATCCCTGTCTCTCATAATAAATAAATAAATAAATAAATAAATAAATAAATAAATAAATAAGCTATCCCTCCACTATAAATGTTTTTAATATTCTAAACTCCATTGAGCTCATTCCCTCATTTAAAAAAACTTGCAATATTTTTTTTAATAATTTTATTTTTTAATGGGGTGACATCAATAAATCAGGATACATATATTCAAAGATAACAAGTCCAGGTTATCTTGTCGTTCAATTATGTTGCATACCCACCACCCAAAGTCAGATTGTCCTCTGTCACCTTCTATCTTGTTTTCTTTGTGCCCCTCCCCACCCCCTTTCCCTCTCCCATTCCCCCCTCCCCCCCATAACCACCACACTCTTATCAATGTCTCTTAGTTTCACTTTTATGTCCCACCTACGTATGGAATAATGCAGTTCCTGGTTTTTTCTGATTTACTTATTTCGCTTTGTATCATGTTATCAAGATCCCACCATTTTGCTGTAAATGTTCTGATGTCATCATTTCTTATGGCTGAGTAGTATTCCATAGTGTATATGTGCCACATCTTCTTTATCTACTCATCTATTGATGGGATTTTTGGTTGTTTTCATGTCCTGGCCACTGTGAACAATGCTGCAATAAACATGGGGCTGCATGTGTCTTTACGTATCAATGTTTCTGAGTTTTTGGGATATATACCCAGTAGAGGGATTGCTGGGTTAAGGACTTATATAATGAAAACTATAAACCATTGTTAAGGGAAATCGAAAAAGATATAGTGAGATGGAAGAATATACCTTGTTCTTGGCTAGGAAGAATAAATATAATCAAGATGGCTATATTACCCAAAGCAATATACAAATTTAATGCAATTCCCATCAAACTTCCAATGACATTTTTTAAAGAATTAGAGCAAAAAATCATCAGATTTATATGGAACTATAAAAAACCCCGAATAGCCAAAGCAATCCTAAAGAAAAAGAATAAAGCTGGGGGCATTACAATACCTGACTTCAAACTCTATTATAGGGCCACGACAATCAAAACAGCATGATATTGGCAGAAAAATAGACACTCAGACAAATGGAACAGAATAGAAAGTCCAGAAATAAAACCACATATATATAGTCAAATAATTTTTGATAAAGGGGCCAACAACACACAATGGAGAAAAGAAAGCCTCTTCAATAAATGGTGCTGGGAAAACGGGAAAGCCACATGCAAAAGAATGAAACTGGACTACAGTTTGTCCCCCTGTACAAAAATTAACTCAAAATGGATCAAAGATCTAAACATAAGACCTGAAACAATTAAGTACATAGAAGAAGACATAGGTACTCAAATCATGGACCTGGGTTTTAAAGAGCATTTTATGAATTTGCAATATTTTTGATCTGAGCTAAAAAGAAACTCAAAGTTTCTATGAAGTTTTTAAATATTAATGGTAGCATCACTGCTAAAAATTTAACAATATTTTTTTTACTCTGGATAATTATGATTTCATATAACTATGCAATAGTGTTTTTTATTTGCTCCTTTACATATGACTTACACTGATTACTAAAATTAAAATATTGCAACACATGTTCAGGTATACACTGTTCCATTTTATTCTAGCAATATTCCTATGTGTTAAATAACTGTGGTTAAACTGTATTTTTTTAATAAATTTTTATTAATGGTAATGGGATGACATTAATAAATCAGGGTACATATATTCAAAGAAAACATGTCTAGGTTATTTTGTCATTAAATTATGTTGTGTACCCCTCGCCCAAAGTCAGATTGTCCTCCGCCACCCTCTATTTAGTTCTCTGTGCCCCTCCCCCTCCCCCTAACTCTCTCCCTCCCTCCCTCCCATGTCCTCCCTCCCCCCACCCCTGGTAACCACCACACTCTTGTCCATGTCTCTTAGTCTCATTTTTATGTTCCACCAATGTATGGAATCATGTAGTTCTTGTTTTTTTCTGATTTACTTATTTCACTCCTTATAATGTTATCAAGATCCCACCATTATGCTGTAAATGATCTGATGTCATCATTTCTTATGGCTGAGTAGTATTCCATAGTGTATATGTGCCACATCTTCTTTATCCAGTCTTCTATTGAAGGGCTTTTTGGTTGTTTCCATGTCTTGGTTACTGTGAACAGTGCTGCAATGAACATGGGGCTACATGTGTCTTCACGTATCAATGTTTCTGAGTTTTTGGGGTATATACCCAGTAGAGGGATTGCTGGGTCATAAGGTAGTTCTATTTGCAGTTTTTTGAGGAACCACCATACTTTCCTCCATAATGGTTGTACTACTTTACATTCCCACCAACAGTGAATGAGGGTTCCTTTTTCTCCACAGCCTCTCCAACATTTGCTATTACCCGTCTTGTTGATAATAGCTAATCTAACAGGGGTGAGGTGGTATCTCATTGTAGTTTTGATTTGCATTTCTCTAATAACTAATGAAACTGAGCATCTTTTCATATATCTGTTGGCCATTTGTATCTCTTCCTGGGAGAAGTGTCTGTTCATGTCCTCTTCCCATTTTTTTATTGGATTGTTTGTTTGTTTGTTGTTGAGTTTTATGAGTTCTTTGTAAATTTTGGATATTAGGCCATTATCTGAGCTGTTGTTTGAAAATATCATTTCCCATTTAGTTGGCTCTCTGTTTATTTTTATATCAGTTTCTCTTGCTGAGCAAAAACTTTTAATTCTGATGTAGTCCCATTCATTTATCTTTGCCTTCACTTCTCTTGCCATTGGAGTCAAGTTCATAAAATGTTCTTTAAAACCCAGGTCCATGATTTTAGTACCTATGTCTTCTTCTATGTACTTTATTGTTTCAGGTCTTATATTTAGGTCTTTGATCCATTTTGAATTAATTTTAGTACACGGGGACAGGCTATAGTCAAGTTTCATTCTTTTGTATGTGGCTTTCCAGTTTTCCCAACACCATTTGTTGAAGAGGCTTTCTTTTCTCCATTGTATGTTGTTGGCCCCTTTATCAAAGATTATTTGACTATATATATGTGGTTTTATTTCTGGGCTTTCTATTCTGTTCCATTGGTCTGAGTGTCTATTTTTCTGCCAATACCATGCTGTTTTGATTATCGTGGCCGTATAATATAGTTTGAAGTCAGGTATTGTAATGCCCCCAGCTTCATTCTTTTTACTTAGGATTGTTTTGGCTATTCGGGGTTATTTATAGTTCCATATAAATCTGATGATTTTTTGTTCCATTTCTTTAAAAAATCTCATAGGGATTTTGATGGGAATTGCATTAAATTTGTATATAGCTTTGGGTAATATGGCCATTTTGATTATATTTATTCTTCCTATCCAAGAACAAGGAATATTTTTCCATCTCATTGTATCTTTTTCGATTTCCCTTAACAATGCTTTGTAATTTTCATTATATAGGTCCTTTACGTTCTTTGTTATGTTTATTCCTAGGTATTTTATTTTTTTTGTCGCAATCGTGAAGGGGATTATTTTTTTGAGTTCGTTTTCTAATATTTCATTGTTGGCATATAGAAAGGCTATGGACTTTTGTATGTTAATTTTGTATCCTGCGACCTTACTGTATTGGTTTATTGTTTCTAATAATCTTTTTGTGGAGTCCTTCGGGTTTTCGATGTATAGGATCATATCATCAGCAAAAAGTGATAGCTTTACTTCTTCTTTTCCGATATGGATGCCTTTTATTTCTTTGTCTTGTCTGATTGCTCTGGCCAGAACTTCTAGCACCACGTTGAATAAGAGTGGAGAGAGTGGACAACCCTGTCTTGTTCCTGATTTAAGGTAGAAAGTCCTCAGTGTTATGCCGTTTAATAGGATGTTGGCTGATGGTTTATCATATATGGCCTTTATCATGTTGAGATATTTTCCTTCTATACCTATTTTGTTGAGAGTCTTAAACATAAAATTGTGTTGTATTTTATCGAAAGCCTTTTCTGCGTCTATTGATAAGATCATGTGGTTTTTGTTCTTTGTTTTGTTGATATGGTGTATTACGTTAACCGTCTTGCGTATGTTGAACCATCCTTGAGATTCTGGGATGAATCCCACTTGATCATGATGTATTACTTTTTTAATATGTTGTTGTATTCGGTTTGCCAGTATTTTGTTTAGTATTTTAGCATCTGTATTCATTAGAGATATTGGTCTGTAGTTTTCTTTCTTTGTGCCATCCTTGCCAGGTTTTGGTATGAGGGTTATGTTGGCCTCATAAAATGTGTTTGGAAGTATTGCTTCTTCTTCAATTTTTTGGAAGACTTTGAGTAGAATAGGAACCAAGTCTTCTTTGAATGTTTGATAGAATTCACTAGTATAACCGTCTGGGCCTGGACTTTTATTTTTGGGGAGGTTTTTAATAGTTTTTTCTATTTCCTCTCTGCTGATTGGTCTGTTTAGGCTTTCTGCTTCTTCATTACTCAGTCTAGGAAGGTTGTATTGTTCTAGGAATTTATCCATTTCTTCTAGATTGTTGTATTTGGTGGCATATAATTTTTCATAGTATTCTACAATAATTCTTTGTATATCTATGATGTCTGTGGTGATCCCTCCTCTTTCATTTTGGATTTTATTTATTTGAGTCCTGTGCCTTTTTTCCTTGGTGAGTCTTCCCAAGGGTTTGTCAATTTTGTTGATCTTTTCAAAGAACCAGCTCCTTGTTTTATTGATTTTTTCTATAGTTTTTCTGTTCTCTATTTCATTTATTTCTGCTCTGATTTTTATTATCTCCTTTCTTTGGCTGGTTTTGGGTTGTCTTTGTTCTTCTTTTTCTAGTTCCTTAAGGTGTGAAGTTAAGTGGTTTACTTCGGCTCTCTCTTGTTTGTTCATATAGGCCTGAAGTGATATGAACTTTCCTCTTAATACTGCTTTTGCTGCATCCCAGAGATTCTGATATGTCGTATTTTCATTTTCATTTGTCTGTATATATCTTTTGATCTCTGCGCTTATTTCTTCTTTGACCCATTCATTTTTTAGAAGTATGTTGTTTAGTTTCCACATTTTTGTGGGGTTTTCCCCCTCTTTTTTGCAGTTGAATTCTAGTTTCAAGGCTTTATGATCAGAAAATATGCTTGGTACAATTTCAATTTTTCTAAATTTGCTGATATTGTCTTTGTGGCCCAACATATGGTCAATTCTTGAGAATGTTCCATGTACACTAGAGAAAAATGTATACTCTGTCGCTTTGGGATGAAGTGTCCTGTAGATATCTATCATATCCAGGTGTTCTAGTATTTCGTTTAAGGTCACTATATCTTTATTGATTCTCTGTTTGGATGACCGATCTAGAGCCGTCAGCGTTGTATTGAGGTCTCCAAGTATGATTGTATTTTTGTTAGTTTTTGTTTTAAGGTCAATAAGTAGCTGTCTTATATATTTTGGTGCTCCTTGGTTTGGTGCATATATATTAAGGATTGTTATGTCTTCTTGATTCAACTTCCCCTTAATCATTATGAAATGACCATTTTTGTCTCTGTGTACTTTTTCTGTCTTGTAGTCAGCATTATTAGATATGAGTATTGCTATGCCTGCTTTTTTTTGGGTGTTGTTTGCTTGGAGTATTGTTTTCCAGCCTTTCACTTTGAATTTGTTTTTATCCTTGTTGCTCAGATGTGTTTCTTGTAGGCAGCATATAGTTGGATTTTCTTTTTTAATCCATTCTGCTACTCTGTGTCTTTTTATTGGTAAGTTTAATCCATTTACATTTAGTGTAATTATTGACACTTGTGGGTTCCCTACTGCCATTTTATAAATTGCTTTCTGTTAGTTTTGTATCTAGTTTGATTCTTCTCTTTTGTTTTTCTATCATTTGTTTTTGTTTGTTTGTGTTCCATACTTCTTTCATCTGTTGCTACCTTTTTTAAGTCAAGTGTTTTTGTGGTGGTTTTTTCAAGGGTGGTTACCATTAAGTAATGAAAAGGGTACCTACAATATTCATTGTAGTACCCTATCTTATAAGTATTTCTGCACTTCATCGTCCTTTGCTACTGTTATTCTCCATCCTCTCCCCCCTTTTTTCCTTTGTTGTCACAGTTTAAGTTTGGTTTTATTGTGTTTTTGGTGGAGCTGTTACTTGTGGTGTTGTTTTCTTTTGTTCTTTGAATCTGGTTGGAAAACCCCCTTTAGTATTTCCTGGAGTGGGGGCTTTCTGTTGATAAATTCTTTCATCTTTTCTGTATTTGTGAATGTTTTTATATCTCCTTCATACTTGAAGGATAGCTTTGATGGGTATAGTATTCTTGGCTGAAAGTTCCGCTCTTTCAGGGCTTTAAATATTGGGGTCCACTCTCTTCTAGCTTGTAGAGTTTCTGCTGAGAAATCTGATGATAATCTAATAGGCTTTCCTTTATATGTTGTACTCTTCTTTTCCCTGGCTGCCTTGAGAATTTTTTCTTTGTCATTGGTTTGTGTCATCTTTATTATGATGTGCCTTGGAGTGGGTTTTTGGGGTTAAGAAAACTCGGTGTTCTGTTTGCTTCTTGAATTTGAGGCTTTAGTTCTTTCCACAGGCTTGCGAAGTTCTTGTCTATTATTTGTTTGAGTATATTCTCCATTCCATTTTCTTTCTCTTCTCCCTCTGATATACCTATTATTCTTATGTTATTCTTTCTGATGGAGTCAGACAATTCCTGTAGGGCTTTCTCGTTTTTTATTATTTTTGAGTGTCTTTCTTCTTCTCTCTGTTGTGCCTTAAGTTGTTTGTCTTCTCTTTCACTAATCCTATCCTCAATCTGGGCTGTTCTGTTAACTAAGCTTGTTACCTCGTTTTTCAGCTCGTGAATTGAGTTTTTCATTTCTGTTTGATTTGTTTTAATAGTTTCAATTTCCTTGGTAATATATTCTTTGTGTTCATTGAGTTGTTTTCTGATCTCCCTATATTGCCTTTCTGTGTTTTCTTGTATATCTCTGAGTATTTTTAAGATTTCTATTTTAAATTCTCTGTCATTTAGCTCCAAGGCTTCCAATATGTTAAGTCTTTTCTCCATAGATTTTTCCACATCTATTTGTGTTACCTCTCTTTCTTTTGTATCCATAATATTCGATTTCTTCTTTCTTATTGGCATCTGAGGGTGGTGTTTTTGATAGCACTAATTAGAATTAATAAAGAGTAAAAAGTAAAAAAAAAGGGTAAAACACCCTACAAAAAAAAACAGTAATAATTTATTATTTCCCCCTTTTTTTCTTTCTTCTCTTTCCCTCCTCTCCCCTCCTCAGGGAAATATTGTGCCTATAATGGAGGGCCTGATTTGGGGTGAAGAGTTCAAGGGGCAAAAAAAGGGAGTAGGGACCTACTAAATGCAAAAAAAAAAAAAAAGGAAGATAATTTTAGACAAGTATAAGATGATTTGCTTGTAAGTGATGGTCAACTAAGAGATATAATGAGAGGGATAAGAGGGAACCAGAAAAAAGGACCAAAAAAAGAATAATAAAGAAGAAAAAAATAAAAATAATAAGTAAAAATCTGTTGTATTAAGTGGAGTGAAGACTAAATACAATGGAGACCTTGGGTTGGGAGGACCCAAAATGCCACAAAAATAAACAAACAAGAAAAAAACAAAAACAAAAGCAAAAAAGAAAAATAAAGCCAAAAAAAGCCTTGAGTTCCAAATTAAATAATTTGTTCGTGATTGAGGATTAAATGGGAGGAAAGTAAAACAAGAAAAGAAAAAACGAATAGAAAGGAAAAAATAAGAAAAAGAGAAAAACGAAGGAAGAAATAAAAAAGGAAGAGAAAAAAACTAAATAAAGCAAATAAAAAAAAACAAAAGAGGAGAGAGTGAGAGTTAAGTGTTTTGGAGTATAACCTTAAAGGAGGGTGAGGATGAAGAAGAGAAATAAAATGTAACAGTTATGGGTAGTGTAGTTCAAGAAAAGGGAAGCATAAGATGGGCAGAGAATAGAAGGACCGAGGTGAAGGAAATAAAGGCAATAAGATTGAAGAAACAAACAACAACAACAAAAAAATTAGTGGAACAAGTTGTAAAGTCTGTGGATTTTTCTTGATTTTGAGAGGTTAACTTCTTCCTTTTTCTTTTCTCTCCCTCTTCCTGGTCGGTGACTCTGTACCCCAGGCTCTGCCCCTGTGTCACCCTTAGGTAGGGATTTGCAGTTGATGGGATTCTATGGCAATGTCATATAATTGGCTTTAGTCTTGCTGGTAGTCAAGGCTTGTTGGCGTTTGCAGGGTCCAACGATGAGAGAGTTTGCTTTCCTGGATTCTCTCTCTTAGTCCTCCCTTCCTGAATTAGCAGCCTGGTGATCCAGCTATAAGGCTGCAACTGCTTCTGCCTGGGGAGTAAGAGGCTCAAAGAGCTGGGAAATCCCCACTCTATCCCCACTCAGTGCAAGGCTTTGGGAAAGGCTCTGGCAGTCAGGGCCTCCAGTGTAATCAGGCGGGGGTGGGAGTCAATTGTTGTCAAGGTGACTGTTTAGCGCCTAGCATTCAGATGGACCACTCAACCCAGGCTTTCCACATTTTGTAGCCTGTTTTGGCTGGGAAGAAGAGGCACTAGTCTCTGCTTGCGACTAGTGTAGTATAGATCTTATTATCTGCCAAGTCCCTCTTGTTAGCGTTTATCCCTGAATATGGAGGCTCTATCAATCAGAAGTTGCCCCCGCTCCTTTAGCGAGAGGCACTAAAAAATATCACGCCTCTTGTCTTGGGTCGCTGAACTGAGAGAGATTTTATCAAATTAGAACCGAGGGTGCGCAGATTTCATGGGTTAAGCTAATTTCAGTGATTGGGTCGCAGCTGTGCTCCCGAAGGTATTTTAGGCTGCCTGCGTGCGCCCCTCCCCCAACGCTTGATTGTTAGCTTGAATGGCTGGGTGAGGTGCCCCGCCCACGGAGAGAATCTCCCAAGTAGAAGACCACCCTAGTGCCTCTCCCACTTGCCCTGCCGCTGGCGGCTGGATCGCACCAGGCGCAGGATAATGGGGCACCCTGGGTGTGCGGGCCAGCAGGGCGCTCTGGGCGTGTGGAATGCCCAGGGCACGCGCGCGAATGGGGTGCTCCGGGCACCGGTGGCTGGTGACTCTCACTCGCAGTGTGCAGGCTGCTGGGAACGTTAGCGGTGCTCGCTCTGCAACCAGACCGGGCGAGCCGGCGGCTGCTCACTGCTCCCGAGTGTGGGCGGTGCTCGCTCTGCAACCAGACAGGGCACGCTGGTGGCTGCTCGTGTTCCGGAGTGTGGGCGGTGCTTGCTCTGCTACCGTACCGGGCGTGCGCCCGCGGCTGCTCGCGGCTCCCGAGTGTGCCGAGTCACCACAGGCGCACTCCCTCGCGGCTTGAATGAACGTTGCTGCGGTAGCTTCCTCCACACCCTTGTCTCTCAGATTCAAGTGATAACAGTCCTTTCGCTTTCAGTTTGTGTGGAACTCCGGAATGCTCCGAGGATAAATTTTTCTGTTTCTAGTTGATAAATTTGTTGTGATTTAGGGGAGAGCTGTCGGACGCGCTGCTCATGGAGCCATTTCCCTAAACTGTATTTTTTAAAAGACTTCTTGCAATAAAAACTCCCAGCTCAACGTTCTTGTTACAGTATGATTTTGACACTCTTCTCACTGAGAAGTAGGGTTCATTCTTCCTCTTCAATTTGGGTGTGCTTATAATTATGACAGATATGACACTGTGATTTCTGACATTAGGTCACAAAAGCGATATATATAGTATCTTCCTGGTTTTCTCTAGGTGCTTATATTTGGATCTCAGCCATAGTGAGAAGATTAGTAGTCATAGGGAGAACATATAGATGTTCTTGTTGAAAGCCCAGTGGAAACACCTGATGAGAGTCAGTATCAACAACCATGCATGAGAGAGAAGAAACCATCAGATGCTTTCAGCCCAAGCCATTGCATCACCCCCAGAAGATGATGTCTTGTTGAGCACTGATTGGCTGTTCTCACTGAACCCTGACAAAAAGTAAACTACATTTTTAATTTTTGAAGCCACTAAGTTTAGGGTGGTTTTTTCCATGATTAAAATAGTCATTATTTTAACTAATATGACCTAAGTTTTAGAATAAAAAAAATAATAATTTGCTCTTCCTAAGGGTTACACAGTAACTGATAAAGATAAAGAATTCAAAGATAAATTTTATAATTCCATATATTTTATGTATATGAAAATTGTTTAATATCACACAGGACCCAAATAAAAAGCATATTGTTATTATCACCTGATGATGAACCTAGGGATACAGAGAAGTTAAGGCAAATTGTTTAAATTTGCAGAGGTTGTATGTGCCCATAGTTTAGATTCAAATTGGCTAGCCTCCCTATCAAATATATTTTCTTAACCACAATCAGCTCTTCATCTCTCCTTCTTCCCAGTAATCTATAGCATCTTGACAGCTCTAGAATTGTATAACTTTAAGAGAAGAATTGAGTTACATACTCCAAATAACTGATTTAGTGGTCTGAAAGAGCCACAGGTTCTTTTCAAACAAATACATGTATTTGCAAAATATGTGTAATTTTTTTTTCAGAGGACAAGGTAGATTTTCAGGAAATTCAACATCTCTTTTTTTTACACTATAAGCAGAGCTCCAGATCTTTTCAAATTTTTCATGTATTGGCAAGGAAAAAAAAAATTATACTATAATGACCAAAAAAAAAAAAAAAAGATGAATTGGATGAATTGTAAGTAAAGCAGAAATAAGATGATAACTTAATTTTATCAAAATGCATTCTGCATAATCATATGGATAAGATATCCCTTTTTCTACAAAAAGATTATTTGATCAATGCCCTTTGCTAATGCCCTTGTTTCTAAATCTTTGTTTATATTAAAGGAGTTACTTATGTATCTGATGGTCTTGGTCTTAGGCCAAACTATTGATATTTAGAAGAACTCAAATATAAGCTACCATCTAAAGTGTTTAGGTATAATTAAAATATATAGGCATCAAAAAATTACTTGGTTTATAAAAGTTAAGAAAACATGGTTGGGAGTCAGGCTCCTAAATTTGAGTTAGATGTGACTACATATTACCTGTATACATTTGGTTAATTTTCTTTTATGTTTCTGTGTCTTAGTTTCATCATCAGTAAGTTTTTAACAATAGCATTACATATCTTATTAGAGTCCAGTATGAAATTAAACAGTTTTAATATAAATATAATTTCTAGATTAGAACCTGACAAAAAATAATAGCTTGTCAAAAAATGATAGCTAACCATGTATGTGCTGGGGCTCTTGTGTCCTGAAGTAAGCTTGTAAGATATTCCTGCAACTTTATCATTTTTGCTTTTTGTTTCATTTAAACTAGTTTTAGTTTATTTTTTAATGGAAGAGGTAAGGTGTAGATTTTTTTTTTCTCTATCAGATCATTTAGGCAGACGAAAAAAAGATAAGGAATTCAAGTAAAGTATAAAGATGCCCTGCCTTTGAGGAAGCAGTTTAAATTTTATGCAGAACTGTTACATAAAATTAGCAATAAAACCCAATGTTTACTAGTTATGGCTCCACAATTCAGACTATTAAATTGTAAAGTAGCAAAATAAGGTCTACATGGGTATGCTGATAGGCTAAGATGAGGAATGTAGATCTCTAACATATGTTTTAATCCTCTGGTAGATGAGGAATTATGTAGAAACATAAGGGTGAATAAATAAGCACACACACATTCAGGAAACATCTCGTTTTCAACTGTAAATTCAATCTAAAATGAGTAGGAAGATCATTCTAATACCGCAAAGTAAAATTGCATTGCACTTCTCTTTCTCAGCAACTGGCTAATTCAATCTAAGCACATAGATTTTTCATCAGTTTTTAATTGGCTTAATTTTTGTGACTTGGTGGTTTAGAAAATTTTCCATTTTTCAATTCTAAGGCATTGGGATAAGGCATGTGCTATTCTTTCTCTGTATAATTTTCATTTCAATATAGATTTTATAGTTCATTACCTGTCAATCAGTTTTCATTTTATCATGTTCTCTGAAACTGTTTTTATGCTTCTTTCAATGTTTTACATTCATTTTAGACTGAGTCCTATTCATTTCTCTAAGAGCCATCGCCATCTGTAGCTGTGCACACTTAAATGTGTATTTATTTCAGCGAATGCAATATTTTTCTTTTTACGATATACTCATCTAAGATATCTATTCAAGCAAGTAAATATTGAGGAAGCAGCCCTGAACCAATATGTTATTGGTGACAAGTCATTATACTCCCTGTTAATATTTATCTCAAACTTTGAGGTATACAATTTTAAATATAATTAAGATGCTAACACTTTGTTTTTTGTCATTCAATTATTCTTTATCTAATAATCATATTTACATAATTAAAATTCAAAGCATCTGAGCAAACATACATTTGAGCTTCAAAATTTTACCATAAATCAACACTTAAATAAATAACAAAAGAAAAATAATACCTTTTTAAATATTAGAAAGTATCTTCTCGGATTGTTTTGTGCCTTTTTTCATGGTTGCATGCTTATTTGACAGCTGTCTCTAAAATAAGTTTTATCTTTACTTTAAGAAATACTTGTCTTAGAAACATCTTTAAAAAATTAGATATATCATGATTTAACAAGAAAATTTAGAGAAATTTCCCTCAGGAGCTAATTAGTACAGGTAGAGTTTTGCTGAAGGAACTATGGTTATGACTTCTGACCTAATAAATAAGAAATAATTTAAGAAGATACTGTGGCACTCTCTTTAAAACATACCAAAAAATATTTTCTATAACCTTATTTGGAAACTAATTTCAAATTATAACAGTAATTTGTGTGTTGTACTGGTAAACCAGCTCTTTAGAAAAGCAAACAAACAAAATTCTGACTTGTAGCATTGGCCAATTTCCACAGTACAGTAAATTGTTCATCATTGTCTCACATTTAGTATATATATTGCATATCATTCTTCTCCTCTAGCTCATGGCTTTCCCTATTTTTAAAATTAATTTCTAAGTTGACTACTTCATTTAAAACATTCCAAGGCCTTGGCCAGTTAGCTCAGTTGATCCCCAGTCAGAGCACACATGGGAAGCAACTAAAGAATCCACGGTTGAGTGGAAAAATAGATGTTTTCCTTCTCTCTCCCCTCTATATCCCACCTCTCACTATCTCTTTAAAAATCAATAAAAGTTAAGCCCTGGACCGATAGCTCTGAATCAACCTCCCAGTGTGTGGAGGTTGCCGGTTCAATTATTCAGTTAAGACACAGGCAGGAAAAGCTCGATGTTCCTGTCTCTCTCTCTTCCTGTTGCTCTTTCAAAAAAAAAAAAAAGGAAGAAGAAAAGGAAAAAGAAGAAGAAGAAAAAGAAGAGGCCCTGGCAGGTTGGCTCAGAGGCAGATTGTCAGCCCATGGTGTGGATGTCCTGGGTTTGATTCCCTGTCAGGGCACACAGCAGCAGTGCCCATCTACTTCTCCACCCCTCCTCCTCTTGCTTCTCTATTTCTTTTCTTTTCCCTTCCTGCAGCCATGGCTCAATTGGAACAAGTTGGCTCTGGTTTCTGAGCATGGCTCCATGGCTTTCGTCTCAGGTGCTAAAAGATGGCTCCAGTTGCAATGGAGCAAGGGCCCCAGATGGACAGATCATCATCCCCTAGTAAGCTTGCGGGGTGGATCCCAATTGGGGCGCATGTGGGAGTTTGTCTCTTCCTTCTCATCTTCTCGTTAAATTTAAAAAAAAAAGAAAGGAAAAAAAAGGAAAAAACATAATTCTAGATAGTTATATTCATTCTACTTATAAACTCACTTCAAGATTTCCATTCTTTGTTTCTTATCTCTTTAAAATAACCCGTTGGTATCTCAGTATACCTAGTTTATAATTTTGTCACATTGTTTTATTGATATATAATAAACTTACCATTTTTAATAACTTTTTTGAGGTGACAATGGTTAATAGGATCATATGGATTTCAAGTGGACATTTCTATGATACATGACTTGTATCTTGCATTGTGAGAGCACCACCCAAGGTCAAACTGTCTTTCATCACCATCTATTTTGCTCCCTGCCGGGGTCCAGCCCCGGGGGGAATCTAGGGGTCCCACAGGAGGAGACGGCATCCGTGAAAATCGAGTGAGAGAGCTGAATTCTTTATTCTCTGGTTAGCATTTACTGCCAGGTATCTCCGCTAAATGCTGGTCTAGCTTCCTTTTTATGCACACACACTAAGTTACAATCACATGGTATTTTGAATACATCATTGTTTTAGTTTCACTATGGTTACATATTTCCAGATAACAGTTAATTCATATCTATAAACCACAAATCAGGTGGTAAGTTATTCAAAGTATAGTTATACAATAACTTGAATAGTAATAACAATATTGGTACAAACTTCTAAAAGATTAGTACTAATTAATAACTCTATTTTACTGTTGTTGTGAGTCGAGGGCGCAGAAAGAGATAGCAGACGAAATCATCAAGGACTAGCAAAAGGACCACCGCTTGCTCAGGCAAATAGCCTTGAGTTCATGCAGTGTCCTAATTCTTTTCCCACGAGACTACAAAAGGCCTGCTATTTAAGAAACTGCCATAGTATCAAGAGTAACTTTCACCCAAAGATACATAGATCGCATCTGCAAGATAACTAGCAGCAACACAATATCAGAAGGCATTAGTTGCTACTGCTGCTATGAATCCCACCACATTCCTCTCCTTATTCTTGGAAAATACAAAAATCTCATGAGAATGTTTTACTGAGAAAAGCCCAGCAACTGCCCCTAGTCACAAAACAAGTCTTGTTAAAAGACTTTAACAAAGCATTCTTTACTTGCCAGCTGCGCTCCCATCCAAGGCCACGCAACAGGCCACTCCACTACACTTTACCTAAGATTCTAATGTCTAAACTTTATTCATTTACTATATTTATACACTAGTTAAGTTCTAACTTTATTCTTTCTAACATGATTAATAAGAAGAAATTCTCCTACAAACTTAACTCTTTATGAGGGATATCATAGCCAGCCTCTTATGTTTATGAGCCCAGTTCAAGGGGCTTACAGGCTTTTCTGTGGAACTTACACCTTCTGTCTCATTTCCAAAGAAATTACTACAAATCTACAGGGAAAGCACGGTACTATTATCCCTGTGCTACAAATAATAGCACACACCCAGAAAAGGGGGATATAAGGCCAGATTAATTCAAAAAGGTCAAAGGGGGAAGTATCGTTGTGCCTTTCCTTTGCGGTGACTTTGTCACCCCGCAGCCATTGGTCTTCACTGCAGTGACTTTGTCACCCACAGCCATTGGTCTTCTCTGCTGTGACTTTGTCAATCAGCAGTTTTTGATCTTCTTCTGCTGTGACCTTGTCAGCCAGCAGTTGTGGGTCTTCTCCTGCTGTGACCTTGTCAGCCAGCAGTTGTTGATCGGCTCCCGACAGCTCCCTTTACCTTCCACCCTCCCACTGCCTTCCCTCCTGCAACCACCATACTGTTATATGTGTCTACAAGTTTCAGTTTTCTAATTCATATATGAATAAACCAAGATTTTGATGCTAATACTAATATTTGTACATAGATATATGCTGTATACTTATATCTTATACCTCTGTCTGTATCATTTAAATTTGTTTTATTTTTCTTTCTTTAATAAAAACTTAAATATTTTTCAGTTAGAATATTTCTAAAGACAGTTTACTACAGTGTATAAAAAGAAGTCTCAATAATTGCTTGAACTTCTCTAAGTTCAATATGACCTTTATCAGGCTAAAAAAACAAAGCCGTTGATAAGTCTGTTTCCTAAAATATAGGGGTTTTTGTTCTCTATTATAATCTTTATTTAATCAAAAATTAATCAAATTTCTGAAGAAAACTTTTGACTTTATTTTTTTAACTCCCTGATCTTTGGACTTTCTCTTTCCTTAATTATTGTAGATTTTATCTTTATGATACACATATTAAACTAAAAGTTTAATATTTTCACAATTTAGTCCCTAGAGACAAGCTTAACACCCATAAAACACTGCACCTATTTATTTTTTTATTCGAAAACATGATAAAATATAATGTATTAAACATGGCTTGTTCTGTTTTGTATTGACCAAAGTGTACTTTTATATATTTACAAATAAAGTGTTTTCTCTTTCAAAGAAACAACTTTCTGTACGGCAGCCTGAAAAGCCACTGGCCCAGAATATGTGATTGGTAGGGGAAGCTAAGAAGCTTGTAAAAGTCAAATTAAATAAGCACTGGGAAGCAGAGTGTTGAGTTAGGAGAAATGCCAAAAGTATTTGGGGGCTCCTAACATAGGAGGAACAATAAACAAAATCACAGAATCAGAGATAACTACATGCTTCATGTCTTTGGCAGGAGTTATTCTATTGGACTAAAAGAACCATACAGAGAGCCAGCAACAGTAGATTTCAGCATTTGATATTGGAAATAAATCAAGCCAAAACTGTAGGAATAAATCCTGTGATTTAACAGTGCGAAGAAACTTTCAAGCTCCTCTGAAAGGGACCATAGAATTTCAAAGACAAAATGTATATAGATTCTATAGA
Organism: Saccopteryx bilineata; assembly: GCF_036850765.1. Classification (NCBI taxonomy): domain Eukaryota; kingdom Metazoa; phylum Chordata; class Mammalia; order Chiroptera; family Emballonuridae; genus Saccopteryx; species Saccopteryx bilineata. Next base: position 127,243,171 of record NC_089491.1, read on the forward strand.
TCTGATCCCAAATTCTAGGACCATCATTTACTTCACTATGTCATCTAGCTAGGGGCATTTTATAAATATAGGACACTCAGTTAGATTTAAATTTTAGTTCACCAGTGGATAATTGTTTAGTCATAACAATGTGCTAATGATTGATGGTTCTCATCTCTCTCCGTTCCTGTCTGTCTGTCCCTATCTATCCCTCTGACTTTCTCTCTGTCCCAGAAAAAAAAAAGGTCTGTGTCAAGAGCTAAGGCCAAAGGCCAATAATATATTTATATTTATTATCATAGTGTCTTATTTAGTTCAGGCTACTATAAAAAAATACCAAGACTGGGTGGCTTAAACAAAGGACAATTATTTCTGACAAGTTTGGGGGCTGGAAAGTCCAAGATGAAGGTGCTGGCCAATTCAGCTCCTAGTGGAATACTGTTCCTGCCTTGGATTGCAACTTTCTCACTATGTCCACATACGATGAAGGGAGAGAAAGAGAGAGAGAGAGAGAGAGAGAGAGAGAGAGAGAGAGAGAAAGAGAAAATTATGGTCTTTGCCCCTCTTGTAAGTAGACTAATTCCATTATGGAAGTCCTAAATCCATGACCTCATTTAAATCTAGTTACTGCCTACTGCCACAGGGTCTTAACTCCAAATGCCATCACATTGACTACAACATATATACGAATTAAAAAGGGACACAAACATGCAGTCCATAATACAAAGGGTTTTCAATCAGTGTCAGAGAATGAATAAAGATTTTCTAAATTTTTAGTTTTATTTCTTCTTACAATCAGTCACATAGGGAGTCTGGTGGAAAGTTAATGACTCAGATTTTACCTATTCCTGTACTGCAGCCTTCTTGCAAAAAGAAGAGTGCTTATATTTACTCTCATTAAATATTTACTTACTAAATGTTAGCATATAAGCATAAAAATGTGAATGAATGAAAGAAAAGTTAGGAGATGCAGCCAGTTAGGTAAAGCTAAATAGAGATATATCAACTAAAATTTATTTTTGATCATAAACTATAAATGCTAATGTTTGTGCTTAACAGCACATTTTATTATACTATTATATGATATATATAGCATATATATGTTATATTTTTATATGTATATATAATTTGCCACTTTTCTACAAGTATTGCCTTCTCTTTTTGTTTTTCCTCTTGAGTAAATTTGCTTTCTTTGACCTCCATACTAAAACTGACCTTGTTGACATCTTCTATACTTCAACTTGCCAGCTTTTAAAATTTTATTCTATTCTCCAAGGTACCAAGCATCTTATCCAAATTAATGTTGTCAGTAATTTAATGAAAGAGCTTTTCCTCTAGCATCCAAAACTCTGAATACATTTCTCACAATAAATGTAGACATGAATAGCAGTCTAATAACCTTTAAACCACTAAAAAAAAAAAAATGTAGAGGCAACACTTGTAATTCATATAGCTTTATTATTGTCTCCAGTAGACAAAATGTTGTATATTGAACCCAGCTAAGTCTGACTAAGAGCTTTTATTTTCTGAGGTTTTATGGTCAATGGTTCCCTGCTTCACTCAGGGATGGAACATTTGAAATTGTCTCTTATGTAAGAGAATACAACTATAGGATGTTTTAGGCACCTAACTAATAGATATAATCAGCTCTCAGTTTACCAAAGTTGATGAAAGCTATTGATTTAATAGAAAAAATGATTTGGAAAATAATTCTGTTATTATTGTGATTTATACAAAAGTTCAAAACTGTATTCATTTAGCCTGACAAGGCGGTGGCGCAGTGGATAGAGCATCGGACTGGGAGGCGGAGGACCCAGTTTGGAAATCCTGAAGTCGCCAGCTTGAGTGCAGGCTCGTCTGGTTTAAGCAAGGCTCAAGAGTTTGAGCCCAAGGTCGCTGGCTTGAACAAGGGGTCACTCGCTCTGCTGTATTCCACGGTCAAGGCACATATAAGAAAGCAATCAATGAGCAACTAAGTTGCCGCAACGAAGAATTGATGCTTCTCATCTCTCTCCCTTCCTGTCTGCCTGCCCCTATCTTTCCCTCTCTCTGTCTCTCTCTGTCTCTGTCACATACACACAAAAAAAACAAAACCAGAAACAAAAACAGAAAGATTAAAATAAAACTGTATTTATTTAAAACAATATTACAAATAACTTCCATTGTATAAACATACAGTCCCTTGCCCTAGAATTATTCCAGAATCACATTGTAGATCAAAAGATAATTGTTCATACAAATTATGAAATAAAGGCTTATCCATAACTCATTGAACTTAGTATTCTGAAACTAGAGGATTTTGTAAAAACTAGAAAGAAATTTGATGCTACAAAACTGAACAATAACAAATAACTATTCTGCAATGTGTCTTTTAGAATTATTAAAAAGAATAGGATATTAAAATATTATTTTGAAGAAATTTTATTAGAGTAATAAAAAGGAAAAATTTTCACTATGCAAATTTAACAATTTTTAAAAACAGATATGCATATGAATAAAGCAAGTTTATAAGATAAGTGATTCCAGGAGAAGATAGGCTAAATGATCTCAAAGATAAAATACTGAGGCTATATTTTATGACTAGTAGATAAGGGTCAGTGTAAAGCATTGAAATGGTAGCCAGACACTTTAAATTATGGATTGTTAAAAGATTGTTGCTTTTATATTTTTCTTTCTCCAATTTCCACTGCATCTTTAAAAATGGACCAGAGAACTAATTATTGAATAATTAAATTTTTAAAATAACCACTTTGTAATTTTCACAGATCTATCTACATTTCAGTGTTTAAGGCCAATGAAACATTTCACAAATAGTTACTATTCACTTGCTTGAGGTTTGCCAGATTACAATTAGAAACAAACATAACCAGGTTGGAAAATACACCTGTATATATAGAGAGACAGAAAAAGAAAAATTATAAAAGTAAGTAGAGCTTGATTCATATATTTATGAAGCTGAAAAAGAAGTGAAATATGATAAAGCTATGAAATAATTAAACCATTTAGGACAGAACTCTAAGACTAGCTTATGTAAAGGACAGCGTTCTGTATTGGCAGAAAAACAGACATACAGACCAATGGAACAGAATCAAGAGTCCTGAACTAAAACCACAAAAAATGAAGAAATCATCTTTGACAAAGCCAAAAACACAGACTAGGGAAAAGAAAACCTCTTCAATAAATGGTGCTAGAAAAATTGGAAAGCCACATGCAATAGAATGAAACAACTTCTGTTTGTCCCTCTGCACAAAAATTAATTCAAAATGGATAAAAGATCTAAATATAAGATTTGAAACAATAAATTACATAGAAGAAAACATAGGTACTAAACTCACAGACCTTGACCATAGAGAACAATTTATATGAATTTGAACCCAAAGGAAAGGGAAGTAAAGGCAACAATAAATGAATGAGGCTATATCAAACTAAATAAGTTCTGCACAGCAAAAGACACTGACAACAAAACAAATAGGCAGCCAACTAATATGAAAAAAATGCTCATCTTCACTAGTTATTCAAGAAATGCAAATCAAAATTACACTGAAATATTACCTCACAACTGTTAGATTAGCTATTATCAACAAGACAGGTAATAATAAGTGTTGGAGAGGCTGTGGAAAAAAAGGAACCCTCATCCACTGTAAGTGGGAATGCAAATTAGTACAACCACTATGGAAGAAAGTATGGTGGTTCCTCAAAAGAGCCAGCAATCCTTCAACTGGGTATCTACCTCAAAAACTTAAAAACATTGGAACATAAAGACACATGCTCCCCCATGTTTATTGCAGCATTGTTCACAGTGGCCAAGACATGGAAACAACCAAAGTTTCCCTAGATAGGGGATTGGATAAAGAAGATTTGGTATATATATACAATAGAATACTACTCGGCCATAAGAAATGATGACATAGTGACACTGACAACATGGATGGACTTTGATAATATTATACTGAGTGAAATAAGTAAACCAGAAAAAGCTAAGAACTATATGATTTCACACATAGGTGGGATATAAAACTGAGACTCAAGGACATAGATAAAAGTGAAATGGTTGCAGGGGAGGGGAGCAGTGGTCAGCAAACTCATTAGTCAACAGAGCCGAATATCAACAGTACAACGGTTGAAATTTCTTTTGAGAGCCAAATTTTTAAACTTAAACTATTTAGGTAGATACATTCCTTATCGAGGTAGCACCTGCACGTGGTATTTTGTGGAAGAGCCACACCACACTCAAGGGGCCAAAGAGCTGCATGTGGCTCACAAGGCACAGTTTGCAACCACTGCTGGGGGAAGGGACTAAAGAAGGACAAATATAAGGTGACGGAAAACGGTTTGACTTTGGGTGATGGTATACAACACAATCAACAGTTCAAATGCTATAGAAATGTTTACCTGAAACCTATGTAGTCTTATCAATCAATGTCATCCTGTTAAATTTAATTTGTTAAAAATAAAAAATAAATAACTAAAACAAACAAACAAACAAAAACAAAACAAACAAAAGAAAGGACAGTATCCTGTTGTCACAGAATAGAACGGCAGACTGCCTTGGTTTACCTTCTGGCTCATTCATTTACTGTCTCTGTGACCCTGGACTAATTTACTCACTTCTTTGTGCCTCAATAGCCTCATTTCTAAAATTCACATAAGAACAGTGCTTATCTCATCAAGTTATAAAGCACTCGGAACTGTGGCCCGTGTTCAAAATCTTGAATTATTTGTTGTTTTTAGGCAAGAGGTGTTATGCTTTGTTATTTAATAGTGGTTGAAAATATAGGAAGTGGGAATGTTGATTCTTTGAAAAGTTAAGTGAGACTACAGTGAAGTATATTGTTCAGAAGGTGAATTTAACATGTTAGAAATACTGAAAGACAGAATGAGTGAGACTGGCAAATTGAGTTTTTATAGTCAATGATTTGATTTTTTTTATTATTATGTAAGAACATTGTACATAAGTTTATTTTCTTAAATTTTAAATGTACAATACGGTATTGTTAACGATAGGTACAATATATTAATTTATTTTTAAAATAGCTCAATTCAAAACACTTCAAATATGAAACTGCTTTTTAGAGAAATAAAAATAACATACATTTGTCTACTTTAAAGCAAAATATAAAAAAATAAAGCTTTATATTAATTTTTCTGAACTTATAAGCAAAATATGATGTTATTCTTAAGACATACATATGTATGTTTTTAATCTGTCTTCAGTATGGTGTCAATGGTGTTTTTCTGAATATTATGTTTTTCCAATATGACCATATTATTTTTAATTGTTTTTGGAAAATATTTTCTGCATCTTTTTTAAAGCTTTATTTTATTGTTAACAAATTTAAAATTGTTGACATCAATTGTTTTTTCTTGAAAGACCATAACATTTTAATTGAAGTAACTTTTTCTCTATAGCTGAACAATTTTTTTTAATTCCATATATAATATTAAATTTTGTAAAAAATTCAGCCCAATGATTTTTACAGATATCTATCACACGCAAAATTCCTCAAATATTTGTTTGAACTAATGGGACTTCTAAGTGTCATAAAAAATACAGATGCTACAAAATCACAGGTTTCTGCAATTTTCTTCAGGTTCCAATTATACATTTATCTAATCAAAAACAGGAGTTCTATTTTACTGTTGGTTAAAATATTAAAGCTTAACTTTAGAATATCAAAATTAAATCTTATAAACTTTGTGAGTTCTCATCAATTTGTTCAGTTTTGTCCTTTCGTTTAATAGAATACATTTTAGTATCTTCTCTTTGCAAACTTTGTTTTCAAATAATTACAATTTACTATAAACTTTAATATCTTAAGATTTGGGCCTTCTTTCATTCATTACTTGGATTAAAGATTTCCAGCTGGTTATAAATATGCACCCAGCATTTAGAGAACTAATACCTGATTAAAATATAATTTTTCAAAAGCTAAAACAGTTTTATAATTTTTTTAAGACAGGACAACAAAGAATGAACTTGCTATGTTAAGATTTTTTTAAATAAATGGAACATTGGAGTTGTCAAAAATAATTCTCTAGTTTAATTATTCTCTGAGTAGATTTAAAAATTTTAAACTTTAAAAATTCAGCTTTTATTTAATATATTCCATATTAGTCAGTAGCATGACCAATTCTAAGTACATTTCTGATCTACATAATTTAAATTAGTAAAAAATGTTCTATAAAAATAAGCTCCACTAAAATATGTATTCATAACACGATAAAGAAACACATAAGTTTATCTACACTGCTGATGTTTTCAACTGAACTTGGACATTCACATAATGTCAAATGTTTCTCCATTGAATGATTGAACTTTAAAAATCTTTGTTTTCATAAATTGATTGAGAAAAATCAAATTTTTATTGAATTCACCTCATTGATTTTATATTTGAAGTATTTAATGACACTTATATAGAACTACTTTCCGAGTTTTTCTGCTAATGGAGCCCACACATGAAAAATGATTATTTCAGTTTTTATATGTGTATAGGAAATTATAAATTGATACAATTAATTGAAAATATCCTAGTTTGATCTTGATTCATTCTTTACTAGATACTCAGATGCACATATGTATACAAAGGGAGTTAAATATTGAAATGATAATTTCTGTTTTCAGGACTGCAAATTTTGAGATGTGATGACTTTACAACAGCTTGTAAATTAAAGCCCACTTAAAATGGTATAAAAGTGAGGTGCTGTTTCTTTTTGAATGTTGATTCGTAGGAATTACTTAGGAAAACATACTGACTGAAAGCCAATTGATCTACTTGTGGAAACTTTCCAATGCATAAATATCTGTCAAAAATATTAATAAAATTTCATTTTATTTTCCTTTTACAGACATTAGAGGGACAGAGCTCAATGCTAAAATAATCATTAGATGCTTTCTTTGAGATTATATATTTTATATTTTCACATATACATATTATATATATAATCTTAAACTCATTACTTTTGGAAGATCACTTCCGAGAAACACTTTTCTATTTAGTCTTGCAGATTGTCATCTACCTATGGTATCTTCATATTTTTCTCTTAAAAAGGAAAATATATTTAATTTTTGAAACAATCTGAAACTCGTAATTAATTTCAAATTGTTGATGACCCAATTCAACTTTGATTTCTAACTTTTTCATCTATCCCCTATCTGTTGGGTTGTCAACTTATTCTTCTTATTTCCATACTAATTTTAAATAAAGTGTGAATTTTTTGTATTAAAGCTTTATGAAATATTTTGAAATATTCCAAAACCAGTTAGCTATTTCTGGTAGAAATTAGCATCTATTTCCTTATATCCTGCCTAGGTCAGTCGGTGTTCAATTTGGAGTTGTAAAGTGAATTTTACTTTTCCTACAGCTTCTGTTTTCTCAGAACTGTTACATCCACTACTTGCATAAAGTTTTGTTTTGTTGAACAGCATTATTCATTCTCTTGTCTTTTGTTTTGTTTTGTTTTTACTTTTTAAAAATTTTTCCATTGATTTGGGGCAGGGATCTAGAGAAGCATTAACTTGTACCACTTAGTTGTTCCATTTAGTAGCACACTCACTGGTTATGTGCCCTGCTGGCAGAACCAACCTGGCAACCTTAGCATACCTGAACAATGCTCTATCCACTGAGCAAACTCTGCCAAGAGTCACATGTATTGAAGAGAATAAGATTCGATTATTGTTACATCTTATCAGAATGGAAGGAAAGAGAGAAGGAGGGAATAAGGGAGGAAAAAAGAGAGAGAGAGAGAGAAAAAAAAGAAATTGTGTAAATGTGTATTCTGAAATACCCAAATGGGTATCTATTACATATTTCAAATAGGAGTATCACCCTTAGGCCCGAGAAGTTTGTGTATCTTCACCCTTTACCCCCCTCCTCCCATTTCAAATGTCACTGTAAAAAGTTTCCACTTGGATTATTAGGCTCCCAGTACTACTGAGAAAAGGCACCCAAATTTCAGACCTGGTCATTAGGGGCTTTAGGTTGATAAAAATGCCTTCGTCAATATTATCTAAGTTCCCATCCAGGATCTGGGAATCCTGTTGTCAGCTGTGCCACCTGATTGGGATACTTTAAACCCAGATTAGGGCATGTGTGACACCTGTGCCCATTTTCTCTCATCAGGACACTCTATAGTCCCCTTTCACACCCCTCCCCCATGATTCTATAGATTCCTTTTGTTGAGGAGCACCAGGCTTAGTGTCAATAGAATAGCCCCGGCCCTGCAGCTGAGGCCTGGGTCCAGAAGCAAGCCACATGAGGCTCATTCCTGCTTGCTGAAACATATTTTTTCACTGCCAGAATGGTGTTTCTGACTTAATTTAGGACCTCTTATTCTTCATGGACTCATGATGAGTCAGGACTCTGTCTACCCAGGTTTCCTACTAATGATTAAGAACTCTTGGACTTTTTCCTGTCAGTGGCTTGACTGCAATGTTACCTCAGATCTATAGCACTCCAGAGCAATGGAAGTAATGGGAAATTCCTTTATCTTATGTGCCCCCAGTCACTGGCACCAAGGGCTGTCTCTACAGGCTCCACACCATGTGTCAAACAGTCTTACTGGTTGGCTGAATCTCCTCCTATGAATTCTAAGACTCCTGTGAATTTCACAATCCCAATAAGCCCTTCCCATAGACACTCTCTTTCTCTCTAAGTGGTAATGCCACACTCTCTCTGGGAAGTCTGAAGCATGTCAGACAGGGTTGGGGTACTCTTTTAGCAAATGTGACTTCTCTTCTGGTTTCATCATGCCTATTCTCCCAGCTAACAATGGTATATAAAGGCAGAGATTTAGTCATCACTTGAACTCATATTCTGGGGATGAAATGGTTACAGCCTAAAACGTTCAATAGAAGAAGATATGGTTGAAAGATGTGTTGTTCTACATTTACACTACCAAGTCACCCATGATAAATTAGACATAGTATAAAAAAGAATTATCATTCACATTTTCCTGCATAATATAGATACAAGTTTCATTTGTTGTTATCATAAATATAGTTATTGTCTTTGAGAACCACTGAAATCCATTATATCTGACAGTACAATGGCTGCAGCAGTTTTAAGAAATTATGTATTTAGCATTAAATAAATGATATTTGGGAACTGCTAGGGCATGAAGATTTGTGTTTTTTTTTTAATACAAATGGATTCCAAAGAGTCATGACATTGTGGGTGATTACAGTATCTCTACTTGTTTCTATTAGTGGAGATATGAAATTAGCCAGAAGTGACACATTTATCAATAAAGAAGGTAAAGAGATATTTGTTCAGACTTTATTGTGAAGAGGTGCTGCCTGGATAATATGAAGAAGCTCCATGTACACTAACAAGACAAAAAGCAAATAGTTACTTCTCTATCATTTCCCTATTATTCTAAACCCTCACTGATTAATTACTATACTCTCTATGAACCGATACATTTAGTAATATATTTAAAATTAATAAATATTGACAGAGGCCTCACAGAGTAAGTCATAATGATAAGGTTTATCTACTTTGCATATTGTACAATTGATTTATCCTTAATTATACTTCTTTTTTGTTTGTTTGAAAAGTAATGCTAGATACGTACATCCAATTGGATTTGACACAGTCTAAGGCATTGTAGATAATTCTGACTCCTATGAAGGAAAGATCACATTCAATCTAACTATAGTATCCATGTTGAGTATTATGTAATTTTTTTATTATTATTCTTTTTATAAGCAGAAAGAGAACTTGGGATTTTATTAGGAGCTTCAGACTTCATTAACTTCTTTCTGCGTGCCTAACACAATGCTAACATGAACTAGGAGCCTAAATGTTTATAGATATTATTGGTATAAAGAACAAATTAATAAAACTAAACATTGAATAGTGAATAAATTTTGTCTTTCTTAAAATATAATGCTTATCAAAATCAGAAAAATTTAATACAAAGAAATATTTATGCTACCTGGAATTAGTAGTATTCTTGTTTTTCTAACATGCAGAAACCTCCTGCTAAGGCTGTTCCAACAATGCAAATACTTTTTTGTGTGTTTATTTTACCACTTTAAAGGCATATTTGAAACATATTCAATTTAGACATTATTAGAAATGAGAGAGAGAAGGATAGAGAGAGAAGGAAATTATGATTGGGGTGGAATGTAGAGCTTCAATAAAAGGCTACTTAGGCTACTTGTCCATGCTTGAAATATATTTATATATAAAAGGAGGTTCTGATGTTTAGCAGTCTTTTCCTGTGTGGGTTGTTTCAATGAAAACAGCTGGTGGGTTGTGTTGTGTGGAATCTGAGACAACTAATTGTGTTGAATAAAATATGGTAACCAAAAGTTGCTTCTATTTTTGATTAGTAACAAGCTACAAATACTTGTAGTGTGCATCTGATGTATACTTTTGATAGTATTTCTGGTTTCTGAATGTGTTCATAGACAACTAAAGAAACAGTAGAATCCCCTGAACTTTCCTGATGAAAGGCAATAGTAAAAGGGTAGCTCAAATAACTCTACTGAGAAGGACATACCGTAAGCCAGTGGTTCTGAAACTTTTTGAAGTCGGGGCTCACTTAAAATCCTACAAATAAGTGTAGACACATTATATGCAAAATTTTGAGAAATATGTTATAATAATTAAGTAAAATATTAAAGAAAAAATATATTAAGTTCAAGCATACTTTTATGGTAATTAAAATAAATGTTATAAAATTAAATTTATTCTGACATTAAAAAAACATGTTTATGTTATATTTTTCAGTTATGATTTATAGAATTTGTAAAAAAGAGGGGTTAAAATTTAAAAAATGACAAAAAAGTTATCTTTTTTTAAATAGATACATTTTTTAGTAAGATTTAGTAAATTCAGCAGGTCCCAGTACAAATGTGTTAATTTTTTCATTCTTGTGTTTATGAGAAACATGAGCCTGATGTGTCCTAGCGATTTCTTTAGTGATTGGGCATATATTTGGAAGACAAACTTTCATTTCCTCATCAATACATTGAAGAATTCCTCTCTTTTTACTCTTAATTGTGTTGAGGGTAGAAAATCCTAATTCACATAAATAGGATGTTGAAAACTGTAGTAAAATGTTCAAAGCTTTTTTAGGTATTGCCACATATTCTTCTTTTATAGAAATCCAAAAAGCTTCAAGAGACAATTCCTTATGTTTAATCATCAATCCATGATCAGTGGATATATCTGCCAGTTCTTCTTCTGTTAATGTTAAACCAAAATCACTTGAAGCTTCCATAATGGGTTTCTAATCCAATCGTATTGTTCAGTGTTAAGTGATGGAAAATGCTATAAATTAAATTCTGCCCGTCAGCCTTCAAGTCCTATTTTATTTACACTTAACTTTTGCTCACTTCCAGAATAGGATTCTTCAATATCATGCTTCTTTTTGAGAAATGTATCCATTTTATTTGGTTGTATTTATCTAAAATAATATAATGATGTGTTAATAAATAATATAATAATGATGTTTTAACAAAAAGAGTGGTATTTCCATAATGAAATGGTATAATAGAGTAACTATATTTATTTTTATATCTGGACACATGCTGCAAACCAGTGCAGCTAGTAATTCCAGGTTCCAAGTGGGAATAGTGAGGAATTAAGAAAAGACAGGGTCGGGAGGGCCCTGTAGTTGCTGCTGGCAAGAATAAAGCATGCCCCAAAACTGCATCTTGCTTTATTTATAGGGGAAAGTGAGTGATTAGCAAATCTATGAGATCTTTAATCATGTTTCCAAGGCAATCCAAGAATTTTACCAAGTGCAGAAAACCCCCACAATACATATCATCTTAATTCAGTGGTTCTTAAAGTGTGCGCCAGGGTGCCCTGTTGCACTGTAGAAGATCTCCAGGTCCACCCTAAGGTATTCCAGAGAAATATGTGCCTGTTGGGGACCAAAAAACAAACAGGGTTTTTGGAGTTTAGATTTTTGGGGGACAGAGATGTAGGGAATTGGGTGTAAACTGATAGTCTGCCCAACCCCCCACCTCACTTGCCTGATTAGGTTGCAAAAGGCTGTTAGCTGTAGTACTGGATTGTTTACACTACCCCCCATGTTCCCTGGAAAGACTGGAGGCAAGTTTCTTCTATTCTTTGTTTGGTGTAAAGTTAAGATGATATGTATGGTGGGGGTTTTCTGCACTCAACACAATTAAGAGTAAAAAGAGAGGAATTCTTCAATGTATTGATGAGGAAATGAGAGTTTGCCTTTCAAATAGATGCCCAAACATTGAAGAAATTGCTAGGACACATCAAGCTCATGTTTCTCATAAACACAAGAATGAAAAACTTAACACATTTGTGCCGGGACCTGCCAAATTTACTAAATCTTACTAAGAATGTATCTACATATATAAAAAGATAACTTTTTTTGTCATTTTTAAAATTTTAATCCCTTTTTTATGAATTTTAAAAAGCATAACTCAAAAAATATAACATAAACATGTTTTTTAATGTCAGAATAAATTTAATTTTGTAGTATTTATTTTGTTTAATTATCATAAAAGTATACTTAGACTATATACTTTTTCTTTAATATTTGACTTAATATTATAACATATTTATATTTCTCAAAAATTTGTATATAGTGCACCTACAATTATTTATAGGATTTTAAATGTGCCTGGCCTTTTTAAAAAAATTTTTTTAAATTTATTTATTTTAGAGAGGAGGAGGGAAATAGAAATAGAGAGAGAAAGAAGGGGGAGGAGCAGGAAGCATCAACTCCCATATGTGCCTTGACCAGGAAGCCAGGGTTTTGAACCGGCAACCTCAGTGTTTCCAGGTTGACGCTTTATCCACTGCACCACCACAGGTCAGGCTGTGCCTGGACTTCAAAACGTTTGAGAACCACTGCCTTAACTCTACACCAAACAAAGGATAGAAGAAATTTGCCTCCAATCTTTCCAGGGAACATGGGGAGTAGCCAGTGTTTTTTCAACCAGTGTGCTGCGGCACACTAGTGTGCCGTGAGACATGGTCAGGTGTGAGTATAAATACATTTAGAAACTATATTATTAACTATATGTATAATATGTACTGTGTTAGAGTGTCATTTTGTGTCATTTTGGTAGGTAGTATGCCCCAGGATTTTGTAAATGTAAAGAATGTGCCACGGCTCAAAAAAGGTTGAAAATCTCTGGTGTAAACAATCCAGCACCACAGTTTAACAGACTTTTGCAGCCTAATCAGGCAAAGGCAGTATGGGGTTGGGCAGACTGTCAGCTTACATTTAATTCCCCACACCTCTGTCCCTCAAAAATCTAAACTCCAAAAATCCTGTTTGGTTTTTGGTCCCCAACAGGCACATATTTTTCTGGAATATCATAGGGCACACCTGAAAATCTTCTAGGGTGAAGCAGTGCACTCTGGCACACACTCTGATAACCACTGCCATAAGGAGTCACCTCCAGATGAAGATGTGGAAACTGATAGAAGTTGAGAGTGAAGTGAGAGAATGGGTTTTGGCTTGCCAAAAACATAACAGGTAAATGTTACAGAAGGCAACTCATTCTAATAAAACATTAGGTTTAATCATTTAAAAACCTATTTATTTATTTTAGAGAGAAGGGAAGGTAGAATGTGTGTGTGTGTGTGTGTGTGTGTGTGTGTGAGAGAGAGAGAGAGAGAGAGAGAGAGAGAACATTGATCTGTTTCTGTAGGTGCCCTGACCCAGGATCCAACCTGCAACCTTTGCACATGGGGAAGATTCTCTAACCAACGGAGCTATCAAGGCAGGGAAACACTGACTTTAATTTTAGAAGACTTGAGTTCTATGTTACATTCTGCCACTGATTATGAAAAATTGCTTCACTTTTCTGAACCTAGGTTTTATCATTTGAAAAAAGAAGATGAAATGTAAAGGTTAAATTAGGTTTTATAAACTATAAATTTCATTCCTATAACACAATCTGTTCTATGTCATCTTTTCAAATTTTGGCCTGATATTTTCCAAATTAATTTGTGTTTGTTCACACAATGTCTACAAGAAGAGCAAAAACCTAAAGATTAAGTTTATTTGGAACAAAGACACATCAAAGTAACTTTGCTAATGGAAGCAGAGTAAATGATTTTAGTGTCTAAGATGCAACATGTTGTTCCACTTGAATGAAATATAAACATTTCCTTCAAGGCCTGTGGTTTTATTTTAGTTCAAAAAGTCAAATAATTTTAGAGTTGTAAAAAGTTCAAGACACTTACAAGCATTGTAATTTTTTGATAACCACCACAGACTATTTGGATATTACTATATTTATAATACAATTAGTAAACTGTAATCAATATATTGATGTAGAATGAATAATTCTTGCATAGTGTCTAGTATCAATATATAAGAGATAGTCAATATGTATTGAAATAAATGAATAAATGTGTTTGAAAGAGTAAGTCAATAAATAATTAAAATTTTTATTCAGTCATATATTCTGGAAACCATGCCAGACAATTTTGAAAACATTTGGGTGATAGATTGATATGCAGGTTTTATTAGGATCCATTCCAGCATGAAAAATTCAGGATGATTGCTATTGAACTGTCATTTTTTTAATAACTATTAAGCAAAAAATTCATTCAAGAAATATGTAACATGAATATTATAGGTGATTGAGAAATGCAAACAGTGCTATTTTTTTGCAGTAAAAATAGCATAAACTGTGTTCAGGATCTATTCCTTAGAAATTATTCTGAGATTAAGGAGCAGATCAAGGAAATTATTGGCAAACTATACAACTCCTTACTGAAAAGTTTGTTGTCATGGTCATCAGACCAAGCCAAGAAGCATGAGAGCAGATGGTAAAATGCCAAGTATGAATAAATTAATGTCTTTCTCTAGCACCCTAAGACCAAGGACTTGGATATGGACCAATACATGTTACTGTGGGCCCACTGAGGAGAAAATATTATTCAGCAGTTGTTGCAGTGATGCATAGGATTCTGGAGAGTAATAGCAACACTTCAGCCATTTCCGTTACAAGTCCTTTCTGGTTCTATTGGACCATTTGACAGGCCGGGAACCTGCCAATGCACTTACCTTAAATTTGGCTCCAACTTCCAAAGAAGACTGTGGCTGAGCCACTTAAAGCATTTCATTTATTTATTTATTTAATTTTTAAATGTTTTACTCTCTATTCCCATTGATTATTTTGAAGATTAAAAAACATAGTTAAATAAAATTACTTTAAATGCCATAAATGCTACTAAAGATTATACTAGTTACTTATACTATTTTTATTATCACAAGTTCACCAATTAAGACTCAGTTTTTTCTTTGAGAAAATGTTGCTAAAACTACCAAACCTTTTCAAAATGAAGTTGGTTAGAGTGGTGATATATGTAGAAATGTTCTCTCTTTCAAATAAGTAGTGAGTGGTATATTTAAGTAAAAATCCCATATATTTTCTAGTGTATTATACAACACAAAATGTAATATTTCACCAGGCAACTTGTTTTTTAAATTATTATATTTGGGAAAAGATAAATATATTATGTGAAATAATTGAGACCCTTAATTTATTGGATTCTACAATAGAGAAATACACAAGAATCAATTAGTTTAATATCAAACAGTGACATTGGCTTAAAAGAAACAATGAAGTAAATAATTATATAATTATGCTTTATTCTTGTGGAAACTGGGCTAATGTATGCAAATTATATAACAAAAATATTTTTCCAAATTGGACCAAAAATAAACCAATACCTAAATTAAAAACTGCTATGTAAATGGGAGAATAATAACTTCTTCAGATAATTTTATTTAAAGAGACAGATAACCTATGGTTGAGATTTTTCATTAGGTAATGAATATAATGATTTTTAGTCATTTAGTCAACAAATGATCCATGTTTATTATTTGTTTTTTCATGTGCTAGGGGCACTGATATAGTAACATAATGAATAATTTTAAATGTTTGCATATATCTGAATATATACATAAAAACTGTTTATTTTCAACATTATAGAAAAAAATAAAAGAAACATCAATAAATTTAAAGAACTTTTTTTTAATTTTGCATACTCTATTATAATTTTTATCATTCTCTACAATCTTAAATTAGAAGCCAATCTTACAGGCTTACTTTGGGATAATTTAAAAACACTATTTTTCCTTACCATATACAAAATCATATCTTCTGAGAAAGAAAATTTATAAATGTTCATGTATTTTTGTATGTGATTTCTGTTGGTCTGCCATGGTACCCAATCAATCCATTGTACAGTGGCATACATATAACAAATCTTTCTTAAATACCTATCACATACCAAGCACTGTGCTGATTATACACAAAAATAAAATGCTTTCAGCCTAATTGAAAGACAGCTAGTTTAATAAGGTAGCATAAAATGTATAAATTTAAGCATGGAAATTATGGGATGTATAAATTTTTCAATAATATCTCAATCCACTGTTTTATTATTTAAATAGTAAAGTGATCTATCAGTATATGTATATCAAATAAATATTGAGTTTTAATTAAAAGTTCTCAGTAGGAATGCTTATGACAAATGCAGAAATGATGACTCTTTCCAACAGTGATAGTTATTCTCTTGCCTATTTACAATGACATTAAACTTCTTTATTTTAAAGGCAGTCCCCAAGATTACAATAGAGATAAGTTCTGTAAGTTTATTCATAAGTTGAATTTGTATGTAAGTTGGAACAGGTACATTTACCTATTTAATGCAACTTAGACAGATGTTTGTCTTAACATAGTATTTATTTTTACCTTTCTGTGTATGTAAGTACTTAAGTATTTTCAAACCTACAGAACCTTTCTTGTTCATTACCCAGGGACTGTATTTGGTCTTCCTCCCACAAGATTTGAAGGACTTACCTTAGGAGATGTTAAGAAACTATTATTGAATGATCTCAACCCACAAAACAAACAAACAAAAAAGCGACAACAACAACAACAAAAACCACAAAAAAGGTATTGCTGAATTTCTTACTACTTTGTCATCTTTTTAAGAATATTTTCATTTTTTGGTAGATATCTATAAAAATACACAGTTTAAAATGTCTATGTCCAGCCCTGTCTGAACAGCTTGGTTGGTTGGAACATCACCCCAATATGCAAAGGTTGCCAGTTTGATCTGTGGTCAGGGAACATATTGTACTTAAATATATCGATGTTTCTGTCTGTCTTTTGCTCTCCCTTCCTCTTGCTCTAAAATCAATCAATAAATTTTTTTAAAAAGCCTATGTCCAAAACAATCGTGAGCTTGATTGAATCAATATCCAAATATGCCAAATGATACAGAGAAAATGTTTAGATTCTTTTGAATTCAGGAGACTAGGAAAACTTGTATATATATATATATATATATATATATATATATATATATACACACACACACACACACACATATATGTTTATATATATTCCTATGTAAATATATTTTCCATTTTATAAAACAAACAGAATTAAGAAAATATTTTAATTAATGATATACTTTCATTTTTAATATTCTATCCTAGAAAAGATCATTCTCTTATTTCTTTAGATTATTTAGACATTGATTCATAAATTACTGTATGTATTTGCCTATGTGATATATATACATATATTTTGCATACATATCATATATAAAACCACATAAATAGATTATATGTGTGTGTATGTATGTATGTATGTATGTATATATTTATTTAGCGAGAGGCGGGAAGGCAGAGACAGATTCCTGCACGTGCCCCGACCAGGATCCACCCAACAAGCTCCCTACAGGGGGGTGCTCTGCCCATCTGGGGCCACTGCACCATGGCTGTAGGATAGAAAGAGAGAGAAGGAAAAGGATAAGGGGTGGAGAAGCAGATAATTGAGCTTTTTTTGTACCCTGACCAGGAATTGAGCCCAAGACTTCCACATGGAAGTCAACGCTCTACCACTGAGTCAACTGACCAGGACTGATTATGTGTGCATTTATTGCCTGATGAGTGTATGTGCATAGCAGACAATATATTATTGATAAATTAAGGTTTTACCTATCTTAAATGCATTATTTATTATAATAAAGTATCCAAATTCCTTGATTTAATCCTTTGGTCAGCCAAATTAAATTCCAAAATTAAGTTAGAAACTATACAAACATAAATGAGAATCAGCTGTGATCTTCCCTTATCCTCTTGTTATAGTAATCAATGAGAACATGGCAGGTTTTGCAGAAACAAAAGCATTAAAGTGCCTCAGTGTTTGGAGAAAGTTTCATAGGTATTTTTTTTGGCTCATTCCTTAAATGTTGCCATATTTTAAATATACCAAAAATACATGAAAATTTAATAAATTTTATAGGATTGTCTCACATATTTTGTTTTAAGGAAACAGAATTTAATAGCAGAGCTTCAAGCCTTCCTGGCAGTGTTACTTTATTCTTCTCTGCTCCCTTTCTTCTGGGCATAAATACTCCCCCAAGGCTGTTTGCAATATTTTTACTATGCAATATTTTACCTATGTATGTGCATGTTTTTAAACAATATACTCTTTTAATTTTTTTTTCTTTACAGGGACAGAGAGAGAATCAGAGAGAGGGATAGATAGTGACAGATAGACAGGAATGAGAGAGATGAGAAGCATCAATCATCAGTTTTTCGTTGCGACACCTTAGTTGTTCATTGATTGCTTTCTCATATGTGCCCTGACTGTCGGCCTTCAGCAGACCGAGTAACCCCTTGCTTGAGCAGCAACCTTGGGTCTAAGCTGGTGAGCATTTTTTTTTTTATTATTTTGCTCAAGCCAGATGAGCCCGCGCTCAAATTGGCAACCTCGGGGTCTTGAACCTGGGTCCTCGGCATCCCAGTCCAACGCTCTATCCACTGCGCCACCGCCTGGTCAGGCTAAACAATATACTCTTAAAACTCACCATTGCACATGTCCTTTAGCAATCTTCTTTACATTCAACATTTTTTTTACAAATATTCATGTTAACACATACAGACCAATGTTTTTTTTTATTATTTTCTTTCTTCAATTGAGAAGTGGAGAGGCAGAGAGACATGTGCCCCGAAAAGGATCCACCTAGCAAGTCCCCTATATGGTGATGCTCTGCCCATCTGGGGCCCTTGCTCTGTTCTTCAGCAACCAAGCTATTTTAGTGCCTGAGGTAAAACCATGGAGCCATCCTCAGTGCTCGGGGCCAACTTGCTCCAACAGAGCCATGGTTACAGGAGGATAAGAAAGAAATAGAGAGAATGGAGGGGGGATGGAAAAGCAGATGGTCACTTCACCTGTGTGCTCTGACTGGGATTTAAGCTCTTTTTCTAAAACACATATTTAGAAGTGGCAGGGCTGGATTATATGATGTGTGTACCATCAGTTCTCTCAGCTATTGCTAAATTGCTTTCTAATTTTAGATTTCATTTAGCATTGCCTGCACACTTGATTTCATGTAAGTTTTGATTGCTGCCAACCTGGTAGGGTTGGAAGGTACTGTCAATGTTTTAACTTGCAATTTTCTCAACAGTAATATGGTAAAGCAAATATTCTGTATTGACTATCGGGTTTCATTTTTTTTAATTATCTGTTTCTATGTATTAAATTCTTCATTTTTTTCTATTATGTTTTTCTATCTATAGTCCAAATACTAATCCATTGTGGCAAATACATACATATACATATGTATAATTTTACATGTTGGTTATTGTTTTTTGTTTGTTTGTTTACAGAGTCAGAGAGAAGGATAGACAGGGACAGACAGACAGGAATGGAGAGAGATGAGAAGCATCAATCATTAGTTTTTCGTTGTGCATTGCAACACCTTAATTGTTCATTGATTGCTTTCTCATACGTGCCTTGACTGTGGGTCTTCAGCAAACCGAGTAACCCCTTGCTTGAGCCAGTGACCTTGGGCTCAAGCTGGTGAGCTTTTGCTCAAACCAGATGAGCCCTCGCTCAAGCTGGTGACCTTGGGGTCTTGAACCTGGGTCTTCCGCATCCCAGTCTGATGCTCTATCCACTGTGCCACTGCCTAGTCAGGCTGGTTATTGTTTTTAACCATATTAAAACTTATGTATTT
The DNA here is from genome assembly GCF_036850765.1 of Saccopteryx bilineata. Taxonomy (NCBI): domain Eukaryota; kingdom Metazoa; phylum Chordata; class Mammalia; order Chiroptera; family Emballonuridae; genus Saccopteryx; species Saccopteryx bilineata. The sequence continues at coordinate 127,263,150 of NC_089491.1, forward strand.
ATTTACTATTTTAAGTTTTCTGAATTGCTATGATTTTGAAATATTTGTCACCTCAAAGCATAAATATTTTCTTAAAATGTTTATGTTTGTTTTAACATTTAATTTTTTATTTGTTCAGAATATATCTATTTATATATTAGGTATGTAAATTTGTATTTTTGCACACATGTGTGTTGCATGAACATTCATGTATGTGTATATGTAGTGAGATGTAATAATCATTTTTACATTTTTCTTTCAAATGGGTAGCTAAGTTGTCCAAGAATACTTTAAGGGAGGCTGGTCCAAGGTGATGGTGCAAGAGGAAGCTGAGCTCACCCCTTCCCCAAAACACATAGAATGTACACCTTTATTTAGAGAAATTTCTTTTTAGGGACAACTGAGAGCCAATTAACAGCTTGTGCACAGCAAACAAGAGAACTAGAGAAGTTTGAGAAAACCTGAAAGTTCTCTGGGAACTGAGGTAACTATTCAGGACCAGATGAACTGGTGAGTGCATTGGATATGTTTCTCCTGAATTTGAATAGTGGGTGGGAGCTCTATCCAGGTTCTCTGGATGACTTGTTGGCCATTGTAGTGTGCCCCTTGATATCTCTGCTGGAGCTAGATCCAGAAACAAGAGGGCACTATGGCATGTATATAAAGGGTCCCTCCACTTGGAGATTGATCCCGTGTGTACAGCAGGGTACAGCTATGTGCACCTATTGGACAGTATGTGCACATGGGGATCTGTCACCTGATAATAGCAATTTTGAAAAAATGAATATCTCCAACCTTAAAATAAATTTGTATACTTAAAATAATATCCAATAATCCAATAAAGAATTATCTTTCTTAATTATTCCTGAATACACTTTAAAGTATTTTACTAAAGATATTTGCATTTACGTTTATGTATGTGATTTGCCTGTACTTTATTATAATGGTTTCATTCTAGATTTGTCATTTTTAATTTACATATTTTTTTAAGAATCAACCTTTGATTTTGCTCTTTCTTGAATCAGTATTTTATAATTGAGGAAGATATGTCATGTCCTTAATTTCCTTGTAGTATCTGTGGATTTATTGTGTTGTTCTTCTGTTCTTAAGACTTTAGGGTAGCCAATTTAAGCCAAATTAGCTAACTTAAGGTTTCTTTCTTACTGTATCTTCTTAAAAAATGTAAAATTAAAATCATGCATTCCTTTTTATGTAAATCATACTTTTTACTTTATACTGATTATTATTATTTTTAGAGAGAGAGGAAAGGAGAGAGAGAAAGGGAAACATCAATTTGTTCAACATTCTATCCAACTGAGTTACTCTGTCAGGCAAAATTATGTATTTCTTGCATTCCAGCTTTATTGCACAAATTTGGCATGTACTATTATTCAGCTGTTTTCTCTGTTGGTTTTTATGAATTTTTTTTACTTTATTCATTGAATGTGTAAATATTTGTTTTGAATTTTGAAATACATATTCTTTAACATTCTATTTTTAATATCTATACATTGAAGCATGTTGAGATGTGATTTACTGCAATTTTTATAAATACTATATATACATGCTTAAAAAGAATGTATTTTTACAGGTACAGTGTCCTACAGATATCTATTCAAACAAATTCAAACAAACATTTAAATTGTTTAAATATTTTCTATCTTTACTTACAGGAATTATATCTATCTATCTATATTTTTTTTTTGAGAGAAAGAGAAAGGAGAAGAAAGAAAGAGAGAGAGAAATCACTTTATTGTTTCACTTAGTTGCTTTTCATATGTGTCCTGATTGAGCTCGAACTGGCAACTTTGGGGTTTGAGCTGGTGCACTAGAAATCAGCAACCCCAAGTGGGAGCCAGTGACCACCGCGCTCTGGATAACGCTCTATCCACTGCATCACTGGCCAGGGCACACATATATGTATTTTTATGTGTGTATACAGAGATACATAAAGGTACATACATACACATGTCTGAAGATCCAATAAATAATAATACAGGTATTTATGTACAGGTATTCATACATATGTCCGTACTCATATATATACCCATTGCTCCATTAAATACTCATACAAGTGTTTTGATTTTTTACAGCATTTTTTTGACAGATTAGATGTTCTATTTTTTAGAAAGAGGCAAGCAAGGATTTCTAAGCAATTTTATTTATTTACTTACTTTTTATTTACTTATTACTTATTGTTCTAAGTAACTAAAAGGCTGGGATTGCCATCAACTATGAGAAAAACTATGGATCAAGCAGTCTTGGTGGAAACAAAGTACAGATTTTCATGTCAATTCAGGATAGATCTGGACATTTTAAATGTGGAATCTGAACTAGAATTTCAAGTGAAAATGCCAAGTAGGCAACTGTATATATTTTGATGAAGAAGTAAACCTGGGAGTTATTTTGTACTTTTCAGAATAAGATTGACTTGAGAAGGATAAGCCTGTTCTCATCACCATGCTTAAAATAACAGTCTCCATTCCCCAGCAAACCTATCCCCTTTGCTTACATTTTTTTCCCTCCATAACAGTTAGTACATTTAAAGTACTAATTATTTACTTCTTAATTTTGTTTAGCAATCTTCGCTACTCCAACAGAAGTTCTAAAAGATATTTATCTTTTTTTCTTTAACTGTTGTAAATAAATGCCAAACATAGTGCCAGGCACCACATATTAGGTTTCCAATCAACTCTTGCTCACTGAGTAAATAACTGAATTGTGCTTCTAGTTTTTTACAGTTGTTCTCATTTTACTTCATTTAAAATATATTTTAAAAGTCATACTGTCATTTTTGTATTTATAGCTATTCTGTTATATAGTGTCACTCTATGACTCTAATTTTTCATACTACTCTACTTTAGTGTTCCTTTGTTTTATATTTTATTAATTGATGGCTCTATATTATTTTTATATTTTTATTTTGTAAAAAATTTTTTCTTCTTTTTTTTCTAAATGAGACGAGGGAAGATAGACAGATAGAAGCATGCGCTTCACCTGGGATCCACCTGGCAATCTCTGATGCCCCAATCAACTGTTTTACTTAACAAATAACATAGGTATACACTCTATTCCATTCTTAATATAACACTATGCAATAAAAAAGGCAAGTACATTTCATTTATTGTTAAAGAAACTTGAATTCAAAAAGTTAAGAGAGTGGTAAATAATATGACTAGGATTTGAAATGTTATTGTTAGCTTAAACTGTGAATTTTTTTCCCTTCCCAGCATAAAAGCAGTGATTCAAGTGTAACACTTCTCTCTCATACTTATAGAGAAAATACTGTTGGCTGATCTATCTTCTAATGTACAGCATTATAATGTGTATGCATACAAACTAATTCATGCTCCCACTCTTATGTTCAGTTTTAATAAACGCCCCCCCACACACACACACACACTGCCTCATGGTCTTTCAATGTTCTTGGGCAAGAGAGCATTGATCTATATTATTGGAAATTCACGCTGCATTGCATTTATTATATGACTTATAGTTATTAAAATTAACTGAAGCATGACAAAGTTTTTATACAACTATAATTGTTTCCAACTTTATAATGTTAAAATATTCTAAGTATCTTTTACAGAAATTAAACATTTAAAAAGGATAAACTTTTAAATTTGTTAAGCAGAAACTCTTAGAATGAGAACTTATGTTTAAGCACATTCTAGATCATTTCTGTATTATCTAAAGCTATTATCATCAGCCTTTTTTTTGTTCTCTGAAGTACTGAACATATTAAAGTAAAAACCTAAGATAGAATAGTTTTGATTTGTTGGGAAGTTTTTGTTTTATTGATACTGTGGGATTTTAGCCAGAAGCTAAGTATGCTGTAAAGAAATGTACATTGACTTTTAGGTTCATAGATCATGACCTCCCATCTCCCTACGTATATAGTCTTATGTTTTTATAAGTTAAAATCTCTTAATTAAAAAGTATTTTTTTGTTATTTTAAATTTTATTGAAATTAATAAAAATGTACCTTTCTTTTTATTATGTATATTTATCCTTTAAAGTTAAGCCATGTCAACATTTGGTTTATATTGTGTCTTTTTTTCTTTTAATAAGCAAAAAGCAATATTATATAAAAGAAAGAAAAAGTTGATTTACTTTTTAAGAAAACGCCAAGTAAGACCATTATTGAACTACATTCTTGATAATACATAATTCACTAATAAATGGTTATCTTGTGATTTTGTGGTTGTTATTAATGATATTTATATTTCCATTTGCCTTGTCACTGTAGGTAATATAATATAGTAAAGAGAATTTTGTCAACACATAATGAGACCGCATTTGAATTTTTACTTTATGGTTCATTTTCCCTATTTATCATGAAATTTATTATTTTTACTTAAAATAAAGATAATAAAACAGTTTAAACTTATTGTTAACTATGTCTTCAGAGAAATGATACAATGTAAATTCAAATAAGTGATATTATTATTTGCCATTACTTGCTCATTTTATAAAAGCCATTCATATATTTGCTGTCCATGATATACTTTCATAATTTTTCCAACTAATGGCTATAGCTGCCACAATATTCTAATATGTTTGGGTATATTACATTTCTTTCTTGAAGGAAAATTTTTTAGCTTCTCTGTTTTCTAAACAATTGCTCTCGTATAATTGATTTCAATTGTAATGCCCTAGACATATTAATCTGTATTTGTACAAGTTAATCTAATTTATTTTAGTTGATCTATATTTTTAAATTTCTAGCTTCCTTAACAAGAAATTCTAAAGGGATGGAATTGGCAACATTTTTAAATGGTCAATAAAAAATTCAATATGTATAGAAAGTAAGTATCACCAGTAGCACCAAAAGCCTCTTTTGGTCTTCAGTTATAAATAACTTAATTAAATAAAATTTTGACAAAAAATTGTTACAGCAAATTGACAATAAATTGTAAATTGACTCTCCCTGAAAAATTTGATCTTGATTAATGCTATTTTACACATCAAAATATTACTCAGAAAAGTTTAAAAAATATGTAATATTATAGCAACATCACAGTAATGTGGATGAGATTCTTCCCCAAGTTAGGTTCTGATGTTGAAACTGAAGACAGTTGGTCTTTGGGACTCAAAGAAAGACTTGTATTTATGCATGCAGGTGGGAAGAACTGCAACTGGGACAGAAGAGTGGCTCCTTGGAAAGAAGGAGAGAAAGAACAATCAAGAAGTATATAATGGTTAATATGAAGAAAAAATCTTGTTGGTCACAGATTTAAAAGTAGCTTCCGTCCTGTCTCAAATTTAAAAGAGAAAGCAACAGCACATAGATTTGCATGTATCTCTGTGTGTGTAGGTGTTGTGAGGCTGGAAAGATGACTAGGCCACAGGTAGGAAATGAGACCTAAAGGTTTCTGACACTAAATAAAAACTCAGTGAGGATTGTAAAATTTACTGTGGTCTCCGCATGTTTATTTTAATAATAATTATATTATTAACTTAATAATCTTAATATCAGTGGTATTATTGATTTAATAAAAAGAATATAAACACTAATTGTGTACCACTCAGATTCTGAAGCAGAATCCTACCAATCTCTTAGAACTAGCCTGGGTACCCTTCCTTCTCTTTTCACTACCGAGTCTTAATCATTGTTTTAAAATCTGTGGTGAATATTTGATTCTTTTCTTTATTATATTTTTAATATATATTATAAATATACTGTTATCTGTATAAATTTCACATAATGTAATATTTTATAAATACTTTTTCTTTTTCTTTTCTTTTTTTTTTTCTTTTTTTATTTTTCTGGAGTGAGAAACAGGGAGGCAGAGAGACAGACTCTCTCATGTACCCAACGGGGATCCACCCGGCATGCTCACTAGGGGGCGATGCTCTGCTCATCTGGGGCATTGCTTTGTTGCAACTGGAGCCATTCTAGGACCCTGAGGTGGAGGCCATGGAGCCATCCTCAGCGCTTGAGACCACTTTGCTCCAAAAGAGCTTTGGCTGCAGGAAGGGAAGAGAGAGACAGAGAGGAAGGAGAGGGGGAAGGGTGGAAAAGCAGATGGGTGCTTCTCCTGTGTGCCCTGGCCAAGAATTGAAGCTCCTTTTTCTTAAGGTTATTTTGAGTTTTAACCACATTAATACATGCAACTATAGTTTATGTCCTTTGCTATATCTTATTCCATGGCACAAATACAACTTGATATATTTAACCATTGTAAACTTGAAGACCACTTGTGTTGCTTATAATTCTGAGTTATTTCTAAGAATAGTTTTATCATCTTTGATATGAAACATATGTGTAAGAGTTTCTCTACTGTACAGTCCTATGAATGGAATTATCCAGTGTAGTGTATTTATGTATTTAACTTTATGACAAAATGTTACCTGAAGTGCTTCTTTTAAATTTATTCACATACCACCACCACCACAACTACTGCTATCATGACCACATAAATAATATATGAATATTATAGTTTTACAATTTCACAAAACTCTATTTGTACTTTAAAGTCTAAATTCATTTCTCTTTGGCTCTCATGGGAAGGAAATGGTGATAAGGGAAAAAAAACAAAGAATATGAGAAAGATAATTTCTTTGTCTTTCTTCTTTGATTACTTAGTATATTCTGGACAAAAATTTCTTATTTTGGTGATATTCTTAATAATTGTTTAGAAAAAGAAAGAAATATTAGAAAAAGGCTTATTAACCACAAAAGAGAAGGATAAAGTTAATTATTCAGGAACAAATAAGCCACTAAATTAATGTACAGAGGAAGCAATAAATATACAAATCAGTTAATAAAAATGGTTAATATAGATGGTCAATATGCAAACATTGATTATAAATCAGAAAATTCATATGTTAAAACTATACATGTAAAAGTGTTCATTGAATTAAACATTGTTGTTATTACAAATAAATTAAAGCATAACAATTTATATTTATATATATAATTTTCAGTAAATGTCCCCCTCTAAAGTCATAATCTTTATTCTACTTTTTATTCACACTGAAAATTTAAGAACCAATATGTTTTATAATGAAGATACAATTGGTTTTAACTTTTTGTCCAACTTGATTGGATTATGATAGTATAAAATATATAGAAATTGTTAGCAGACAGTGCAGTGTATATTTGGGCAACATCTCTAACATCTATTCCCTTTTCATCTTATGTTCATAGCATGCCAAATTTCAAAGCTTTGCAGTAAAAAAAGAATTCAATAGAATGTTTGGGTTTGTTGTTGTTGTTTTAATTTGTTTTCTCATTGCTGTATGCTGTTATCATGTAAAAGATATTTAGTAATATTTACTGATTGATTCTCATACCCTACAAAAGTTAAAGCTATTCAGTGTGTGTAATCTTTCTAGCCACAGGAATTTCAGAGAAAAACACATGCTCAAACTTAGAGAAGCCCAAAATAAAAAAAATAAATAAATAAGACCAGCAAAATTTTATTCTAGTACCTTGGTAACCTATCAAAACAGTGACATTGTGATTTTTTTCTGATTCAGATTGAGAGGGCAATAAAATACATACTCTATTGGCTACTTCCTTGGGAACGTAAGGGGCTTAATATTTCTAAGAATGTAACCAAATTGACAATGTACAGCCACTACTTGAAAGCAGAAAACATTGGTAATGGTTCCCTCCTTTAAACAAAGGGTAAAAGTCCTTTCTAAAGGAAAATACACCTTTTGGACAGTATTGATTGCTTCAATTGGGTGAACACATACACACACACACACACACACACAATGATAATGATATAATGATTTAGCTACTTAAAAAGCCTTTTTTATCTCAGCAAAGGCCAATATTCACTAGTAACCTTGGAGTCAATTCTGAATTTTTCACTTTTCTCCATTTTCTAGTTTTAATTCAATATCAGTTCCTTTTACAAAATAAATTTTACTTCTTTTGGTTTCTTTGATCTTTATTGTCACTTCTTTAGATAAAACCACCATTGCCTCTTAATCTGGACTATGCCAATATATACATATGTTTTGTTTTTATTCTTTTGTTCCATCAATCCATTTTCTGCACTTTAAGAATGAATGTACTATTTGAAATTTAGTCTCCTTCTTCACATGTACATGCTTCAAACTCTTCCTTTAATGCCATTGCCACTATATTTGCAGCTAAATTTTTGATGTAAGTTTATAAGTTTTGTACAATCTTTCTTCTTCCCATCTTACTAAACTCTCCTTACAACTGTCCTTGGCATTCATTCTGCTGTAGCCCGTTTTTCCTTTCTGTGAGATAACACAATGTACTCTTTATCCTCAGCTTTTTCACTGAAAAGACCCCTCTCTTATAATTGGCTTCCTCTCATTTTTTGTGTCTCCAAAAAGATGTCAATTTCTCAGGCCTCTTTTTACCAACTTATCTAAAGGAAAGCTAAGTACCAAACCCAGGTTCTCTTTATCTCATTTCTTTCACAGCACTTCTTGTAATCAATAATTATTCTACTTAATAAGCAGAATGTTTATTTATGGTGTGTTAATCCTGATAGAATGTAAAGAGATCAGGGTTTGTTTATTATTCTTGCCATAGTAGTTGGCCCACAGAAAGCATTTAACTCATATATGCTGAAAAAAAAATGTTCATGACAAATTTAAGCCTGTAATATGCATGTTTATAAATGGAGAGAGTAGTAGGTGCATGATGGGGTGGTGCTGTCGGGACCTCTTCTCTGAGAGCCTCATCCCAAATACTTATTCTACGGAGAACTTGGTTGACTGTTGTTGGTCAAATAAGTTTGTAAATATGATATATAGGTTTGCTCGCTTTTAGTTTGCATTGGATGTGTGGGGGGCAGGCTGTAAGCAGGCAGGATCCTTATAGCTTAAGGCTTAGTTTTAAGACTAAGCCTTTCCCAACCTTTTTGATGTGGGGTGGTGCACTCTCATGAGGACTCCCATTATGCCTCAGATAAGTGACTTTGTATCAGACACTTTTTTGTTTGTATATTGTATTAAAGGTTTTGATTTCTATCAGACCGGGAGACCGGGAGCTTGCTCTCTCTCTCTCAGTACATGAGATTAGCATTAAAGAGGAGAGCAGAGAAAGGCCACGTGGAGGAGAGGAGAAGCAGCCAAGATGGTGTAGTGTTGAAGGAGAAGCCAGTTTTTGCAGAGTTTATGCAGAGAGAAGAAGATGGGGAGCAGAGGTGAATAAGGCTGGTGAGGTAGAAACCTTTGATTCTAGGAAACTCAGATAAGTCAGTGGCTTTGGGAGCCCTGAATGGAAAGGGAAGTGTTTTCCCACTGTGTGTATTTCTTGCCCACCAGGTGCAAGCTAGGATTAAAGCTAATGGCCCACCAGTTCTTGGCTCCATTGTTTCATTATCAACTGTCCAAATCAAATGGGAACCTGCACTGGCCAGGCGGCTGTGATAGTGGCCGCAGCTACTGGCCATACAGCTATATATTAGTATTTTAGATTAGGGGATCTAATCAGGCTGGGCTAACCAGTTTCTGTACTGAGAATTTACAGTGGAAAACAGAGAAGTGGAGTTAAGACTTGAATCACTTTAGTGACAAAACTTCATTAAAGATAAAAACATCTTGTTGCTAATGTTATGATGTTGCCTTAATTTTTGTAGTCTTGCTCTTTAAGTTTTCTTAATATTTTTTGAGCTAGCCCTACTATCTTCTAATAAATTTTTTTTTCTGGAAGTTTCATTGAAGTAAATTTATGTTTCTTTAAAAAAAAAAGTCCTATCAATATATGCACCCCTCTGCTCACTGTAGTGTAATTTAGAATGGCCAAGATATGGAAGCAACCCAAGTGCCCATCAACAGTCAATAGGTAAAAAATGTTATGATATATGTTTCTGCAGTGGAATATTACTCTGACATAAAAAAGAATGATATATTATTATTTTCAAATACATGGCTGGACCTAGAGGGCATTAAGCTCAGTGAAATCAATCTTTCAGAGAAAGACAAATATCACATAATCTCATTTATATGAAGAATCTAAAGAACAAAATAAACAAACAAAATTGAAACAAACTCAGATACATAGAATAGACTGGTAATTCCCAGAGGGAAGGGATGTTAAGGGACGGGGTGAAAAAGGTGAAGGGATTAAGAATTGCAAGCTGGTAGTTATAAAACCATTATGGGTATGTGAAGTATAAGTGAGTAGCAATTTATTAGTATGCTTTATAAAATCAAGAATTAGTTCAATAATAAAAGGAGTCAAACTTGTTTTTTATTTGAGGTTTACCTTAAAAAGTGAATCGATCCTTTCTTACTTCCATAGAATATTTAAAAATGATTATTAAAAGAGCAAAAAAAGACACAACACAAATCAAATATTGAAATAGTTTAAATTTTAAAAGTAAACATAAATAGTGGAAAGAGAAATTTTATTAAATTACTAAAGTAGCAAGAGCGCCCTTTAAATAAAGAGCTCTTTAGTAGTGAAAACTTAAGACTTTATGTGTAGAAATATGAGCGTATAAAGCAGGAGCCTAATTCATAAATAATAAACAAGAAGGGTTAGTATATTTTAAAAAATTTAAATTTTTGTCCTCTGAAAAGCAGCAGTTTGAACATGAGCTATAGAACTTTTTTTTAAGCACAATTTTTAACAACTTATTGCTTTGAAGCTAAAAATAATAGAAAACATTTCATAAATATAAATATAGACATATGTAATTGTAGATCTTCTTTTGGGCAGATATAATATATTATGCTCACTTTGTTAAAGATGGCACTGCCCACGTGGAAGCCCATCGCCCAGGTGATGATATTAGTTGCCCTTCTTGCTTGGGATGGGCGTAATTATGTTTTATGTGTTGGGGGAGGGCTTTCACTCCAAAAGGTTTTAAAAGGAAGAGAGATCACGTTGTTCCGGGTAAGAGTGATTACGTTCTAGGAGAAGCCCATGCTGTATAGGAGAGCCACATGGAGGAGGCCAGGAGAAGTAACCAAGATGGCAGAGTGCTGAAGGAGAAGCCAGTTTGGGAAGAGTTTGTACAGGGAGAAGAAGATGGGACTCAGAGGTGAATAAGGCTGGTGAGCTAGAAACTTTGATTCTAGGAAACTTGGATAAGTCAGTGGCTTTGAGAGCCCTGAATGGAAAGGGAAGTGTTTTCCCACTGTGAGTATTACTTGCCCGCCGGTTGCAAGCTAGGATTAAAAGGTAATGGCCCACCAGTTCTTGGATCCATTGTTTCATTAATGACTCTTCAAATCAAATGCAAACCTGCATGAGCCAGGCAGCTGTGATGATGGCCGTGGCTACTGGCTTTATATCTTTCATATACCATTATATCTGTGGATAAAAAAAAAAGAAGAAAAAATGATAAGACCACGGACTAAACCTGAGAAGCTCAAATGAGTCCTGTATGGGTGGCCTTGCAAACTCAGAGACCTAAGGTACCCACACAGGATGGTCTAAAAGTAAAACATTTTAACAAAAACAACTGTGGTAGGTAGTTACATCCTAGGTAGATATTTTTCTGTAAACAAAGGTCAATGCTTACCATAATGGGGCTTGTCTGTTGTCTTTTACATCTACAAGTACTTGATAAAGTATCTTTAAAATATAAGGATAATCTTATTTTTCTGCCCCCCCAGGGCATTCATCCCACCAGAGTAGAAACCAATAAACCCCCTCATTGTTATTATTATCATGTTAATTAACTATTAACTATCTTATTCCTCTCTATGTAAAAGAAGTTTCAGTAAATACATTTTTATGTTTTATACAATCTCAAATATTTCTTATGTTTTGCTTTCTCTTGCCTTCTCAAGCTATCACCAATAAATTTCATGTAACCCCCTTACATTTTTCCTTTTGACTCTGATGAATAAGAAAAGTGTTAAAACAGCCATTTTTCAGAGCACTTTGTCAATCCATTGAGACTTTGCTTTCCAGCAATAGTCCACAGTTTAGCTCAAATAAACTTAAAAAATTCCTACAGGTTTAGAAGTTTCCTATGTTGACATATCAGACATGACTGTTTCAGTGTCTTTTACCTTTTAGTTTACTCTATGAGAATAAGATTGTGACTTTAATCTTTGTTTCTTTGGAATTGAAGAGAAGGTGCCTGAAACAGAAGAGTCCAATAATTACTGGTATCTGAAAGGTCTGGGACCTGGCTGTTATAAACTATATTACCTTAACTCTGCAGGTTAGGCAGAGTCACCAAGGCAGGATACAGAAAAAAAATTAGGAGGAGTTTTATTAATAAGCTGGCTACATATGATTTACATGGGATATAGCTAACCCAAATCATGCAGCCTCAAATATAGCTCTGAGGCTAGTTATATAGACTTGATCACATACAGGTTGGGGGAAAAGGAGAGGGAGCATGACCCAATAGTCAATTACTAACAAGCTTACAACATTTAACTATAGGATCTATTAAAAGGAAAAAAAAACATTCCTATATATTAAAACTTACTGGCCCTGGCCAGTTGGCTCAGTGGTAGAGCGTCGGCCTGGCGTGCAGGAGTCCTGGGTTCGATTCCCGGCCAGGGCACATAGGAGAGGCGCCCATCTGCCCACCCCTCCCCCTCTCCTTCCTCTCTGTCTCTCTCTTCCCCTCCCGCAGCCAAGGCTCCATTGGAGCAAAGGATGGCCTGGGCGCTGGGGATGGCTCCTTGGCCTCTGCCCCGGGTGCTAAAGTGGCTCTGGTCACGACGGAGCGACGCCCCAGATGGGCAGAGCATCGCCCCCTGGTGGGCATGCCGGGTGGATCCCGGTTGGGCGCATGCGGGAGTCTGTCTGACTGCCTCCCCGTTTCCAGCTTCAGAAAAATACAACAACAACAACAACAACAAAAAAAAACTTACAAGGTAACACAATAGTGATAAATGTCATTTTACATATTAACACAGTAGCCAAATATGTCATTTTACATATCAACACAGTAGGGATAGTGTTGTTTTACATATCAAAGACATTCCTAAATCTTCTAGGGTCGTTGCCACAACAGTGAAAAGTTTTAGTTTAGAATAAAGAAATAAGAAATTCCCTTTGCTAAAAGTATTGAGGCTAGCTTTAGTTTACAAGTGTTACACATATAAAAGATTTCAAAAGGGATGATTATTAGAAAGCATAAAATGTTCCAGAATGCAGGTTTTTCAGGCAAAGGGAGTGGCCTTGTGATCCCTTTGTCTAGAGCAGGGGTCCCCAAACTTTTTACACAGGGGGCCAGTTCATTGTCCCTCAGACCGTTGGAGGGCCGGACTATTAAAAAAACTATGAACAAATTCCTATGCACACTGCATATATCTTATTTTAAAGTAAAAAAACAAAACGGGAACAAATACAATATTTAAAATAAAGAACAAGTAAATTTAAATCAACAAACTGACCAATATTTCAATGGGAACTATGCTCCTCTCACTGACCACCAGTGAAAGAGGTGCCCTTCCAGAAGTGCGGCGGGGGCGGATAAATGGCCTCAGGGGGCCGCATGTGACCCGCAGCCGTAGTTTGGGGACCCCTGGTCTAGAGGTATATCTCACTCTCAGGACTCCAGGAGGGGAGGAAGAGTTGAAATCAGTGTAGGGTATGTAAACATTGTCTCTAAAGTATCTTATTGAAGGGGAAGAGGAAGTTTTCAGATAACCTTTGTATTCTTTGCTGTCTATCAAGCTGCCTTAGCCCTTCCTGAGAACTATAGTTAAACTATGATTAGTTACTAACATTTGCCCTTTAATCTCTTCCTCTGGATTTTTTTTTTCTTTTCAGAAAGGAGGAGTATGAGTGCCTGACTCTTCTTTTTAAAATACTACTGTTAATTGTTAAGCCTAATCCGGAGGGACCTGAGACAAAGAAGACAAGAACAAAGTCTAGCGATCACACACCAAAGCTTTATTGTCTAGCTTGGCCAAGCGGCAGCAACTCCGACAGAAATCTGAGAGAGAGCACGCTGGCCCTTTGTTCTACCTAGTTTTTATAGTTTTGTAAGTGGAAAGTACAGAAGCAAAAATTGTAATTAGGAGCCCTTTACCACTATTGGTTATAGTCATATGTCCTTTAACATGATAGGACAATGTGCAATTTGCAAGCCATACATCATTTTGGAGAAAATAAAATTTACAAGTCAACACAATGGTAGAAAGATGTCTCTTTACATATTAAAAGGCATTCCAATATTTTCTAGTGTTTATCTGCCATCTCTCTGTCCAAAGACACACGTATTAACCACATGCATTTACATAGGAGAGGTAGTTTTTGTGGGGAAAAATGCCCGCAAATGGCTCATTGCTATAAGAAAAGGTTTATTTTGGTTTTTCTCTCCCTGGCTACCCATTCACCCCTTTCCCCACAGGTGTGGTGGAATGTCTGGGAACCCATGTTTTCCTTCCCTTTGCATTTACAATACAATGCCAAGGGCCATCCTGGTTATGCCAATCACAGACTATTCTCACAATTTCTCTGCACACCTTAACCCAAATTAATAAAATGTTCTTCAAGCCTCTTAAAATATTAATATTGATTCTGTAGTTTTTGGTACTTTACAACACCTGCAGCTGAAGTGGCGCAGTGGCTCCTCATTAATTTTTACAATTCTTCAGTTCCTTATCACATGGGAGGAGTCACATCAACCACACAGAAGCCAAAGTGTAGGTAGGGCTAGTGGCCACCACTGTCATGGGCATGCAGGTCCCATTGGATTTGAGCAGACGGTAAAGGAACTGTGGAGCCAGAAAATTGTGGGCCATTTGTTTATTAAAGTCTCGTAATGGCAGATGAGCAAACAAGTAGGAAAAAATGATTCCCTTTCTTTCAGGGCTCCCAAGCCCTGACTCAGTCTCCAGTTCTACACCTGCACTCATTCTCCAGACTCACAGGTCCCCACCAAACTCAACACTCTCCAGCAAAACAGGCCAGGCAGAAATACCCCTTCTCAGGCAAACAATAGCAAACAATCTCCCTGTAAAGCCAATAGCCATGGCCACCATTACAGCCGCAAGGCCCGTGCAGGTTCTCATTTGATTCTGAAAGATGCTAATGGAACAACAGAGGTAAGAACTGGTGGGCCATTAGCTTTAATTCTAGGTTGTACCCAGCGGGCAAGAAATATACACAGTGGGAAAACTCTTCCCTTTCCATTCAGGGCTCCCAAAGCCACTGACTTATCCAAGTTTTCCTAGAATCAAAGGTTTCTACCTCACCAACCTTATTCACCTCTGTTCCCCATCTCCTTCTCTCTGTTCAAACTCTGCACAAACTGGCTTCTCCTTCAGCATTCCGCCATCTTGGCTGCTTCTCCTCTCCTCCTTGTGGCCTATCTCTGCTTTCCTAAGCATAGGCTCCTCTGCCCCATTTTATAGTGTAGAAATCAAAACCTTTAATTCAATATACAAACAAGAAAGTCTCTGATAGAAAGTCACTTATCTGAGGCATAATGGGACTCCTCATCAGAGTATACCACCCCACATTATGCAACAGTCAAGGGTGTGGGGAAAAGCTTAGTTTTGAATAGATCTTAGTATTAAAAGAGTGGGAAAGGCTTAGTCTTAAAACTAAGCCTTACGCTATTGTTGGGCAGATAAAATATATTATGCTCACTTTGTTAAAGATAGCACTGCCCATGTGGAAGCCCATCGCCCAGGTAATAATATTAGTTGCCCTTCTTGCTTTGGAATGGGTGTGATTATGTTAATATGTGTTGAGGGAGGGCTTTCGTGCAAAAAGGTTTTAAAAGGAAGAGAGATCACATTGTTCCAGGGAAGAGGAATTATGTTCTAGAAGGAGAACAGAGAGGACAACGGATAAAGGCCACATGGAGGAGAGGAGAAGCAGCCAAGATGGAGGAGTGCTGAAGGAGCAGCCAGTTTGTGCAGAGAGAAGGAGATGGGGAACAGACGTGAATAAGACTGGTGAGGTAGACACCTTTGATTCTAGGAAACTCGGATAAGTCAGTAGCTTTGTGAGCACTGAATGAGTGGGTTTTGAACCCCAGTGTGTGTTTTTACTTGCCCGCCGGGTTCAAGCTAAGATGAAAGCTAATGGCCCACTAGTTCTTGGCTCCATTGTTTCATTACTGTTTGCCCGAATCTAATGTGAACCTGCATGGGCCAGGTGGCAGTGCTGGTGGCTGTGGCTACTGGCTTTACAGCTATAATGACCCTGTCTGCTTATAGCCTGTCCCCCACACCCAATGCAAACTATATGTGAGCAAACATATATATCATATTTACAAACTTATTTGACCAGCGCTCCCCTACCCAAGGTGGTAGGCAGTCCACAATTTGCAATCTAGAGTCCTGAGGACAAGCACCACAGTCTTCCACAGACTACACACACATGACACTGCCCCACATAAATACAAAAATATAAGTGAGCAAACCTAACTCACTTGTTTCACACTTGAAACACATTGGTTTTCCCAACAGTGTAGCAAAGATTTATTGCAAGCACCTTGGTGCAGGTGGGCTGAGTCTCATCAGAGTTAGCCCTGAGCAGGGGTGAGAGGGTTAGTTTTATACTCTGCTGCCTCTTTCTGGAAATTTCTTTTGATGCTCGTTACCAGGCCTCCAGCCTGGGCTTGTGGTACTGTTCTGTTTCAGTTCTTGCTTTCACTGGTAATGGGAACCTTCTGTGTTTTGCTCCTGCCTCTGTTGGTAATGGGCTCCTCTTTGGTCAGCTGAAAGGTTAAGTACAATTCATCACATAATGACTAAGGAAGGGCTGATAGGGTGCAGTTTTGAATCCTGAGGATACATTTTGCCCTAACATGATTATAACTGAACATTATTTTTCTTTCTTATTTACTTTTATGTTACCATGTATATCTAGCCTTTAGTAATTTTTTCAATTTGCTATTTAAACTTGTTATTCTGTTTGTAATAAATTTTGTTGTAAGCATCAACTGAAATTGTTTTTTTTTCAGAACTGACTATGAAAAGATGGTGTTACATTTCTAAAATTACGTTTTTGACTCATTCTTCCTAAATCTTATCACAGTAAAGTAACACAAAAGATACAAAAAGTGCCTGACCTGTGGTGGCACAGTGGATAAAGCCTTGACCTGGAATGTTGAGGTCGCTGTTTCGAAACCCTGGGCTTGCCTGGTCAAGACACACATGGGAGTTGATGCTTCCTGCTCCTCCCCACCTTCTTTCTCTCTCTCTCTCTTTCTCTCTTCTCTGAAATGAATAAATAAAATAAAAATAATTTTAAAAAAAGATACAGGAAGTGACAGATACGGGGGATGCTAAAGTTGCAGTTTCCTTAATCACATGGGAGTCATTGTCCCGTTTTTTGCTTTTGACTTTCTCTTCCTCTTTAGATTTGTAACTTTTGTTCACTTAAATTTTAGTCATAGTGATCTTTAGTTACTAAAAAAAAAATCCTTGCATTTTTAAAGATAAAAATAGAAGTCATTTAAAATAATGAAACATCATTTATGTAGAAGAATATTTATTTGAATAAAAAATGTTATGAGGATATGTGTTAGGTAGATTTATTTTAATAACCTGAGTTTTAGATTTGGCTTTAGATAATGTGACCAGAATGTCTATCATTCAAAGATGAACATTATTCAGATTTAAAGGTGGTGATATTTTAAACCTGGATACTCTCTACTGACAAAGCTGAAATATATTGTAATTCTTTCTTTCTTTAGGGGCCGACTTTAACCTTGCAAGCTGTTGGGCAGATAAAATATATTATGCTCACTTGTTAAAGATGGCGCTGCTCATGTGGAAGCCCGTTGCCCAGGTGATTGCTTGGGTTGGTTGTGATTATGTTAATATGTGTTGGGGGAGGGCTTTCATGCCAAAAGGTTTTAAAAAGAAGAGAGATCATGTTGTTCTGGGGAAGAGTGATTATGTTCTAAGAGAAGCCCATGCTGTAGGAGAGCAGAGAAATGCCACATGGAGGAGGCCAGAAGAAGCAACCAAGATGGTGGAGTGCTGAAGGAGAAGCCAGTTTGTGCAGAGTTTGTGCAGAGAGAAGTATATGGGGAACAGAGGTGAATGAGACTGTTTAGTTTAGAATTCTTTGATTCTAGAAAACTCAGATAAGTCAGTGGCTTTGAGAGCCCTGAATGGAAAGGGAAGTGTTTTCCCACTGTGTGTATTTCTTGCCTGCCTGGTGCAAGCTAGGATTAAAGATGATGGCCCACCAGTTCTTGGCTCCATTTTTTCTTTACCGACTGTCTGAATCTAATGCGAACCTGCATGGGCCAGGCGGCTATGATGGTGGCTGTGGCTACCGGCTTTACATTTCGTAGAGTCTGTGGCAGGATTTGAGTCAATTTGGTATGGAGCCACCACCATTTTTGAGTGGTGGAGTAGAGGACTGGCTGCTGTTATGATTCCTCATGGCTGTCCTTATGGGGACCGTAGGCTGGTTGACTTTTATAGCCATGGATGAAGAAACCAAGAGCTCTGTGAAAGAGGCTGCCTGGGACCTGCAAACTGAGCAGTACAAGGAGCTGAAACAAATTTGAGAGAAAGAGATGCCGACCTTGGAGCTGGAGCAAGCACCAAAGAAGGAGGCTAACCAGGTTTGCGAGATTTGCTTGAAAATGCAGCAGTCACTGCAGAAGGTAATACAGGTATATGAATTGTAGCTTGCCCTGAACATTGTGGAGAGCCAGCAGCAGCAGGAGACTGGGGCTGAGGCCGGAGCTGGGGATGCAAGGCCTGCTGAGCAGAAAGCGGTGGCAGGAGCCCAGAAGCAGGAGCTGATGTTTTCAGTTCCTCTTTGGAGGATGAGGAGAATTGGTCTGGAGTTGCAATCTGCAATGTCCAGAAGTTGAAAGCCCAGCAGCAAGGAGTACTTACTACACCCCTGGTAGGTCTGCTATTTTGGGACATAGGAGTGGATGCCATCATGCTCTCCAGAGCAGTGATGGAAATGCTGACTGCCATTGCCATGTGTTCCTCTTTGGAACAGTGTAAGACCTGCCAGGATGGGAGGGATGAGGGGCATGGCTGAGGCCACATGTGTTTGGACTGATTCCTGGAATACGACCAGAGTGGGCACTGGCTCCTTTGCTGGATGGACTTTCAGATTTGGCAATGTGACATACCCTGATGGGGGAGGAGGGCAGCTTTGATGGAGGCCCATCCCCTGCCCCAGGAAGCTTTTCCCATGGTGAGAAAGAAGTCTGAAGACATTTTGCACTTTTGGCAAAGTGCTCAGAGACAGGTGAAGTGTATCTTTGTAATTGTTGACATTGTATGATTTGTCATGTTGTAATTTGTGTAATGTGCCTAATTTCCTCGCACAGGGATGCCGGTGGTATAGATTGTGGGTTGTAAAGTGAGCATGGGGTAGATTGTTGGGCAGATAAAATATATTATGCTCATTTTGTTAAAGATGGCACTGCCCATGTGGAAGCCCATCGCCCAGGTGATTATATTAGTTGCCTTTTGTTTGGGATGGGAGTGATTATGTTAATATGTGTTGGGGGAGGGCTTTTGTGCCAAAAGGTTATAAAAGGAAGAGAGATCACATTGTTCTGGGACAAGAGTGATTACGTTCTAGGCAAAGCTCATGCTAGAGGAGAGCAGAGAAAGGCCAAGTGGAGAAGAAGAGAAGCAGCCAAGATGGCAAAGTGCTGAAGGAGAAGCCAGTTTGGGCAGAGTTTGTGCAGAGAGAAGGACATGGGGAACAGAGGTGAATAAGGCTAATGAGCTAGAAACCTTTGATTCTAGGAAACTCAGATAAGTCAGTGGCTTTGGGAGCCCTGAATAAAAAGGGAAATGTTTTCCCTCTGTGTGTATTTCTTGCCGGGTGCAAGCTAGGATTAAAGCTAATGGCCCACCAGTTCTTGGCTCCGTTGTTTCTTTACTGACTGTCCAAATCTAATGCAAACCTGCATTGGCCAGGCGACTGTGATGGTGGCCCTGGATACTGACTTTACACAAGCTTAGAGGAGTCAGAGATTAATTATAAAGGCAGTCACTTCTCAGTAAACTGAACAGTACTTGTGAAATAGTAATTATGTAAATATTTATATTATTTAAAAAAATTAATGAATTTGCTTTAAATCCTACAATTCCATACATACTCCAAAGAAACGATAGCAGAGGCTCAAACAGATACTTGAACACCCCTAATTATGGTAGCATTATTCAAAATTGTCTAAAAGTTGAAGCAACCCAGGAGCTTTAAACTGAATGTTTGCTTCTGCCTCAAAACTCATATGTTGATAAAAACGAGACTAAGAGACATGGACAAGAGTGTGGTGGTTACCAGGGGTGGGGGGAGGGAGGACGCAGGAGGGAGGGAGAGAGGGAGAGATTTAGGGGGAGGGGGAGGGGCACAGAGAAAACTAGATAGAGGGTGACAGAGGACAATCTGACTCTGGGCGAGGGGTATGCAACATAATTTAATGAGAAGATAACCTAGACATGTTTTCTTTGAATATATGTACCCTGAATTATTAATGTCATCCCATTAACATTAATAAAAAATTATTAAAAAAAAAAAAAACAACCTCATATGTTGAAATCCTAAGGCCCAGTGTGGCTATATAGGTCTTCTAAGAAAGTAATTAATATTAAATGAGGCCATAAGTGTGGGGTACTATTCCAATAGGATTAGAATTTTATAAGAGATACCAGGAGCTTTTCCCCCAAGCCCCTTTCTTATGTGTGACATGAGAAAAGGCCACATGAGGACACAGGAACACAGCCTTCTGCAAGCCAGGATGTGAGCTTTCCCTAGAAACTGCATCAGCCCACACCTTGATCTTAAACTTTTATCTTCTAAAACTCTGAGAAGATAAAGTTCTGTTGTTTAAGCCACTCAACCTGTGATGTTTTCTTCTGACAGTCGAAGCAAACTAATACAGATGAAGTATCATCACAAATACCTAAGGAAGTGAAATTGTCTTAGAAGTAGGTAATAGGGAATAGGAGGTTTTGTAGTGTATGCTAGAAAGAGCCTCATTTGCCTTGAAGGGATTGTTAATGGAAATATTGGCACTAAAGTCAATTCTGTGGAGGGCTGAGGAAGAAGAGGAGAGAGCTGTAGAGAAAAACTCTCTCATGTTCAAGAAAGCACATATCACCATACAGACAATACTGGTAGAAATATGAACATTCTTTAATGTTCCTTCTTAACCTTTTTGGTGAGGTCCCAGATTAAAATGAGGAATGGGTTATTGGAAACTGGGAAAGGGACCCTTGATATAAAGTGGTTACAGAATTCACTGAATTGTGTTCTAGTGTTGTGTGAAAAATAAAAATGTATGAGTGATATAATTAGTTACTTATGTGAGAATGTTTCTAAGCCAATGATGGAGTGATTTGGTCTGCTTACAGTAAAATATAAGAGGAGATAGATAGAATGGAGGAATTGTTGGGCAACAAAGAATGAGAACTTGAAAATTTGGACATTTCTTAGCCTATCCATGTTGCAAAAAATAAAAAAAGTTGGTTCAGAAGAGAACACTAAAGGTGTGGTTGAACAACCATTTGACAAGGACATTTATGTCGCAGAAGCTAGGAATACAGTTGAGATTATGCCAGTAGAAGCATTGCTAGCTGGGAATAAAGAAAATAGAATGAATAGGACAGAAAGAAGGAAGTTTGCTAATAATAAGGTGACCAACTTTTTTACAATGAAAAGGAAGACAAAAATAAATGGAAGAAAAAAATATCAAATAAAAGAAACATTTTATTCATTGCAACAATAATATACTATAATAGGATAAATGTATAATAAAACATTTATAATATTTTATATTATAACTATACTTACATACCTATTAATTTTCAATAATAATTGTAAGAAAAAAGTACTCATTTTGGTACAAATACATTGCATCACATGCAATGGACCAACTCTGCATTGATCAAATAGTTTTACAGATTGGTCTTCCAATGTCATAAAGGAGGACATGTAGGAGTACACTTTTCGAGGGAGGACAGAACTTACAAAAGAAAGACTGTCCTCCCTAAACGAGAATAATTGGCCACCTTACTAATCAGCATTATCATTGAAGTAAAGAGAAGAATGACTGCAGGTGATTCAGAGATCTTCGTGGCTGCTACTCCTGCCGCAGGCTCAGTGGGAAGCTGCTGTGTTAGCCTGTTTCAGAGGGCTGGGCCCTGGATGAGTGCTGAGGTTGTGGGGTCACCCTGAAGAGCACAGAGGGATGTTGCTGCTGCCCTGGGGATTGGAGGGCAGGGAATGGAACTAAAAATGATTTTTCTGGAGCCTTAAGAACAGATGGATCTTAATGTGTACTCGAGGAACTAAGAGATCCATTTGAAAGTTTGTGATCTGATTAAGTGGATGAGTGCAGACTGGCTCTGCTGTAAGAGCAAGAGCAGAGAGTACTTTTCTGATCACTTTTGACAGTCTAATATGATTTTATATATTAAGTACTATGAAATCTTCCCAACTTCACCCACTTGACCTATTATCCATTGCTCCCAACTCACTGTAAATAATTATAGCCTCTTTACAGATTAGCTCATTAGCTTCTACACCATCATTGTGTACTCCCTATATAGCACAACCACAGAGCTCTTTTCAAAATACACACCTGATTTATACAGTAATGCCTCGGTTTTTGTTGCCTTTGGTTATTCTTGGTTTCAGTTTTTGTCATTTTTTTTCTGCAAATAATGTGTCTCGGTTTACGTTGGTTGCCTCAGATTTCATCAGCGTGCCCATGTGACGCACTGCTAATTTTGTGAAAACAGAGGGCAACCCATGCATTTTCGTGCTCAGTGTGGCATTGTTTCTCATTGTGTGAGCATCACCCCACACATCTAGCCAAACAATTCCATTGCCTTCCAGTGTTTTTGTGCCTTTTTGATTGGTTGTGAGTGCTAATACAATAATTGGATTTACATTGATTTGTATAGAAATAATTGCCTCAGTTTTCGTTGGTTCAGATGTCACCTATTGTTTTCAGATGGATTATTGATGAAAACTGAGGTATCACTGTATAACTTTGGCATAATACATTTTAGTGCCTTACCAAGACTTCAGAACTGAAACCAATGTCTTACATAAACTGCCTTTTGAACTACTTTTGAAGTTTCCTTTCTCTGGTCTTCATTTAATTCCTTGCATATGTCATGCTTTCTAATAACAGAGAGTATTTACATGTGAGGTTCATACACTCAGGCATTCCCCCACCCCCATTTCTTTGTTGAATTAATTTCTTCTCATTCTTCAGCTTTCATCATGTTGCTTTCTCACTGGTCTTATCTGAACCTCTCCCCAGGCTAGGTCAGATTCCATTATGAATTTACAGAGATTTATATGTTTTGCTTTGTGTTTTTCCTTCCATATGTGATTACTATCTTTCTCACACACTAAATAGTACACTATGAGACTAAGAGTGTTTACTAATTATATACTCCTAGTGTACACAATGTTGCTTAATACATGATAGGTACTCAATAATCTGTTGTTGAATAAATAAGCCAGCCAGAAAGAGAAAGTATATATCTCAATGTTTATTATTCATTTCCTGGTGTAAAACACTACCCCAGAATAATAAAAATGACACTACATGAGAATCTAAAAAATTAAAATATTTTGATCAGTTTCGTATTAAAATTTGGAATAAAAATATCACATTTTCAATGTGGCCTTATCATTTTAATCTATTATATATCAGTACTACACAATCCTGAAGAACACTATCTTTCCTAAGTTACATAACAATAATTATATAACACCATGATTCCCAGAGATATTTGAGTATAAATTCTTGGACAACAGAATCTTTATCTTACCTAAGGTGTTTTAACCATTAACTGCTTGATTTATTTATATTGTGTTGTGCCTGGAAAGGATTGGATTTGAAATTACCTGTTTTTTTGGAAAATCATAATACTCTAAAGATAACATCACAGAATGTTCATAAATGATTTGTTGTTCAAAGTCGCTGCCTTAATAGAATAGAAAAATAGAAAAGTTAAGAGGTTTAAATTCTATTGTATTTTAGTCACTATGAACTATTTTGCATAGTACTCACATTTGCAAAACCTCATTAACAGAGACACAAAATGAAGGTTTAGGTTTGTTTTTGATATCAGAAAAACTCCACAAAGAAGCTAATATTGTGTTCTGGGGGGAAAAAAATAAAACAAGCAACACAAACCTTTTTTTTTTTCATAAGGTGAGAACATTACATTGTTCACTTTTTTTATATCAAAACAATCTTTGTTTTGATATGAACTAAACAGTGTGTGAAAAATATCGATAGTGACTACTGGTAAAATAAAAGCTGTGTAATTTTCAAATCTAGTAACAAACTATGTCAGCTATTTGAAAAATGTGTCATTTCCATAATGACTTTAGTCAGCACCAAGGTGTCAGACGGAGAGCTCTAGGGAGTGAAATTCTGTTTGTCCTCCTATTTTGCATCTCGTTTTTGATCTTTAAAAACAGGCTGAAGTGATATGTACTTGTTATGATTCCTGGGCTCTGCTATCTCTGACACTTTTTCACATATGCACTTCTCAACAACAGAAGGATATCAGAAATGCTATGGGGAAGTTAAAAAAATAAAAAAAATAAAAAATCTGGACTTCTCACACAAAACCCTTATTTCCTAGGCATTTAGATTTTCTTCCACTTTGCCTAGAGATAACAGATGGCTGGGTGGTGATTTGGGATGTTAATTAGGCTGCTGTGTTTTTCAGCTAACCTTAGGTAGACATAGTCCTTAGAGGGCTGATTACCTCTACGCCATTTAAAAATGTTAGCAGATAACCATTAAACACCCTTTTATAATGAACTTTTTATAAACAATAAAACCATGATTAACTTTAGTATAATAAAATACTGTACCAGCAAGACAATAATTAAATTCACTGTGGCATTATAAGAGTGATTTTTCAAGTTTTAACTGAGCTCCAGAACTAGTAGGCATGCAAAAAATAAAAACTAGTAGTATTTTTATGTGATTTATAGAACTCTCTTCAATATGGTGACACAAAGGGAACTCCAGGGGAAGTAGACAGATTCTCCGGGGGCAGTTAAGCGATGGGCAAATTTAGTCTAACTCTGTCATCTTGAATAAAACATTTAAAGCTAGAGGGAAAAAACATGCACATTATCTTTGCTAGAATGCATTAGAAAAATAACATTTGATTAGATGCATGGATAGGTAATGATATTCTATACAAAAGGACACTTTTATCCAAGCGGAGTATGCATGCTTTTAAAACACCACAAGAATTGTAAATGATATTTACATCAAATATTTATTAAATGATATCCAAAATTTTTTAATTGACAAAACAGTATTGTCATATATGGAAAATATACTTTGATACAAAATTGCTGCAAATTGAAATGTATTACCTTTCCCTGAGCTCCAGACAATACATTTTACCCAAAACAATATTTTTAAAAATAAACATGGATAAATGTTTTCAAAAATAGATCTGAAATTATTTAAGTTGAAACTGAGCTCTGAAGTAGCCTTGAGATATGCAAAGCTGTTGCAAATATGACACTGATCTATGTCTATTATCCAAATCACTGTTGAATTTATCAATAATATGAAACAATATTATCTTTCATACAATGTATTTATCTGTCAAGAAGTGAGGACAGAGCAAAGAAGTTAAAAGCAAAGGTTCTAGAATTAAAATATATGGTTCAAATTCAGTTTCTACCATTTTATTATCTTGTGAAATTCAGCAAGTTTCTTAACCCACTTTAACTTCACTTTCCTCAAGTGACTTAACTCGGCATGGCTTTTGTGAAAACTAATAAGATGATTCACATTAAATATTTAGCACTCAACCTAGAACATAGGAAATATTCTCTGGATGATGCTAGGTAATATTATCATCATTGCCTTTGGAGGGATGTGAAAAATAAGATTATGTGTAAATATAATATACATTCTAATAGTAAACACAGATTAGAAAATATCATAATACTTTCTGGGAATTTTACGACAACCCCTCTTATGACATATTTCAGTTTATGTGGTTACTGGTGGTGTTCAATGAGAATTCAAAAGAATTAAAAAAATTTAAATATACATTAACTGGATTTGGTTCAAAGAATACTTCCTCTGTTCTGAGCCTACTCTGAAAACCACCTACTTTTCGGTGGAGTTGCATTGGACATATTGAGCTGCATTTCCAATATATGGAAAATGATAACGGAAAGAATGTTTTAATTTCTATCTTCCATTGATGTTAATATCCTCTGCCTTCTAAGATTTACAAGTTTCTAAGATTTATAAGTAGCTTGAGCAATAGCCGTGTAATGCAAGCCTATGGGATCTAACAGAGTCAATAAAAAGCTTATCTTTTTATAGCTTTGGAATAAATTCATGAAATCAGAAAATCAGGACTTAGTTCTGCATTGGCACCAGTATTTTATCTGCAGTCAAAAAAGGGTGTGTTTTCTGGTGTGTCATCTTTTAAATATCAATATATAAATTACTTTATAATTTATATATATCAATGTGTTTTTTATTTTAAATTAGTTTATGCTAACACAGAATTTCATTATTTCACTTAACATTTTACTTGTTATTTTATTTTCAGAAAACTATTATCTGTGCTCCAAGATAACTCATTTAAGAAATTCTGCCCCATTTTACAGGTTTGTTTTCCCTGAGAGGTACATAATAAGGAAGGAAGCCCTGCCTCCCCTTGAACCAAGAAGCTTCAAGGACATTTTATGTTTTAGGTCAATCATTCAGAGAGATTTTATAAAGAACACCTTTGTAAGTATGACTTATACTGTTACTGCAATGTACTTCATTCTCTGCATTGGAATGCCTGTGGTATAGATAGCAAAGCAAGCAAAAGGGGTAGAATGTTGGCTAAATAATTTTGTAAATATGATTTTTATACAGCTAGTGCTCGACTTATGACCATGATTGGTTTCGACAGACTGGTTGTAACACAATTTGGTCATAAGTTGAGTAGGCTATATGTACAGTACTGTGAAATGGTGTTATAAAAATCTTTGTCATATTTTATCATAATTTTCTTTCATTATTGTACCGAGTCTAGGATAACAGTTGAAATGGTGCACGCGGAGATGGTAGTGCTACCAGAAGTTGGTCTGCACTGTCGTATGCCCAGCTGGGCAACGCTTGCACTGCCAGACGCAGAGCAGTCATGGCTAGTGATTGTGGTTGTAAAGTAGAATGGTTGTAAGTTTCATAGGTCATAAGTTGATCAATACCTGTACTTGTGTGTGATTTACAATAAAGGCTAGGCAACACCAGCTAAAAATTGTCAGAGAAGTTACAGATTATCTTCCTGCTTGGGAAGGGTTATTATTTTGCTAATGAAGAGGTTTTCGTACTAGAAAGTTTGAAAGAAAGAAGGGAGGAGAAATCAGACCCCCCCCTCTCCTATTCACTGAAGAAGGAGAGAAGCAATGAGGAATGCAGGGGGGAAGGAAGATCTAAATAGCTCCTTCTTCTCCCCTTTACTTAAAAGTTTTAAGACCTTTAAACTTTTGGATATGGGCGATATCCAATGCTTATTCTCTGACATTACTTAAACATCCTCCCATCCTGAAATCTTGTGATTACCATGTGTACCTCTAGACAAAGGGATCATGAGACCCTTGTATGTGAACTCGTGTTTTGTAAAGGGTATAAAGATGTGAGAAATCTAATTTGGGGCAACACGTGTCTTTGGAATCACTAGCTCTGTGTGCTCTGCCAGCTTCTTTTAATAAATTCTCTATTCCACTTATAAACTTATCTGAGTGTCTGTCCTCCATTAGTCGCTTTCCTGCAACAATATTATCCACTTTTAAGATAAAATTCAGAGGCATTAAATGACACAGTAAATTAAGGACTGACCCACAATTGTAATCTAGATAGTTTTTGTTATATTGTCACGTGTGTTCCCCTACCTGTTGTTTCTTTATTTTATATGTGTGAGTGTGTGTGTGTGTTTGTGCACATGTGCATGTGTGTTCTCAGAAGAGGCTGTATCTCAAGGCTCTTCAACTGGTGCACGTTTGTCATACTGTTCTTGTATCTTGTATTGTATTTGTGCAATACCTAAGAGCTTGAGAAAATTGTTCACTTCTTCTTTATGTAAGTCATTTATTTAATCTGTATGTCCATTGATATTATTCAGCTATTTTGAAATTTTGACCAAAATATAAACATAAAATACCTTATTAATTTGCAACCTTAATTAGGAAGAAATTTAAATAATGTTTTACCCAGTCCAAGGTTCTGAATTCATCAATAACACCAAGAAACAAGCTATTAAAAAGTATGGCATTTTCTTTAAAAATCTCCAAAGTGCTTTACTTTAACTTTTTTATGAAACTTAGCACAATATGAGTGCATCATTCCTTTGTTGCTTTGTGTTAATTGTGTTTATAGTAAGGATGTCTAAAATGCTAATCAATACATGATTATTTACTTTGGCGTCTAGTCACACCATCATCATTTTAACAAATTGCTCTGCCACTTTGTTAGGTCCTCAGATTTGGAGAATATGGCACTTAGTAAGATTCTGTTCCTAACTTTTAGGGAATTAAATTTAGTACAGTATGAGAAGATTGTAAAGCTAGTATGTGCAGCTGCCATCACAGCCGCCTGGCCAGCGCAGGTTCAGGTTTGATTCAAACAGATGGTAAGGAATCAACAGAGCCAAAAACTGGTGGTCCATTTTCCTTTATTCTAGACTCACACTTAGCAAGCACGTAAAAACACACTGGGCACCAAAACCCACTCATTCAGCGCTCACAAAGATACTGACTCATCTGAGTTTTCCTAGAATCAAAGGCTTCCATGTCACCAGTTTTATCTACCTCTGTTCCCCATCTCTTTCTCTTCCATGAACTGGCTTCTCCTTTCTCATTCCACCATTTTGGCTGCCTCCTCCATGTGGCCTCCCTGCCCTGCCCCCAGGGGCTCTTCCTGGAACATAATCACTGTCCCCCAGAACAACGTAATCTCTCCCCAAAATGGCCTCCGAACTCCTCCTTTTAAAACCTTTTGGTGGCCCTGGCCGTTTGGCTCAGTGGTAGAGCGGCGGCCTGGCGTGCGGGGGACCTGGGTTCGATTCCTGGCCAGGGCACATAGGAGAAGCGCCCATTTGCTTCTCCACCCCCTCTTCTTCTCTGTCTCTCTCTTCCCCTCCTGTAGCCAAGGCTCCTTGGAGCAAAGATGGCCCGGGCGCTGGGGATGGCTCCTTGGCCTCTGCCCCAGGCGCTAGAGTGGCTCTGGTCATGGCAGAGCGACCCCCCAGAGGGGCAGAGCGACCCCCCAGAGGGGCAGAGCATCGCCCCCTGGTGGGCAGAGCATCACCCCCTGGTGGGCGTGCTGGGTGGATCCCGGTCGGGCACATACTGGAGTCTGTATGACTGTCTCTCCCCGTTTCCAGCTTCAGAAAAAGAAATAAAAAAACCTTTTGGCACAAAAGCCCTCCCCCAACACACATTACACATTAGCATAACCATGCCCCTTCCAAGCAAGAAGGGCATTCAGCTGCCCCACGTGGGCAGTGGCCATCTTTAACAAAGTGAGCATAATATATCTTATCTGCTCAACAGAGATACAGACATATTTCTGGATACAATGATTTAGAAAAATTAATGGAGAACGTAGTAAATTTGGCAGCAAGAATATCAACTCAGATAAAATATCAGTATTCAAACTCTGTATTGGCAGTGTGATAGAAAAACAAGGCACATATTATAGGCACATATATTTAGATAAATTTTAATGTTTCATTAATGTTTAATTAATCCTTCTTTGTTGGTTGTCAGTTTGTTTCCTCTGGGGAACATATATTTTAGTTCCAAAGTCCAACCACATTATAAAAAAATAACCTCTAGACATGAAGAAAAAAACATTGGCCAATTACCAGCTATTTTATCTTTAATATTTAATTTTGATCATTTCAGATTTACATTAGCATTTCAATAACAGTGAGAGAAGTCAGATTTCCCCAATGTCTACACTTTATCACATTTACATTATTACTTTACTCATCGTGCATGCATGCACACACACACATAGACACACATACTATATACACATGCATACACAAACACGCACTCACAAAAATGATTTTGAAAGTAAATTTTTGAAAGTAAATTGTAGATATGGTGACTCTTTACCTATAAATACTTCTATGTATATTTCCTTAACAGTAAGGCATTATCTTATAAAACTACAATATAATTATTAAAATTTCTCATTTGTTTCAATTAGTTCAATCTATTGTTTAGCATTTAAGTTGTCCTCAGAATAAGCTTTGTTTTCTCTCATCTTTACTGTGTTCACCTATTTATTTATCTGGTTCATAAATTTGGATTTCTATGTAAAAACCTCTATAAATAATTTCCAATGAAGCTTGTTCCTTAATAAGGACATGCCCCTACCTGACACATCTCAAAGAAAAAAAAATGTACTCTTATAAAAAAAGACTCAGGGCCTGACCTGTGGTGGCGCAGTGGATAAAGCATCAACCTGGAAATGCTGAGGTTACTGGTTCGAAACCCTGGGCTTGCCTGGTCAAGGCACATATGGGAGGAGTTGATGCTTCCGGCTCCTCCCCCCTTCTCTCTCTCTGTCTCTCTCTCCTTTCTCTCTGTCTCTCTCTCTCCTCTCTAAAAATGAATAAATAAAATAAAAATTAAAAAAAAAAAAAAAAAGACTCAGTTCTGCATCCAAGACTGTATAATGGAGCCAGTAGTCATTATGTTTCAGCCTCCAAACAGGTGGTCAGTCTCAGGAAGGAGCATGTTTCCACATCAATGTCTATGAGAAAAAACTCTGCTAAATTCTATGCTTTGAGCCTGGAAAAGGGAAGTAAGGAAGGTGATTTACTCATCTGCGACATCTATCATAAGAGGAAGTTTTCTGTAGAAGAGAGTCTGGTAAATGTATTCTACTTTTGTTCTCTCTCTACTTCTGCCATGCACTGCCTGGAAGTTTTTTCATAAAAAAACTAAGAAAATATTGCAAATAAAAACAGTAATTCTGCCCTGGCCAGTTGGCTCAGTGGTAGAGTGTTGGCCTGGCGTGCAGGAGTCCCGGGTTCGATTCCCGGCCAGGGCACACAGGAGAAGTGCCCATCTGCTTCTCCACCCCTCCCCCTCTCCTTCCTCTCTGTCTCTCTCTTCCCCTCCCACAGCTGAGGCTCCAGTGGAGCAAAGTTGGCCTGGGTGCTGAGGATGGCTTCATGACCTCTGCCTCAGGCGCTAGAATGACTCTGGTAGCAACAGAGCGATGCCCCAGATGGGCAAAGCATCGCCCCCTGGTGGGCATGCCGGGTGGATCCTGTTTGGGCGCATACGGGAGTCTGACTGCCTCATTTCCAACTTCAGAAAAATACCAACCTCCCCCCCAAAAACCCCCCAAAACCAGTAATTCTAATTTAAAGAAATTTTCTTTAAAAATGAAAGTGCAAAATATAACTATGTACACGTTTATACAGCACATGTGAGAAGCAGTCTGTTACATGAGTATACTTCCAACATGAGACTTATATAAATGTATTCTTCAATAGCACATATGATAAGCAGCCTGTTACATGAATATACTTCCAACTTGCCACTTATATAAATGTATTCTTCAACAGCAAAAATGTATCTTTTAGTGTAATGTTACTATTTACATATTTATACAGGATATATTCTAAATACCTGTAACTTGAATAATTTTACTTTAAGTAGGTACTTTACAAAATGTTTTCCACTGTCAAAACACATCTTTTCTATATAAAAATGAATGTAATGATCTTTCTCATGAAATTATACATGAGTTCTTCTTGTCTTAAGGTAGGGAAAGAACATGTATGGGAATAGTAATAATAAGAAAACAGTTATGTACAACATCTATTTACTTAGTGTCTCAACTAAGTAATTACAAAAATTACTTAAATGTCTTTTTGTTATATTTTTTTCTAAGTAGAAAAATAAAATGTTTTATATAATTTTACTTTTAAAAACTTCATGTAACCTTGGCCAGATAGCTGGGTGGATTAGAGTGTCATCCTAATACACAAAGGTTGTGAGTTCGATCCCCATTTGAGGCACATACAGGAACAGATCATTGTTTCTGTCTTTATCTTTCTCTTCTCTTTCTCTCTATTCTTTTCTCTTTCTATAAAATCAATAAATAGAAATTTTAAAAATTAATAAATAAAATAAAATACCTCCTGTATATGGTGATAAAATTGTGCAGTATCTTGATTGTGGTGATGGATATAAGTAGCTCGACAAGTCTTAAAAACATGCACACACACAACAACAAAAGGACAAGTAAAACAGAATAAATCTAAATAAGATCATATAGTGTTGCGGCGACAATGACTGCTCAGAGACCACATCGAGTGCACTGAGGGACCTAGGGGAGACCAGCTCACAATCCCCTATCCAGGTTTCATGAGATAGCCCGAAACCCCAGTCCTTACAGGTATTTATTGATACTCACAAATAGAAGCAGGGATAAGAATGAGGAAATCATAATGTAGAGAAGAAAACGAGAAAGTCAGAAAGGAGAACTTTAGAGCTGATTAAAGGGCAAGTGAAGTAGCTCAAATGTCCCCACTTATTGATTAATCAGAATTGCTAATTCTATTCCTACTGTATTGTGTTCAGCACAGTACTGTGTTCAGTATGTTTGGTAGTGAAGCCACTGTGGCCTTTGCCTCAGGGCACTGAACTCTGTTCCTGCTCTGCCTTTCTATTCAGGGCCTCTACAGTATAGTACTGCAAAATGTTAACATTGGGGAAAACTAAACAAAGTGCACAAGAAATCTCTGTATTATTTCTTAAAATTGCATGCAAATCTAAAAATTATCCCAATAAACTTTCAATTAAAAAAACTTTATTTTGCTCTTAAGTTTGTTGAATATTATCTACAAAAATTTTTGACATTACATGCATATTTATTCTGCATCATTTTGAAATTCATCTCAAAATTTTTTATTAAATATACTCAGTTTACAGTGAGTCTCTAGGCAAATGACTATCGTAAAATATTTATATTTACTATCTGATTATTTAAAATAGGGCATGACTGTTATTCTAATTTGGAAGAAAGTGCAGTGTGTATTTGCCTTTAGCAACTAAGGAATTTATTATATTGCTAATTAGGCTTGTTTTGGGGGAGAAATTATAAATATTTTCTTTTATGTGTTTCAGTCTCATTTCTCTTGCTTTCTTTTCTTACCAGCTTCTACACCTGCATCCCAATCCATTCTCCACAGCAGAGCTAGAGCAGCCTTCTTGAAAATGTAACTCTTCCACTTCTCCATGCAAATTTATCTGCAAGTTTTGTGGCCAGAAGCAGATTTACCATAAAACTTAAGCTTCAGGGTATCTCACAAGGCATTGCCTCCTCCCAAGGCTTCATATGTATTTATTTTGGGGTTTATAATTATCTGTTTTTATCTTAAAGGGGACAAAGTATGATTATACTTCAAGAACTATGAAGCTGGGAGCCAGTCCTGCCTGCCATTTTAATTTCCAGGCTGTTTCTCCCATCTCTTTATTTCTTTCTATTGCTGGTGGTATCTGCCCTGCCACCTATCCTCTTTTGCCTGGATTACATTAATAGTCTAAAGGTCCTGTCTGCCAAGGACAAATAGGGCAAACCTCTGCCAAACTGCTGTTTCTAATGCTAGAACCTTATTTGTACCAGCAGCCGTTTCCTAGTTCCTTTCCTAAAAATTGGAGAGGCCCCTCCTGTCTAAAGGGAATGACCTGGATTTTCCTACTACTTCCTCTCCTTCCATCAACTCATCTCTCACACATGTTCAAATTTCCCTTTAAATTTTAACTTTTTTTATATACATATTTAAACGTATTCAGGCTTTTCTTTTCTTCAAACATTGTAGCAGCAACACAAATATGAAGGACAAACCAAAGTCCTTGGAATTTCTATTCTATTCAGCAACTACTCTTTATGGGAGTTTTCCAAGCTAAGCAATTGCTCATTTATGTTTCTCGGTTCTCACCTCTCCTATGAAAGCTCTAAAACTTACTATCAATATTATTAATAATCTTTTTTCTGCTAAACTCAGTATTTTGAAATGAATCCCAGTGTACGTGGCCTGTGTCATGACCACTCTTGCTCTGGATTCTGGGACTCACCAGAATTCTGGTCTCTTCTAGCTGACCTAAGTGTTTCTTTGGGTGCCTATATTACATTATTAATTACTGAAACATTCACATAACCTGGTTATTTTTTCTTAATAGGCTTTATTTTTAGAGTAATCTTAGGTTTACAGCAATTTTGAGGAGATTCAGAGATTTCTCACATAATTCCTTCCACTACACAAACAAGTGTAACTTTCCACCCCTGCCACCTCCAACACCCTCCAGCAGAGTGGTACATTTGTTAGAACTGATGGACCTATATTAGTTATCAATCACATCTTTATTACCCAATGTTAAATTGCCACATTAGACTTCATTCTTGCTGATGTACATTCTGTGAGGTTGAACAAATTTAGAATGAATTGTATCCACTATTATAGCATCATACCGAATATTTTCACTGCCCTAGAAATATTCTGTTCAACCTGTTCATCTCTCTCTACTCCCTAATGCCTGACAACCACTAAATTTTTTTAACTGTCTCCAAAGTTTTGTTTTTTTACAGAATGTCATATAGTTAAAATGATACAGTTTTTAGCCTTTTAAATTTGGCTTCTTTCACTTAGTAATAGGCTGGATTATATAAGAGTATGTTTAATTTTGTAAGAAACAACCAAACTGTCTTTTAATGTTGCTTCACCATTTTACATTCTCACCAGCAATTAGTGAGAGTTCCTTTGGCTCCACATCCTCCTTAGCATTTGATGCTGTCAGTGATCTGGATATCAGCCATTCTAATAGGTGTGTTTTAATTTGTATTACCCCAATGATATATGATATAAAGCATCTGTGCTTATTTGCCCTCTGTATATCTACTTCGGTGAAGTGTCTCTTAAACTCTTTGGCCCATTTTTTTTAGATACAGTTGTTCATGTTCTTATTGTTAAGTTTCAGGAGTTCTTGTATAGTTTGGAAAAGAGTCCTTTACCAGATATGTCTTTTGCAATTATTTTCTCCCATTTTATGGATTGTCTTTTCATTTTCTTCACATTGTCTTTTGTGAAGCAGAGGTGTTTTTTTTTGTATTTTTCCTAAGTGAGAAGCAGGAAGGCAGAGACAGACTCCCACACGTGCCAGACCAGGATCCACCTGGCATGCCCACCAGGAGGTGATGCTCTGCCCATCTGGGGCATTGCTCTCTTGCAACTGGAGCCATTCTAGTGCCTGAGGTGGAGGCCATAGAGCCATCCTCAGCACCCGGGCTAACTTTGCTCCAATGGAGCCTTGGCTTCAGGAGGGGGAGAGAGAGATAAAGGAGAGAGGGAAGGGTGGAAAAACAGATGGGTACTTCTTTTGTGTGCCCTGATTGGGAATTGAACTCGGGGCTACCACATGCCAGGCTGACACTCTACCACTGAGCCAACTGTCTAGGGCTAGAAGTTTTTTTTTTTTTTCTTTGTTTGCTTTTTTAATTGGGTCCAACTTATCAATCTATTCTTTTATGGATAGTACATTTATTGTTGTATCTAAAAAGGTATTACTGTATTCAAATTTATTTACATTTTCTCCAATGTTATCATCTAGAAGTTTTATAGTTTTTTTTTTTAACATTTAAGTCAGTGATGCATGTGGAATTAATATTTTTGAAAAGTTTAGAGTTATTTTAACGTGTGTGGATGTCTAGTTGTTCCAGTACCATTTGGTAAAAAGACTAACTTTGCAGCCCTGGCCGGTTGGCTCAGTGGTAGAGCGTCGGCCTGGCGTGCAGAGGTCCCAGGTTCGATTCCAGCCAGGGCACATAGGAGAAGCGCCCATCTGCTTCTCCACCCCTCCCCCTCTCCCTCCTCTCTGTCTCTCTCTTCCCCTCCCGCAGCGAGGCTCCATTGGAGCAAAGATGGCCCGGGCGCTGGGGATGGCTCCTTGGCCTCTGCCCCAGGCGCCAGAGTGGCTCTGGTCACAACAGAGCGATGCCCTGAGGGGCAGAGCATCGCCCCCTGGTGGGCAGAGCGTCGCCCCTGGTGGGCGTGCCGGGTGGATCCCGGTCGGGCGCATGCAGGAGTCTGTCTGACTGTCTCTCCCCGTTTCCAGCTTCAGAAAAAATATTAACAAAAAAAAAAAAAAAAGACTAACTTTGCTCCTTTATATTGCTTTTGCTTCTTTTCCAAGCTCAGTTGACTCTATCTGTGCTGGTCTATTTGTGGGCTCTCTATTCTGCCTCATTGATCAATTTATTCTTTAACTAATACCATATCGTATTGATTTCGGTAGTTTACTTTTCTTACTCTACAAGAACTACTAACATACATATTCACTCTTGTGATATTAAATAACTTACTTTTTTGTTCAGCTATTGTATGTAAAATGCCTACTCTATGAAAGGCACTGTATTTAGTGCTGGGGATAAAATTTGACCATAAGTGATATGTTTATTAACTATTGTCACATAACCATACAAATAAATTGATAAACACAACGTGTAATCATTGCTATTTAGAAAAAATATATTACCCTCAATGAATGTACAAAATTTAGAGCTCATATGGGAAGTGTTTTTTTTGAGGATATATATTTGAGCTGAGACCAGAAGCAGAAGCAGAAGCAGTAATTAACTTATTAAAGGAAAATAGAGTATTGTGGTAACAGTATTACATACTTTTGGACAACATTTCGGTCTTCTATCATAAATTGCTATTTTGTAATAGCACTTTACTTTTGGAAGGTTGTCTTCCTTCCACTGTAAGGTTTTAGTAGTGTTGATCATGTTTTCCTGCCTTCTTCTTGCTAGGGAATGTATGTCATCCAAGTTATGACAGTCAGATGATTTAGCCTTATAAATTTTGAACAAAATTTTATAAGAATTAAAATACAATTGGAGCTCATTCATTTCTGTATAAAACTGACATGAACTGTGGAGTTGATGCTGCTCTCTAGATTCCAGAGAAACTTTTGTTTGTTCTGTGCCTGTGGCCTTGGCCTTCCAGTTAATTCTGTGAACTAATCCCACATAATTCCTGATAATTTCACTTTTTTATATTGAAAGATACCTAGTGATATAAATATTCCCTCATATATATATATAATATATATATGAGCAAGGAATATTTGAATGAAAAATTGGTCATTGTTGGTGAAATAAAAGAAGGGAGGAGTAAAACAAGATTAATCTGGGCAATAGGAAAGAATAGAATATACCTATTTTCAGTTCAGGTTAAGAAATAAGTCTTTATCTTTACCTCACAAAGAAGCCATTATTTAGAAATGTTTAATTAGAAGAAATACACAATTATATTTATATTTTAAAAACATAGCTCTGGATTAAGTTAGGAAAATACAATATAAGCAGAGTAAGTATAAAACAATTAGGAAACTACTACATGAGGGAAATAAAAGTTGAGAATAAGAAAGCAGACATATTTTAAAAGTATTTAGATAGTAACACTGACAGATGGGTTTCTCATATAGTAGCAGGAAGAATAGGAAAGCGTGTAGGGTGACCTTTGGGTTTCTCACAATCCTAAATGTTAAAAGATGGCTTTTAAGAAGGAATTTAGTCATGGGTTTATAGAACTGAATATTTAGAAACATCATATATAATTAAACAGAGAATAATGTATGGTAATTAGATTTAGGTAAAGACATATTTTGAGTTAGTCATTGAATTTACTAAAATATGTCATGATTTTGAGACATATAAGAAAAAATTTCTAGTAGAAATTGACTTTTTGTGTCTGAGGCTTGGGAAACATATTTAGGTGAAGGGTCATCTTCAGCCCAGACTTCCTGTTTTACATTTCTAACTGAAGGCCTCCAATGCACCTTAAACTCTATGTATTAAAAAAACTAAACTCCCCACTCGCCTCAAAAAGCACACTTTGTTCCTCTTCCATTATTACTTATTTCAGTGAAAAGTTCATTACTATTCACCTATTTGCCATAGCTAGTAACCTAGGGATTGTAATTATTTTTTCTTCCTTCTATAGTTATTATTTTAAAAACAATCAACAAGATTTCTTTGTTAAAAATTGCTCTCAAATTAAGTTTGATTTTCATATCTCTATGTTATATCATAACTCTTTGTGTTTTTATGCAATTGTAAATATTAAACTTTGCATTTTATGTAGAAGATGCATATGTTCTAAAGAGTGATATATGTATTCTTTTTAATGTTAGTCATTATTCTTTCTGGTTTTACTATTGTGATTAGGTTGCTATATTTAAATTTAATGAAGCATTTATTCTCAATCAAGAAGACCATTGAGATGATACAATTCTATAAGTCTGTTATGTGAAATCAGAGTAATAAACTTTATTTCCTGTGAGATGAGAAATGATTGACTATGCTGTCATTCATTAAGTTTATTTTATTCTTCCTCTATGATATTTATAACTGAAGTAAATAACAAAAATATGTTACTTTTTTTTCATAATCCTTTTTGTGAACTTCCCTTGGCAAGAAGAAGATAAAACTTTCTGGATAAAAACAACCTGTTCTATTTTATAATGCCTTGAATGAAACAATATGAAACAGAATTTACCTTTGATATTCAACAGTAGAATCAATCTTTATCACAATCTACTCTTCCTAAATTTGTGAGTTTTTTTTAAAAAATAAGGTAAGAAAAAATGAGAAACAGCAAATGTTGATTAATAAAGCTTAGGTTTTGAAGTAGTTATTTAAATGTAAACATGAGAAATCAGAAATTTTGTACCCAAATAAGATAAATTAGTGTATGGATTTATAATATACATGTAAAATCCAGATGACATTTCTTCTATTCCTGGATTATCAAGAATAATAAAAATAAAGAAAAAAAAACCAAAACCAACTTATTTCTTATGCAACTGCTTTTCAACTTTTAATAAGCAAACAAACAAAAACTACCTACATTTTAAAAATTATTTATCCACTGAACTGGAAACTTCTAAATATTACTTTGTCTTGTGTATTATGCCTTTCACAGTGCCTTTCACATGTTAAATATTTCTTTGATTTAATTCATGAGTTACTATAAGTACTAATAAAACAATAAATCAGATTTCTGATTCCTGCTCCAAACATATTATAGCAGAATTTATGTGCATGGAGTCTATAAGTGCATTTAAATAGCAATGTTAGCTATATTGGTAGATTTAGAAGACTATGAAGGCTCAAAAAAATAGGGAGGGAGGTATTTTATTTGATAATTCAGAAAATAATACAGAGAGTAAGCAACAAACCAGAAAAGGGAGATAACAATTTTACATTGATATGAAGTAAAACTGATAACAATAAAATCAATACTTTAGAACTTGAAATCCAGTTGCCTTAAAATGAACATAAGTTTCATGGTGGATATGATCTTTTCAAAGAGAGAAGGAAAGCCTAATAGAACAAATGTCATTGCCTAATTTTAGGAGTCTTGCACATTTTTCCTGTTGCCTCTCTAGTGCTCAGTCTAACAATTTTCATAGCCATAAAAAGATGCTTTGAAATTATTGATTATGATAAAAGATTCTGTTAATTTCCTTCTTTATTCTTTTGCATGTGTAAATATAGCATATATTTGAATAGATAAATTAAGAAAGATAAATTTAGCTCTTGACATACTGTAGTGAATTTTGACCAATAAAATATTTAAGAAACAAAGTTATACATAATGCAGCATTTCTGTATCCTCACATATAGGTAAATCCCCTAATATAAATTTTATATCATTAGAAATAAAACTTAAATGAGAAGTAGATGCTTAAGAATAATATCCTCAGCCTATTTTCTTCATTCTGAGAAAAATACCTAATTGCCTTGCTATAAAATGCCCTGAAGTATTTATTGGTTTTTGTCTTCTTTTGGTAATTAGACTACTTTAAGAAAATGATTTATAAAGTATTTCCTTATTAGTGCCTGCCTGTCACTCACATTATAAATCAAGGTTTAGCAAACCATGACCAGAGGACCGAACTCAGCTTGCTGACTGTTTTTTTAAATTAAGCGTTATTGTAAAGTAGCCACACCCCATTTGTTTATGTATTGCCTATGGCTGGTATTATGAGACAACACTAGTATTGAGTAATTGTCACAGATATACTATGGCCTACAAACCCTAAAATATTTACTATTTGGCTTTTTACAGGAAAAGTTTACCATAATAGCTAGTGTATTGGACAACTAGAGTGGATCAATTTTTATTTCTTCCTATTATGGCAAGTTTATATTCAGTAATATTCAGTAATATCTGTGAAATGAACTGAAAATAATGACTAAAGAATAAATGCGAGTAATGAAAATTGTTTTTTTGTTGTACTTTATATTCATATCACTGGAAAAACAATTAAGTAAGAAATATATAAAATAATATAATACAAAAAAGAAGAGTACTGATTTACTTATTTTACATTTCACTATTTTCAATAAAAATCATAAACCTACAATAATTACAGTAAATAATTTCATAAGAACTCACAAATACATTTAAATAAAACTAGAATGTCTGCAAAATATATATTTTAGGCAAACAGCAAAATGTACTACTGATGCAATATTTTCACTTCTTATTTTTAATAAACACAATTTTAAAAATTACATTTTTTAAAATAGTGACAGAGAGAGAGAGTCAGAGAGAGGGATAGATAGGGACAGACAGGAACGGAGAGAGATGAGAAGCAGCAATCATTAGTTTTGTTGCGACACTTTAGTTGTTCATTGATTGCTTTCTCATATGTGCCTTGACAGTGGGGCTGCAGCACACCGAGTAACCCCCTTGCTCGAGCCAGAGACCTTAAGTCCAAGCTGGTGAGCTTTGCTCAAACCAGATGATCCTGTGCTCAAGCTGGCGACCTCGGGGTCTCGAACCTGGGTTCTCCGCATCCCAGTCCGACTCTCTATCCATCCACTGCACCACCGCCCAGTCAGGCTAAAAATTACATATTTAACAAAGCAAAATATTGCACTTATAGTTTCTACTTAGTGCTTTAAATTTTAAACACAAACAAAAACTGCAAGTTGATTCAAAACAAAAATGAAGCAATACAAATTTTGGTTCTTTCTCTTTATAATAACTATTACAATAATTGTTTATTTCTATTCTACTTAAACACAGGAATATGACAGACTACAGGAGCAGGTGACACAAGCTGTGCCTAAAACATGACTGAATGAATGTACATATTTTTTTCAGGTAGAATACAAAGTTTATTAAAGCATAAGTAATAAAAATATGCTATTTTTTATGGTTACATATATTTTGAAACTTAAAGTACCTTCAAAAATCATATAAGAATTATTTGTTTTTAAGATCTCAATGTAATGGACCTTCTTATTACCTGTATTGCCGTGGACATCTCTTATTGACTGGTCCTTGTTACACATTTTTATTCTTTATTGAATTGTTGCAATCATTGCTATTTATTTTCATTAACTCTTTAGTATTTATTATTCTGTATTTACCTACAAAATAAATATTTATATCCATAAATCCTGTCTTTACATTGCATTTGTAAAATATATATATGTATATATATTTTAATTTGAAGATCCAAGGTGTGTTGTTCTTTTATTTATTGGTCTTTTACAAAGTCTCACAGGCAGAACGAGCTCCTCCAGTACTTTATTTATACTGAAAATACACTACCCGTCATGTTAAGGCCATTTCTTTCTCTCCCCCTTTCTTTCTGCCTCTCCCCGCTGCCAACTTCTAAGGCCAGATAATGTGTTATGATCATATGAGCTTCACCAGAGCTAATGCAGTACTCAGACTAATCGAGCTGGAAAAAAGTTCTGAAAAAATTCTGGAGATAAAAGGGACCAATCTACGTAAAGATTACAAGTGGATCTTATGGTAGCAGT
The DNA here is from genome assembly GCF_036850765.1 of Saccopteryx bilineata. Lineage (NCBI taxonomy): Eukaryota > Metazoa > Chordata > Mammalia > Chiroptera > Emballonuridae > Saccopteryx > Saccopteryx bilineata. The sequence goes on from NC_089491.1 coordinate 127,304,891, forward strand.
TATGTCTTTGTAATTAGCAGTATTGAATCTTTAATTTTAGAGCAATAAATATTGCTATATATTTAAAAAGACAATGTATCTCTTGAATTCTGTTTCAAGGATAATAAATGCACATATGATAAAAACAAATAAAGAGAGTCTCCTAACTTCTTATTCTAATTCAATATCTTCCAGTCATTTCTTTTTCTTTTTCACCAGCTGGGAATCTTGTGTGAAGGCTTTTGCTATGGACATTTTTAATTTGTGCTTAATCTGTTCATTATAGGCTAGAAAAATAATAACTGTTATTATTATTTAATATGTTATATCATTTTTATTATATATGTAGTGGCTTCACTCATTTTAAAAATAATTTTACTGATTTAAATTTTTATGAGACCTACTTAAGCATTCTATGAACAAATGGGGATAAGTTAATTACTTGGCTACAAAGAATTACCGTATTTCCCTATGTATAAGATGCACACCCCTTTTCAAAAAATTTGTGGTTTAAAAACTAGGTGCGTCTTATATATAGTGACTGCAGATTATTTTACTTGCATTTTCTGCTTTTTTGAGCTTGTTGTCTTTGTGCTCATTGTTTCATACTTGTTACCTGTATATTACAGAAAGTTACATTTTGCCACGTTCTGCCCAGAAATGGCTCAGAAAAGATTTTCTTACAGTGTTAAATTCAAGTTAAAAGTAATCCAGTTTGCAAAAGTAAATGGAAATCATGCTGTTGAACATAAGTTTGGTCTTCCTCCAACTGAGAAATCAATCTGAGACTAGCTATGAGAAGAAGAAGACTTACTTAAAACACCATAGCCGATGATGACCATGAGAGGCAAGTCAGCAAAATGGCATGATTTAGAGAGGGAATTGAAGATATAGATTGAAGAGCAAAGAGCAATTAGAATTCCTGTGTCCACAAAGATGGCTCAGCATGAGGCAAGAAGAATTGCTGATAAAAAAGAAGTTATTGATTTCAAAGGAGGACAAAATTGGTGCTTCAGGTTCATGAAACGGAATGGACTAAGCATGCCTACATGCACCAGACTTGGCCAAAAGATTTCTGAAAGCTACGAGAAGAAGGTCCTTGAATTTCATCATTTTGTCATTCATTGTCAGAAGACACATCAGTTTGAGTTGATACAGATTTCAAATATGAATAAAGTCCCCATTCAATTTGATGCCCAAGTAACAGAACTGGTGATCAAAAGGGGGTGAAAACTGTAACTGTGAAGACAAATGGACATGAAAAGAACCATAATACAGTTTGTTCTACCTTGTGCTGACGGAATCAAGCTGCCTCCTATGCTGATTTTCAAACATAAAATAATGTCAAAAGAAGACATTCCTCAAGAAGTGATTGTCCACATTCATGACAAGGGTTGGTTGGATGGATCAGGATAAGATGAAGATCTAGTTTGAGAAAGTTTGGAGGAGACCAGGTGGGCTCTTATGCAAACCTGCCCTATTGGTGCTTGATCAGTTCAGGGTACACATAACAAAAAACACAAAGAGGATTGCTGCAGAGCAAAAAGCAAAACTTGCTGTTGTACCTGGAGGCTTGACATCCCAGTCCCAACCATTTGATGTCACCATTAACAAACTTTTCAAAGCTGCCATGAGAGACAAAGGGAACAAATAGATGAAGTCTTCTGGGAACAATTTGACACCAGCAGGAAGAGTGAAGAAACCAACTATAGGAGAAGTTTGTACCTGGGTAAAATGATCCTGGGATAATATTAAGATTAAGATTGCTGTTAAGTCATTTAAAAGTGTGGCATTTTTCAAATGTCATAGATGGAACTAAGGATGAGGCAATATATAAAGACAGTGATTCACCATCAGACACAGATGAGGACAAACTCATGGCTGAGAGTTTTGACAGTGATGAGGAGTTGTATGAGTTTTATGATGAATAAAACTTGAGTTCAGCCTGAACAGGCAGTGTCATCAATGGATAGAGCATGAGATTGGGATGCATAGGACTCAGGTTCAAAACCCTGAGGTCACCAGCTTGAGCACAGGCTGCTCTGGTTTGAGTACAGCTCACCAGCTTGAACTCAAGGTCACTGGCTTGAGCAAGGAGTCACTCAGTCTGCCATAGCCCTCTTGTCAAGGCACATATGAGAAAGCAATCAATGAACAACTAAAGTGCCGCAATGAAGAATTAATGCTTCTCATCTCTCTCCCTTTCTGTCTGTCTGTCTGTCTCTTTCTCTATCTCTGTCACAAAACAAATAAACACCAAAAGACGAGTTCAATAACTTTATGTAATACATTTTTTTTTTTCAAATTTTGGGCCCCCAAATTAAGGTGCACCTTATACATGGGAGCATCTTATATATGGGGAAATGTGATACACACTAAAATAATACATATTTATTATATGTATTAGGAACATAGAATAAAATGGAATCTTATTAGGGAAAAAATAAAGCAGAAATGCTAATTATTTATTGTTTTAGAAACTTATAATTTATTTTATTTTTTTCCAAAAGGTAATATTTTGTCAAATTCTCTATTCTTTTCTCCTTGTTTCTTTGAGAATAACATGAGATATAGTTTCTAAGTGGTCAATAAAGAGAAAAGAGAGAAAAATATTGGAATCTCAAGCCCTGGTTTGATTGTGAATATCTTTTTATAATAATGGCTTTTTATTTGGCTTAAAATAAATATTTTTCTTTTTCAAATGTACATCTGTCTTAATCTGGAGAATGTAGAAACAGAAAACAGTGAAAGTAACAAATGAACAAACAAGAAATACATACAAAAACTCACAGACACAGACAACAGTATGATGGTTACCAGAGGGAAGGGGGTGGAAGCAGTAAATGGTAAAGGGTTCGAACATATGGTGACAGCTTTGACTTTGGGTTTTGGACACAAAATGCAAAGTACAAATGAGGTATTATAGAAATGTATAGTTGAAACCTATATAATTTTATTAACCAATGTCACCCTAATAAATTGTGTATAATAAAAATAATAGTTCTATTTTTGCATGTTAAATGTTAGAGTATTAAGTAACTACAAAATTTTAGTGATCAAATAAATTCCTTTAATTTTTTTATAAATTTTATTTTATGTTTTGTATTGATTTTAGAGAGAGAGGAAATGATAGATATAGAGAAACATCAAGTTATTTTTCCATTTATTTATGCATTCATTGGTTGGTTTAAAATTTTCTATTTAACTTATTTACTGATTTTAGAGGGAGAGAAAGGAGAGAAAGAGAAAGATGGATTTTTTTTATCTACTTATTTATGAATTCATTGATTGATTCTTATATGTGCCTTGATGGAGATCCAACCTAAAACCTTGGCATATAGGAATGATAATCTAACCAACTGAGCTACCTGGCCAGGGCTAAAATAATTTCCTTAAATTGTTCTTTGATATCCAGACTGCATGGAAGAAAATGTGCTTTCCTACTTCACTTTCAGAATATGTTGGAAAACCAAACAGGCAGAAAATCAGTAAGGACATAGTTTAACTCAACAACACTATCAATTAACTAGATATATTTATACATAATTGACATCTACAGACTACTTTATCCATTAACAGCATAATACACCTTCTTCCCAAGCTCACATAGAACACTCACCAACAAGGATCACATTTTGGGACATAAAACACAACTTAACAAACTGAAAAAAAGAAATGAAATGAATTATACAATTTCTCCTCTTAGCTTAATATCATATCAAAACCAGATAAAGTACTACAAGAAAAAAACACACTAAATATTAAGATAGCTCATGAACATATATACATGTAAAAATCCTCAAAAAAATATTAGCAAATTGAATCCAAGAATGTATACAAAGAATTACACAGTGATGAAGTGGGATTTATCCCAAGTATGCAGGGTTACATTAACATTGAAAATCAATTAATGTAATTCATCCCATTAACAGAGTAAGACAGAAAAATCACACAATAACATAAGATGTGGAGAAAGCATTTGATTAAATAACACATAACAAAAACGTTCAATAAGGTGAGAATAAAAGAAAAAATTTTCAACTTGATATAAAATATATTAGAAAAAAAATTCTCCTACCACTAACAGTATATGTAATTGTCAGAACCCTGAAGCTTTCCCACTAAGATCAGGTAAATATGCACCCTCTCACCACTCCTTTACAACATCATTGCGGGAGTTCTTGCTATTCTAATAAGACAAAAAATAAAAAGATATAAAACATACACAGGTTGGGAAAGAAGAAATGAAACTATCTTTGTCTGCAGATGATATAATTGTCCATGTGGAAAATTCAAAATAATTGGTAAAAAGAACTCCTTAAACTAATAGCAAATTATAGCAAGGTGGCATGATATAGGTTAATACAAAAGTCAATTGTTTTCCTATATACTGTCAATGAAAAAGTAGATTAGAAATTCAAAACATAGTATCATTTACATTGACACCTCCTAAAATTAATATTTAGGTATAAATATAACAAAATAATAAAATCCATATGAAAAAAAAACTATAAGACTGATGAACAACAGCAAAGAAATTTAATTTGTGGTAATTAATATATTTCATGTTCATTGGTAGGGAGACTCAATATTGTCATGATTTTAGTTTTTGCCAATCTGACCTATAGATTCAACTCAAATCACTATCAAAATCCTGGTGAGTTATTTTGTAGATATTGCCAAGCTGATTCTAAAGTTTATATGGAGGCAAACAACCCAGAATAGCCAATGAAATATTGAAGGAGACGGATAATATTGAAGTACTGACACTACCTGACTTTTAAGATTTACTATATAGCTAAAGTAATCAAGACAGTGTGGTATTGACAAAAGAATGAGTAGATCAATGATATACAATAATGAGCCCAAAAAGAGACTGACAGAAATGTAACCAACTGGTCTTTGGCAAAGGAGCAAAGGGAATTCACAGGGGAAAGGACAGTTTTTTTTTCAATGAATGGAACTGGAATAACAGGCTATCCACATGTAACTCTAGACACAAGTCTTAGACTTTTCAGAATAATTAATTGATAATAATTCATAAACCAAAAAGTAAAATGTAAAACTATGGAGGTCACAATAAATAACATAGGAGAAATATGAATGATCTTGGGTATGTTGATAGATTTTTATATAAAGCATCAAAGACATGGTCCATTAAAGAAAAGAAAATGATGAACTGGACTTCATTAAAATGAGAAATAACTTCTGTTCTGCAGAAGTCAGTGTTGAAAGAATGAGGAGGAGGAGACAAGCTACAGACTAGAAGAAAACATTTGCAAAAGACTCATCTCTAAAGAACTAAATAATACAAAGAACTCAAAATTCAACAATACAAAAACAACTTTATTAAAATATAGGCCAACAACCTCAACAGACATCTCACCAAAAAAGATGCACAGATGGCAAATAAGCATATAAAATGATGCTCCACATTATATGTCATCAAAGAAATACAAATTAAAACAATGAGATGGCACTATGAATCTATTAGAACTCCAATATGTGGAACACTGACAACATGAAATGCTGTGGATTCATAGCAACAGTAACTTTCACACATTGCCAGTAAGAACACAAAATGATACAGCCACTTTGAAAGATAGTTTTGTGGTTTCTTAACAAATTAAAATTAACTTTCAAACATACTCTTACCATACAATCAAATAATTATGCTCTTTGTTACTTATCCAAAGTAGTTAAAAACATGCATTTTTAATTTCTGTTACAGTACTTTTGATCCTTGGCATTCGTTTTTGTTTTTTTTCCTTAGGATTTTCATCTCTTTGTTTACACTAGTCATTATATTGGTTAATTAGTTCCTCCTTAAGGCAGACCTTGTTAAGAATAGACTTCTCTATCATATTTCAAAATGGCTCTTTTCCCAGCCCACTGCTGGAATCCAACGGGATTTTTTTTGTTGTTGTTAATAACTGTGGGATCAGCTGGAGTTCTGAGAGATAAATCTCACAATATTGTAGGAGTTTTTCTGATATTTGGATATCCCTTAGAATTTTTTTAAACTCTCTCAGAGTTGTCTAACCTGAGCCTCCAGCAATTTCTCAATTACAGTTCAGGTGTTCTTATCTCTCTCTGTGCTAGTTCCCCGGTGGGTTCTGCCTTGGGAAGGGTAATGCCCTGTGTTCTTTGGTCTGCCTCATCAATTTAGCAATTTGTCCTGTGTTCAACCTCTTTTATGAATCCAAGAATTATTAATTTTTTTAGTCTGTTAAGTTTTTTACATGTGGTTAGGATAGAGTAGTGACTTCCAAGCTTCTTGAATGTGAAACTGAGGAATGCAAGTCTAATTCCTTCTTAAGATGTTAGTGTGTATAATTTAGGGAAAGAGAATTTGAATGCAATGTATAGCAGTTAAAATGTAATAATACTATATTTGTTTAGTGTTTTTAATAGTGTTACTGTCTGTTCATTGCTTCTGATCAGGTTTTGTTAAATGCTGTTTAACAACTTTTATGAATATTAGATGCTTTGATAATATATTATGGTAATTTCTAAATGAAAATGTTTCATTTCAGTGTCAAGCTGAAAATTATCTATGTAACTCAAATTATGTGCACTCTGTTGATAAAAATAACTACATTCATAAAGTTGTCCACCATGGCAGAAGAGAATTCTTAATAATATTTCTATACTTGCATTTTTATGCATTAATGTTTAAGTACATCACAGAGCTTACATATTTGCTTCTGATAATTGGAAATATTATAAAGTTTCCAATTCACTTTATTGGTAATATGCTATGAAAATGATTTCCTGAAGCCTAAAGTGATATGGTTCAAAGGTGTCCAAAATAAATGTTTCTTTGTCCTCTACTCCTTAATTTATAAAATATGATTAATATAAAATAATTAACTTTTAAAAAATGTAGTAATATTTTAAATTTATAAATATTTTTCTTGTTCTGCACCATATTTTCGCCTCCAATCACTGCTAAAAATATGTTGAAAAGAAAAAGAAAGATGGAAAATATAAAGATAAATAAAAATAGCTGATAACACTTGCCCCTCCCAAATTAAAAACCCAGCAATGACCAAAATAAATAAAGATTATGTGACTTACCTATACAACCTATTCTTGTTCAAGTGATTGACCGGGTTATGTGCTTCCCTATCACTACGACACAAGTCTATGTACTGATTCTTGTTTGCCTACAGTCTTCAAGTATTTTGAAAAATAATTATTTTAGGATTAAGTTATTACGTGAACACAGAAATACATTTAATTTTTTATTATTCTATATTTTAATATTACCAGATATTTTTCTAAAACAATTATAAAGTACACACTTAAAAAAAACAGAGTGTGTGTGCACATGTACACACATAGGCATTTATTAGTATTTTTTGCCTATGTGTGTACATGTTACAATTTTTCAGGCCTCAAGTTCCTTTTCCACAGTGGAATTAGCAAAATGGGCAATTCACCGCTCTGTGCTTGGAAGCTTGATGCTGATCTTCTAGCTTCATATCTTTTTCATTTCTACTCCTAATCACAATCAAATTCTTCTCTCGGTTCCGTGATTGGCTTGAGAACAATTTGGATTGAAATCAGACAAGCAACACAGATGGTATCTAATATTGCATTTCAGTTTTTGGCTTGACTCTGTAAGCTGCTTACTCAGTGGTGGAGGAGAAGGGGAAAGCTGCTGACAGATGACACTATTAGAACCATCACTGCCAAGATAGACTGGCACCATTAGTGTTCAACAATCTGTTTTATATCTCCACGTTTCTAAGTCCATATTATTAAACAAAGGTGTCCTTTTTACATGTAACATGATGCCTGACACAGAGACCACTTTCTACTCTTTAAATGACTAATTAAGCAGAATGCTTTTTAAAGATATCTATTTTGAATGATAGTCTGTATATCATAGAGGTTAACTCTATGTGGTAATAATTTATTAACTTCTGTCAATTCATTTACATTTATAATATACATTTATTTTACATTTCTAAAGGAAAAATCTCTTATATTTTATTGTAACCCAAGCAAGTTAAAGGTGTGCATATAATATTAACTTAATAGTTGACTATTGATTTTTAATAGTTGTGTATTTTAATTCACCATGGAAGTCATTTTGAGAAAATTATATGCATTCTAAATGGGTAAGTTTTCCTTTTAAATAAGTTATAAGTAACGTGTATGTCTTTTGTGATTATAGGATGAATGTATATGCAATGCAGGTTTTTTTCTTAATCAGAAGTACAAAGAAGAAAATGTAAATCAAATGTATTTTGATCTCACAGAGATGATTGTCCTGTTTCTATGTTTATTCTCAATATTAATGGCATGTTATATATGCTGTTTGTTTAGATGTATTATCTCTATTTTTATTTTAAGAAAAGTTGGAAGATAAAAGAAATTGGTTGTGAAAATTTAGCAGTGTACAAATAATATAATTATGGTTGAAACCAGGTTATAAGAGCCTGGAAATAAAAGAGTAAAAAGTTAACACTTCTGTTTATTATTTACTAAGCATTTTCTCATGTTCATCTAATTTGATTTTAACAGCAACCCCCTGAGATAGGCATCTTATTTTTCATTTTTCATTTCAGGAAAGTGCTATCTGATAACATAGAGGATGTATCCATGTTAATGTAGCCTGTGAATAATGAAACCAAAACGTGATACTGTTTTTTCAAAATCTAAATACTGTGTTGTTTCTCTGTGCTTTTAGCTAAAGAGAAAATGAATAAAATCATATGAATTTTGAAGAATATTCAACATGAATCAACAAAATGAGCTAATGGGTTAAATACTGTAAGGATTGTATCAAAGAAAAAAAATTTAACTGTCTCTAATTTTGAGTCTGGAAACTGTACAATTGGTTGGAATGACTTAAGATAATAAACTTTTTTTATTTCATTGGACAAAGGCCAGATTTGATTACTTTATTTTCCACAGAAGTGATTCAACTAATTTGTCTGCAGCTAAATTTTTATAATGATTTGTAGTATTCTTGTCTTACTCAATGAACTATAAGTGTAAGATGCTTTAACAGCCATTTTCAAAATGGAAATGATAAAAACTTAGACTGAGTAGTATGCCACATAAAATTTAGCATGCTTAAAAACTGAGTTTAAATATTTTCTATTAGACATAGGATATTATATGAAAACTTGATAACACCTCATGTTTCTGTTTCAATATATTATTATGAAGCTTAAAGTTTGATTTTCCCTCCTCATTAACATTTCAATGTTATTTTAACAAAAGATTTCAAAACAAGTTTTCAGTGTCACGTGAAATAAAACTGTTCTCACACAGAAGCTAATATTATAAAAATATCAGTTCTTTATTATTTATTTTAGAGAGACAGGAAAGGAGAGAGAGAGGAGGAGGAGAGAGATGGGAAGTATCAACTTGTAGTTGCTTCTCTTTAGTTTTTATTGATGCTTCTCATGTGTGACTTGACCAGGGGAATCAAGTTGAGCCAGTGCCCACTTGCTCAAGCCAATGACCTTGGGCTCAGCCAGTGACCTTGGGCTCAGCCATTGACCCTGGAATCATGTGGCCCTTAGCATCCTTGGCTTTTGCTCAATCCACTGCGTCACTATGGGTCAGGTTCAGTTCCACCCTAGCCTCTGTCTCTGCTCTTTCTTTGTAAAAAAGAGAGAAGATAATTGGAAAATAACCACTTTGTTTTTTGGCGATGGCTGAATCTGTGGTAAGGGGGTAGGCATGAGTCCTGGCCCCCCCTCCTGGAGACACAAATAAGATCTGTGTGCCTTTCCAGGGCACATGGGAAACTTGAGTTAGTCTCTGAAATGTGAGGTTTTGATGCACAAGGAAGGAGTTTAGTTTACCCAAAAAAAACAACATCACATTCTCAGCAAGTGAAGGAGCATTCTGGCCATTGTGAGAGGACATAAAGGGGACTGGAGCTGTGGCTGAGCCCCTGACCCTGTGCACTCCTTCCTTCCATGGCTGCAGATGCCCAGCTGTGCAGTGGCCATCAGTGCGATGGAGTTCACTGCTTTCTCTACCCAGTGTCTGTTTTCTGAAGTCCAGCACCTCAGTTTTCCTTTGGGAACCCACCCTACGTACTGCTATTCCGCATAGTTTTTAAGGGATGACCCCAAATCTGGCCAATCCCCCATTCCATCTTCTGTGTGGCCTGGTGGTTTCAAAAATGGAAATGTGATCACATCAGGCCAAAGACATTTAAAGCTGTACTTCATGGAACCCAAGAGAAGGATAAACCCTCCTCAGTACAACGGATGGTGGGTGACAGTCAGCTTGGAGCTTTTGGAGGCCCTTGATGCAAGGAGAGAGACTGTGACTACTAATGGTGTCATCTATAATCAGCAGATTGGAGGGCTGGAGAGGGACAAAATCCCACTGCAAGAGAGCTAAATCAGGAAGTTAAACCTCCCAAAGCATGCATAATTAATGGCTTAATGTAAATAAAAGTGAATCATTAGAAAAAAGAATAAAGATAATGTCTAATTAAGATAAATCCCAGTTTATTACACTAACAAAAAAGACTTAAAATTCTAGAGAGGAAATGCTCTCTGACAATTTCTGAAGTTGGCATTTTAATGTCACATTTAAGTTTAGGCTCTGTAATTAGACTAATGTAGAATTACACAGAGAGGCCATTACCAGATAGCTCAGGTGGTTAGAGCAGATTGAGGGTTTGTTCCCCTGTCAGGGCACATACAAGAATCAAGCAATGAATGCATAAATAAGTGGAACAACAATCCGATGCCCCCCCTTCCTTTCTTCTCTGTCTAAAAATCAATAAATAATATAAAAAATATTTTTCATATTTTTACAGAATGTATAAAATCAAGCGTGAATCCTAATGTAAACTATGGGCTTTAGTTAATAATAACATTAATATTGACTCATCAATTTTAACAAATGTCTAACTAATACAAAATGTTAATAATATGGGAAAACATGTGTGAGGTTGTGGATGAGAGAGTTATGAAAATCCCTTTTATTTTCTGTTCAATATCTCTATAAACCTAAAACTGCTCAAAAATAAATTCTGTGATAAAAAATAAGAGAAAAATAATTTTAATTTAGAGTTTGATCACCAAGTTTCTCTTGACCCTCCACTTCATGTTTCAACTATGACTGAATGCCCCTGTTTTTCTTAATAGGAAAACACTGAGAGAAGTTATTAATATTCACTATCTTCCTGTTTTCTCTTTCTCCCTTAGTTTTCTAAAACTAAGCCAAAGCTAATCTTAACAAAATCTGTGATAAACATTGTTAATTTTCAGTCTCATCTAAAATATCATTATTTGACACAGACCATAAATCCTAATTCCTTTAAACAGTTTATTTACTTGGCTTCCCCAATATTCTGATTTCTTTCTTCCTTTCTTTCTTCCTTCCTTCCTTCCTTCCTTCCTTCCTTCCTTCCTTCCTTCCTTCCTTCCTTCCTTCCTTCCTTCCTTCCTTTCTTTCTTTCTTTCTTTCTTTCTTTCTTTCTTTCTTCTTTCCTCCCTTCCCTTCCCTTCCCTTCCCTTTCTTCCCTTCTCTTCCCTTCCCTTCCCTCCCCTCCCCTCTTTCTTTCTTTCTTTCTTTCTTTCTTTCTTTCTTTCTTTCTTTCTTTCTTTCTTTCTTTCTTTCTTCCTTCCTTCCTTCCTTCCTTCCTTCCTTCCTTCCTTCCTTCCTTCCTTCCTTCCTTCTTTCTTTCTTTCTTTCTTTCTTTCTTTCTTTCTTTCTTTCTTTCTTTCTTTCTTTCTTCTTTCCTTACTAGGGTGATCTTCTCAGTCTCATTTGATGGTGCTTCCTCATGTCTTTGACCTCTGAAGGTTAAGAGTTCCCCGAAACAGCTTTTGAACTGCTTTTCTTCTCTCTCCATATTCACCACTTAATTCTATGAGGGTTTTTTTTTGTTGTTTGTTTATTTGTTTTGTTTTAACAGAGAAAGAAAGAGATATAGACAGGGACAGACAGGAACGAAGAGATGAGAAGCATCAATCATTAGTTTCTTGTTGCGCATTGCAACACCTTGTTGTTCATTGATTGCTTTCTCATATGTGCCTTGACTGTGGGCCTTCAGCAGATGGAGTAACCCCTTGCTCGAGCCAGCGACCTTGGGTCCAAGCTGGTGAGCTTTTGCTCAAACCAGATGAGCCCACGCTCAAGCTGGCGACCTCAGGGTCTTGAACCTGGGTCCTTGGCATCCCAGTCTGACACTCTATCCACTTTGCCACCACCTGGTCAGGCTAATTCTATGAGTTTTATATTACATCGACAAGCTAGTGAGTCACAAAGTACAATACCCAGTCCAGATCTCACTTTTGAAATACAGAATATTTATCCAAATGTTTATTTGATCTTTTTAGCTTTACAATATCTCAAATTGAATTCTTCTCACACCAAATATGCTCTTCTTTATGTCATCCTCATCTCAGGAATCGACTCATATTTTTTTCGATTGAACCCCACTCATAAGTTTACTTTTTTTTTTTTACAACACTTTCAATATATCAGTATATATCAACTTTATGTTTAAATATATATGCAGCCTGACCTGTGGGGCACAGCAGATAAACTGTTGACCTGGAACACTGAGGTCACTGGTTCAAAACCCTGGGCTTGTCTGGTCAAGGCTCATAGGAGAAGCAACTATGAGTGGATGTTTCCAGCTCCTCTGTCCTTTCTCTCTCTCTCTCTCTTGTCTCGAAAAATCAATAAATAAAATACTTTAAAAAGTATTAAGATAAATGCAAAATATAAATGTCTCATGATTTCTAGTGTTACCTTCACTCTATTTCAAGTTCTCACCATCTTTTTTCAGCCCAGATTAATGAAACTTCCCCAAAACTGGTCTTTCCCCTTCTGCTACTGTGTCATTACAGACTTCTCAATGGGAACCTATCTCATTCAAACTAAAAGCCACAGTCTTGATACAGTCCTGACCAGAGCAGTCTGATGGAAGTACTATGTCAGCCACATATATCATTTTACATGTTCTAGTAGCTGCAATTAAAAAAAAAGTAAAAAGGAAGAAATGAAATTAATAAATTCTATTTAACCCATTACATATGAAATACCAATATGTAATTGGTATAAAAATTACAGAGATATTGACATATTTTTTTTATTCTAAGTATTCAAAACCTGGTGTCTATTTTAGATTAATGTAACATCTCTGATTGGACCAGGTGCACTCCAAGAGCTCAGTAGTGCCTATGGTGTTGGTCAGAGGGCATTCTAAGTCTGTCACAGCACCCATCCCACCAGGTCATCACCCCTCTGCTCCTAACATTTACTATAATTCTCCTTACTCACGGTGGCCTTCTTTGTCCTTTTTCTGGGGATGGATAAGATCAGACCTTACTCACTTTAAAACCATTGCACTTTCCATCTGATACAGATTTCACTATTTTGTCTCTTTTAACTATTTCCTCAAACAACAGAAATTCTGCTACCATCCTAATTCCTCCTTTACCATTTCAATTGCATCTATCACCATCTAGATACTAGTTTTCATCATATGAAAGTATTAATATTTAGTTATTTTTTTCTGCATATCCATATCTGCATATATGTGTGTGTGTGTGTAAATGTGTATTTAGTTAGTCTCTACACTCTACAATTTAAGGTGTATAAAGGCAAGACTTTATTGTCAGCACACTGTTGTATCACCAGCCCCTAGTGCTGTGATGGGTTATATCGGATACTCAAATCAATAATTACATATTTGTTCAACAAACACTTGTAAATAGTAAAAAGTATAGAAATTATTAGAAATTAGAAATTATTAATTATAATACTAAAAGCAAACATTCTTGGAAATATTTTTTAATGTATTATATGATATTTACCTATTTTGGGGTAACAATTCACATTAAAATGTAATAGCTTAAAATATGGGTCAGCAAACCTTTTTCTGTAAGTGACCTAGAGGTAATTTGTTTAGGCTTTTAAAGGTCATTAGATCTCTATTCAAGTAGTTGGCTCTACTGTTGTAGTGAAAGCAGCTGTAGATAATAGTTAAACAGAAGAATGAGGCTGTGTTCTAATAAAAATTAATTTACAAACCAGGGACCAATCCAGGGGCATGAGTTTTCCAAGTTTTAAAATAACAGTCAATACCATTCATGAGTCTGTGGGTCAGGTGAGGGGCTCTGCCAATCCAGGCCAGTATGAGTTAATAGCAATCAGGCTTTTTTATGTATCTGAGATCAGCTGGCAGGTTGCTTTAAGTATCTAATCTGGCTTCACTCATATACCTGGTGTTTGACTGGCTGGTGGCTGAGGCCATGTGAGTAACTGGGCCAATTGTCTTTCATCTTCCAATAGGCTGGGCTGAAAATGTTCCTCTCAAGATTTGGCAGTGTCCCAGGGAAGAGTGGAAGCAAGTAAGTCTCCTTGATACAGGGTTATTGGATAAAGAAAGTCCCAAGGCCATCCCAGATCTAATGACTAGCCTGTTAGACTTATCCTTGTTGGAGACATACAGAGTCAAAACGCAAAGAGGTATGGATACAGAGAAGTAAAAAAAATTACATCAATTTTTGCAATTTTAGAAATTTTACATATTAAGCAAAACAAACTATTTCTATAAAATTGTTCTTTATTAGAAATATTTTGTATCATTGTCAAGTAAATAAATATGAACCCAAGAGTTTTCTCTACTTAAAAGAGTTACCATTATCCTAGCTTAGATCACTGTTTGAATTTGGTAATCAATCATTGCCAATACCTGTAGGCATTCATATACAGCTTTAATCATATTCTCCCTAATCTGACTGTTGTTTGACTCATCAGAACCATCTGGACCTGTACCATGACTTTCAATTTGTAATTTTATCTAATGAGTCTGAAAATTTCTGTCTTATTATTTATATCATGATGTCTGAAACACTCTAATCAAAGTTATGTTATTTTGTTTTTCTTGAGAATACTGAAAATTCAACCTCTGAAAATAAAACACTTCTAGATTTTAATCTCTACTATTAAATATCACCATAATGCCTTTTTTCATAGTGGTACCCTAGAGGTAGTAATTCAGTCAAACATTTTATTACCTGCTTATCTCTCCTTGCTTCACTAGGCTGTTTAAAAAATGAAAGCAGATGGAGCTGGCCAGAAATGTAGTTCATAAGGACAGTTACTTCCCCATTAAAATTTGTAACAGATCTAAACAGGCAATGCAGAAAAGACTGTTTTTTATGGTAGCAATTGATTTTTTTTTTTTCAGATACTGCCTTATCCCATAGGGAAAATAATATTCTTTAAAATAATTTTCATAGTAATATACTCTTCAGATATATGTGTAAAATTAATAAAAGGTAGAATATATTCTGATAAATTTACATTTTAATTATAGAAAAAAATCATTAAATGTTATTTTATATTAAATATATTAAACTAATTAATAGAAAACTTTCTATCTTACATTCATTCAAACTACAAATATATTAGGAGAAATACAATTAAGCTAAATATAATTGGAAAGTAATTATACAAATAATTTAAATTTATCAAGGCCATGTTTTCTCGATTACCTAAATATTATATTTGAGTTCCATCTTGAAAATGGTCATATTTCTCCTTATAATTTTATTTGAGTTAAATTGATATTTCTTAACACTGTAAATTGGTACAAATATTCAGATACATTTTGGTATTATAGTCTGAATGTCTTCAATTTGAATAATGAATATTAAATGTTATAGCTATTTATGGAAATGTAAAGTTAACTTATTCTGCAAACATTCTTGGTTAAAGGCATCCATTGTAAGGTAAGATATTTATTAGAACTAAATGTACCAGAAATTTTTTTTTTGTATTTTTCCGAAGTTAGAAGTGGGGAGGCAGTCAAACTCCTGCATGCACCCGGCCAGTATCCACCTGGCGTGCCTACCAGGGGGCGATGCTCTGCCCATCTGGGGCATAGCTCTGTTGTGGCCTGAGCCATTCTAACGCCTGAGGTGAAGGCCATTGAGGGGGAGGCCACAGAGCCATCCTCATCGCCCGGGCCAACTTTGCTCCATTGGAGCCTTGGCTGCAGGAGGGGAAGAGAGAGAGAGAGAAAGGAGAAGGGGAAGGGTGGAGAAGCAGACGGGCACTTCTTCTGTGTGCCCTGTCTGGAAATTGAACCTGGGACTTCTGAATGCTGGGCTGACACTCTACTGCTGAGCCAACTGGCCAGGGCCTCAAAAAATATTTACCCTACGTAAATATTGTTGGGAAAGCAGCTGTGTTAGGCTTGCTTGCTTGTACTTTGCATGACTAGTGCATGAGCATGAGGCAGAACTACGTGTATGTAGCCTATATAAGGCTACAGGTGATTCCCTTGATGCTGATTTATAGCTTGCCTGCCACTGCGAGAGGCCATTTTCCTGTTTACTCCTCTGCCCTCACCAGGGTTGATTTTCTTTTTTGCCCACTGGCTGCCTAGAGAAGCAGATTTCCCCTGCCTGTGTGCTCCCCCATCATTGTGAGAATCTAATAAATGAGAATGACCCAATGCTTTCCAGCTCCGCAATTTGTCTACCATCTGCCCAAATCCAGTGTGGACCTACTTGGCCTGGGCAAACAGTGTTACGATTATTTTATTGTGAAAAAAAAAAAGCTTGTGAATTTTATTCTGAAAGTATATATGGGTTACAGCAGTGGTTTTCAACCTCCAGTCCACAGAACATTGCTGGTCTGCCAGATATTTTGTGCTAGTTAGAGAAAGACTCTATAATTTTCACACAACATCAGGGTGGTTAACTTTCATCAACTGACACAAAATCTCTGGCTAACTGGCACCAATCTGTGGGCCAGCAGTTGAAAAGCACTGGCTTATATTATTTCTTTAAAATTTCTTTATATGAGGTGCATCACTAGTAAAAGGAGAAATTGTATATTAAAATTTTTTGTCTAGAAATAAGTGGTTAAAAACTCTTGAGAGCATAAATTTTCCAATTATTCTTTACTCAGGAACAGTGGATTTAGCTTCAAAATTTTAAACATTTGTAAGCTTTGTCTGTCTGCTTCTCTCTCTCTCTCTCTCTCTCTCTCTCTCTCTCTCTCACACACACACACACACACACATACACACACACAAATTAGGGGATCAGGGAATGTGCACATACTCCAGTACTTTCAATCTTTTGTATAGGGCATTTTCACCAATGAAATAAAAGTTGGTTTTGCATCTCATTTGCAGAATTGAACAACTTTCTTTGACTTGTCATTTGCTTTTATGATGTTCTTGTTTAATAAAAAAAAATCAAATGCTTTTTTTATTGTTTCATATTCATTTTGAAATATCCTCTAATTTTTGAGAGCAGTATATTATAAATATATGCTCACACACAGACAGTAAAACTTGGCATATATCGTACTCAGAAATTACTTTTACAGTTTTGAGCTTAGAATAATAGTGTTCTCAAGGCTTCAATATTTTTTAATGTTTATTTTATTGATTTCAGAAAGAGAGGAAAGGAGAGAGAGGAGACAGAGATGACAGAAACATTGATCTGTTCCAAAATGTGCCCTGACTGGGGATCGAACTGACAACCTCTGTGCTTCAACGCGATGCTCTAGCCAACAGAGCTATTTGGTCAGGGAAAAGCTTCAATATTAATTCTAGTATTTCTATTTTCTCACTCTATGTAAAATGAACATATGTCTTTAGTAAAAGAATTCATTGGCATAATTGATGCATAATGTTATTGTAAGATAAAAAGAAATATAATTATAAAATACTAATCTTTAACAATATTAACTCTCAAGTTTGCTTTATGTCTTATTTTTTATAGATTAAAAAGAAAATAACTTTAATTGATTATTACTTTAATTCTATAATTTACATTATTAAAATTTTTCTTGACTTTGGACCCATGGACTCTTCTCAAAACCCTTTTATCTTCTTTAGTTTGAGATGGCTAACAACTCCCTGGCTTAGCAGAAACAAAAGAAACAAACAAAAATCAATTTAAAAGGAAAAAACAAACAAAAAGAGAAACTTTGCTTCCAAGATCTTATTTTTTGCCCTATTGCATCCTGGTAGCAGTAAACCAGATGAGAAGATTATGATTACATATTATATATACTTATCCATTTTTAGAATCTCCAAGATAGTCTTTTCCAAAAAAGTTCCACATTTTGCTTTACAAAGCAAAAAACTTCCAATTCATATTTGATAGCTCCCTATTTTTTTTCACTGTTAATGTTTATTGATTAAACAATAAAAATTGTAGGTTTTCAGGAATTCTTAGCAGCTGATTTGTTTAAAGTGTTTATACCTTTCAGTAGAAAATAATTTACTATTAAAAAGTTAAAATTACTTAATATAGTAAAGCATATAATCATTCCACATGTAATCAATCTTTATATGTTATGAAAATATCTATGTATTATTGCATGACTAATGGTATAAAAATCTTTTAGGTAGTTTGAACATTCAGAAACTAAAAACTTTCAGATTTTATTATTCTTTTCTATCCATGATTTCTAGTAGTTTGCTTTTTTTTTTTTAATTAAGTGAGAGGCAGGATGGCATAGATAGGCTCTCACATGTGCCCAGAATGGGGTACACCTGGCAAGCTCTGCCAGGCGATGCTCTGCCCATCTGGGCCGCTGCTCCGATGCTCAGTAAGCAAACTATTTTAGTACCTGAGGTGAGGCCAGGGAGACATCTTCAGTGCCTGGGGCCAACTTGCTAAACCATTTGAGCCAGGGCTGTGGGAGGAGAAGAGAGAAAGAGATAGAAAGAGGGGGAGGCGATGGAGAAGCAGATGGTCATTTCTCCTGTGTGCCTTGATCAGGAATTGAGCCTGGGATTTCCACACGCCAGATCAATGCTCTAGAATTGAGCCAATGGGCCAGGGCCTACTATGTATATCTTTTAAAGTGTGTAACACTTGAAAGCCAATGGTTGTACATTATCACATAATTATTTATTTCATGAATGTATTGTTCATTTTTTTCATGATATAAGAAAAAAAATTTTCTACTTTAATTGTAAGACAAAGATAATTACAGAGGGGAAAAAGACACCACCAAAATAAGCAGGAGAAAAGAGTTAAAGCAAAAATCATAGCAGAAATCTTGACTTTAGTTACTTCATTTCTGAAATAGGCTGCCAATAGTAGTCACAGTGTCATTTATAAGTTGAGCAGCAGGGAGTTATGATACTAGGTGTCCGTTCAGGAAATGTTGGAAGACTGCTGTGCCTGAATTAGTTTTATTTTTTTAGTAAAAAATATAAAAACAAAAAAGTATATAATATAAAGGAGAGAGATGATTTGAATATTGCTGTATGTTGCTACATATATCTATTAACATTATTTCAAATACATGGATTATTTTATATGCATATATTATTTTATATACATGCATTTTATAGAAATTTGTGATATATATGTATCATATTATTTTGACATTTATATATTATTATGCTATTTTATTGAGTTATAAAGGGTATTTAGAAATAGAACAGTCTACTTTAAAAGATAAGCAATAGCATATTTTCAGGTTATGATATTATAAAATGTAATTATTATTCTTTCCAATAAGGTGGAGTATCATTAACTTGACAAAATAGAGCCTGAGGAAATATCTAACAAAAGAGGAAGGCAGTAGAATGAAAGAAGAAATGAAGAGTGCAGCGGGATTAATTATCCTAAATGAAGGTGAGCCAAACGACTACTCTTTGAATACCATTTTACCTACATAAAACAGAAGAGCTCATCAAAAAGACATGGTAAACAAATACAGAAAGCCAGAGCCAAGAGCTTAAAGGAAGTCTGCCTTTTTCCTTCACAAAATGACTGTAACAATTGTATAATTGTTCTTGTGTTTCTTTTCCTATTCAACTCAATATCTTCCTTTTATACGTTGTCCTTTTTAAATTATCTGTTGAGGGCCTCTCTTTATAGCCACCTTTTTATATATATATATATAATTTACATATTTTCCATTTTCACATTAAGCATTATCTGCTCCTTATTTCATTACTCTTTCAAAATGTAATACAATTTTTTTGTTCTATAAATAGTTTTCCAAATCATATAAGAAATCATTTAATTTAGAAAAAAAATTTCTAATTCAAGTTTATAATTGCATATCATGATACATATTTTGAGATGCTGTCTATAACATTTAAAACACTGAGTTAGAAAGAACTGTCCAAAAAAGACATGCTTGTTGCATATTAAATTTTCTTTTACTATGTAGGTGTAGCATATCATTATTTAAAAGTAGATTATGCCTGGCCCTGGCCGGTTGGCTCAGTGGTAGAGCATCGGCCTGGCGTGCAGGGGTCCCGGGTTCGATTCCCGGCCAGGGCACACAGGAGAAGTGCCCATCTGCTTCTCCACCCCTCCCCCTCTCCTTCCTCTCTGTCTCTCTCTTCCCCTCCCGCAGCGAGGCTCCATTGGAGCAAAGATGGCCTGGGCGCTGGGGATGGCTCCTTGGCCTCTGCCCCAGGTGCTAGAGTGGCTCTGGTGGCGACAGAGCGACGCCCGGGAGGGGCAGAGCGTCGCCGCCTGGTGGGTGTGCCGGGTGGATCCCGGTCGGGCACATGCGGGAGTCTGTCTGACTGTCTATCCCCGTTTCCAGCTTCAGAAAAAAAAAAAAAAAAAAAAAAAAAGTAGATTATGCTTGACCTGTGGTGGCACAGTGGATAAAGCGTCAACCTGGAAACTCTGAGGTTGCTGGTTCAAAACCCTGGGCTTGCCTGGTCAAGGCACATATGGGAGTTGATGCTTCCTGCTCCTCCCCCCTTCTCTCTCTCTCTCTCCCCTCTCTATAATGAATAAATAAAATCTTTAAAAAAGTAAAAAAAAAAAAAGTAGATTAATGCCAGCTAGATTATCTCTGCAATATATTTTCTCTTAAGCTCTAAATTTTTATAGTAATAGAACACAGGAGAATTTAAGTAAATATTTTTATTGATTTTAATTTATTATTTGTTTAAGTAAATATTTACTAAAGAATATATAGCATCTATATTAGTTTTTGACCATAATAATTAATCACATTTTGATTGACATAATATAAAATTCTTAATTTAATTGAGTGCTATATTTTAACCTTTATTACTCCTGTGCAGCATAAAATTTTTTAATATGTTTCTATTTTATATGATGTTGATGTTTCCTTAGATGATTTATATAATAAAGCTTAAAATGTAACAAAAGCAATAAAAGTGATAGTCAAAATCGGAAAAAGAACCTGAATCAATGTAACATTAAGTTTATATAGATATCAAGGGCTAATGTGTAAATATATAAACATACTTAACACATAAGAGGCACTTCATGTTTACTAGTAATAATTATAATGATGAAAATGATAATTATGATAGAAGACCCACCATTTTAATGTAAATTAATCACACTTAAAAGTGATGAGAACTATTTTAGTGATGAGACAGATCCTGTTAGATGGAGGATATAATTTAAATCTCTAAATAAATGACACACCTTGTAAAACAGAGTAATATAAAAAAATCAAGAATGTAACATGGTCCTAAACTACATTTTTGTTGTTTGATTTTCTAAGTATCATGCTTCACTTTTAAAATGTATGTATAAGCACATATATATGTGTTTTCTGTTCTATACGTCTTTACTCAGATGTTTTTTTCTCTCTCCTTGATTTAGAAGCGTTGTATTATAAAAATGAGAATCAATATCTATTTTTTTAATATTATAACAATGACATACTTTTCAGTATTAGAATAACAAACCAGATATTTTTAAAATTCATACAACTGCTTAATTTAATATATTAAATAAGGGACAAGAAAACATTACTGAACATCATTTTACTAAGCCTGCTTAGATTTCTAATACAAACCATTTCAAATGTAGAATTTTCTACTTTCTACTTTTTTTCCCCAAATACAAGATACACAATTTAATTATGTTTCATAAACTGGCATCTTTTTTATTTTTCTCTAATGAGAAAATCAGGGGTTGTCATTAGTTGCATCATATTTAAGACTTAATGCGGTTTCTATTAGCTAATATTTATTGTGTATTATGGAATAAATCAGTGTTATTTATCTTTTTCTTATTAGCTTTTTTTTTTTTTTTTTCTGAAGCTGGAAACGGGGAGAGACAGTCAGACAGACTCCCGCATGCGCTCGACCGGGATCCACCCGGCACGACGCTCTCTGCCCACCAGGGGGCGACGCTCTGCCATGACCAGAGCCACTCTAGCGCCTGGGGCAGAGGCCAAGGAGCCATCCCCAGCGCCCGGGCCATCTTTGCTCCAGTGGAGCCTTGGCTGTGGGAGGGGAAGAGAGAGACAGAGAGGAAGGAGAGGGGGAAGGGTGGAGAAGCAGATGGGCGCTTCTCCTGTGTGCCCTGGCCGGGAATCGAACCCGGGTCCCCCGCACGCCAGGCCGACGCTCTACCGCTGAGCCAACCGGCCAGGGCCTCTTATTAGTTTTAACACTAATAGCCAAAGAAATAAATGGTGTGAATTTTGACATCAAGTGTATAAAGTGGCTTGATGAACATTTAACTAAAACTATACAATGCCTTAGAATTAAGATTATATTATAGTATGTATAGGTTGAAATCATACTATTCTTTGAAGCAATTAGTTCTGATGGAATAAAATGTCTAACTGATAATGACTATTATATCATGATGAATTTAAAATAATGCTAAAAATATTTGTGCTTATTTTATTATGGCAATATTTTTCTAATTTATTTTCCAAATTTAAGTGTGCTACTTAAATCCTGGGGCATAAAATGAAAATTAGACCTCTAGTAATTCAGAAAAATTCTAGTTATACCAATGAGAAGTAAAATACTACTTTAGATTCAAGTGGCATCCTTTAAAATCTCTCATTTATTTCCAAGTTAATCATCTTAAATATAACATTAATCATGCATTTGCCAAATGACTAAATGATATCCAATATCAAAGAATACTTAAATATAAGTTATAGAATGATCATAAAACAAACTCTGCCACACACTTCCTGGCCTTGATGCCCTTTTATTATCAATTATCTCAGTGTTCTCCCTTAAGTAAGCTTATCCTTCAAGACCCACTTAATTGTCAGCATTTATATCAGTCTTTCTGGATTTTCTTCCCTGAAATTAACTGCTTCTGTTTCTCTGCTTCTGTAAAGCCTTGTGCTTAACCTCTATTGTAACAAATTTTACATGGTATTATAAATGTGTCCTTAGGTATTTGCCTCTCTATAAGGCTTCACAGATCTTGAAGAAAGCTCTAATTCTAACAGATTTTGTATCCCAAGTGTAAAGCACATAGCCTGACACACCTTAAAAACCTAATGCATGCTTGCTGAAATGAATGAATAATAGACAGTCAAGAGAATGAACCAATCCTACATTTGAGGCCAGAATGAATGATTGTGCTGTGACCCAGAAAGGTTCTGAAGCAAAATATTGACAAATCACTTGGGATTTTTGTTTTTATTGGCTGTGTGTGGATGTTGTCTCAGTGAAACAATCGGCCTGACCTAAATACAGACTTAGTGCTTGTTGCTCTGGCTTTCTTCTCGGAATCACACTTCTGCGCTGGCTGCCTAATAAGCATTCTGAAATATCAGGCTTGACACTTTTTCTGAGTTAATGAAGACAACTCAATATAGATAAGATTATGCATTTTGTGGTTTTAAATTCACTGATTTAAAACCCAGAATAAAACTTTTGTTAAAATGGCAATTTAAACAACATATAGCCAGATATGTGTGAGATGACCAGACAAGGCTGAAGGATAAGTTACTTTCTGAGTGTCTTTTTCTAAGGTGTTTAACTCCTTTTGGTGTCCAGAACAGCATTTACAAAATTAATATTATTACCCTTCTTCTGGTCTAATAAACCTACTGATGAGCTTGCTATATTTGGACACTCTACCTCTTTATTTAGCAAATATAAGTTCAAAATATTTCTTTCCTGATGGCTTCATTTTATCTGGATACAACAGAGTTAGTAAAGAATATCCTTGAAAAGCAATTTGTATTTAAAACTCTTATATTTCTGGCAGGGTTACTGGGTTCTCATATAGCTAAAGGTTAGTCACATAACTTCTCTGTACCTAGATTTATCCTTTGTTGGATGCAGTGGTGGGATTCAAATAATTTAACAACTGGTTCTCTGCCCTAATGACTGTTTTAAGTTATTAAAAAACAATATACTGAAAGGTAGTTTATTATTTCATGCATTTAATACTTAAATAAAAACAATGAAAAAAGTACATAAAAGTAGAATGTTATAAGAAAGAGTTTTTAAATAACAATAAAATATTAAATAATACCTGACAAAAAACAATAAAACTGTTATTTAAGATGTTTCCATATTACTTCTTGACTGGCACCTTCACTTGCAATTATTTTACCAATAAATGGAATGAACATTACTACAGGTGCTTTGAATATGCTGTTGCACAGATGAATGTTAAAAAAAAGTAAGGAATGTAAATTTGTAATATTCACATTGGGTGGCTGTCCAAGCAGCCACCTTAGAGAGAACCCTGAATACAGGTGCCAGTTTAACAACTGGTTCATCAAACTCAACAAAAAATTAGGTCAGTTCTGCTGAACCGGTGAGAACTGGCTGAATCCCACCACTGGTTAGATTCACCAATTAAAAGTTTCTGCAGAGTAAAATCCTCTTAGCTTACTCACACGCAGGAGAAAATTTAGACCTGCACAGGTGACAGAAGTCAGCTCCATGGGCTTGCCGGTGACCACAGTGGCCCCTCCCTGCTTTGGCCATTCTCTTCCAGTCCGTGATGTCTACCATCTCTGGCAGGAACATGTATCAGATATTCAATATAGATTTTCAGAATAAAGTAATTCATCTTTTATTTATTTATTCAAAAGACATTAATCAGATGGCAAACGTCAGCAGACCATTATGAGTCTTAAAATTCCATTAATTCTAAGGTTCACTTTTTAACCAGTGTTTAAAAAAGTAAATTAGTAATTGGTTTTTCAGTGAATACTGAATACTTTTGACAAATACCAGAAAGAAAAAAAACTTGATGATTTTCAAATAGATGTGCAAAATAATAAGAGTAAAACAATAAAAATGTATGTGTTGATCATTTATTATATACAAAACCCCATGGTGAATAACCTAAATGTATTGACAATATTTCTTCACAACATGACTTTATGAGATATTACAGAAAAGAAACTGAGAATGGGAGGAATAAGTAATGAACTGAATTCACACAGTATGGAATTGTGTTAGGATTGGTCAAAAGTCTAAATATAACACCAAAATGTTAATGATCATGGTTGGGAGAGTATTTCCACTCCCAGAAATTTTGTTAATGTTCACTCATATCTTTAGGTATATATAAGAATTACAGCCACTCTAACTGCTGGTACATTGTAAGCTAATTAGAACATACTTCAACCTGGGTAGTTAATAAACCAGAGCTCTCTGTTAGCCAACCTCTTCAAACTTTACCCTTTAGGAAAAAGACTGTAACTAATTAATTGGAGGTAAAATTTTTCAAGATTGGAAATGAAGGGCTTAATAAAGCATTACCAGGTTAAAGTTGAATAAAGAAAGGAGGCATTATAAAAGGTCAAATTAACTAAAGATTTTTTAGGGAAGGGAAAAAGATGTTTTAATTTCTTAGTGAAACTTTAGATTGAACTTTTTTGCATTTATATCCGATGAAACAGAAAATTTGTGCTTTTCTTCCTGTTGATTAACATAGTCAGTTTACAACAGTCCAAATTACTTCTGTAGTTTGTAATGAAGAGTATATATCAATAAGAATAGATACTTCATGATATGTTAACAAAAAATCCTCAAATCTTGTAGTTTATAACAACAACAGTAATAAGGATTATTTCTGGCTCATGCTGTGTGTCTACTGATGGTCAGCCATGCACTCTGTTCTCCATCATTCTGACTTAGGGATGCAGGCTGAGATCAGCACTGTCTTTACATTTCCATGGTTACAGAGGCATTAGGCAGAGAGTGGCTTGACCACAATTTGGCTTTTGGAGTCTCTTCTGTGAAAGACCTTGTATCATTTCCAATCACATTCTATTGGACAAAGCAAAAAACATTGCTGTTACCACACATGTGTAGATAAGAGATATCTCACCATATACTTAAAAGATAGAAGTCTGGGGATGTTTGGGGAGCAACATTAATGACTACTTCATGGTCCAATTCCAAAGAACATGAAGGAACAAAGAAACCAAGTGAAAGAAATTTCTCAAGGTCAACTGAGAAGAGAAGTTCCTTCAGCCAAGACATCTAGGCTGCCACCTGCATTCTGTAATTCTTAGAGAATTTTGGATATAAGATTATAAAACTTCCCACACCAAGTAAAATTTATAATAGAAAACAGTTATACTTCAATTTCACAAAATTATCAAGGTAGCTATCTGTCATTTTTCACTTTGGTTGAAAATTATTTCTAACACCAACCTCCCCCCTACTTCAACTTCAGAAGTATACACCTCACAACATGCGTGATTGCATTGTAGAGTAGTAAATGATTTAAAGGTGGCCTTCAAATTATATACAATTCTTAAGCACTAGTTATTATTTTCATCTGTATTTCAAAACTGACTGATGTAAATTGGTGCTTTTTTATTCAGATACAATTGTCATATAATATTAGTTTCAAGTGCAGAACACAATTATTTCATATTTGAATGTATTGCAAATGATTACCACCACAAGCCTAGCTAACATCTTTCACCATGCATAGTTAATCCTTTAATGATAAAAATTTTTAAGATTTATTTCCTAAATACCTTTTAAATATGCAATACAGTGTTATTAGTTGTAGTTCTCATGCAGTACAAGGCATTTCCATGACATTTATTTTATAAGTGGAAGTTTTCAGCTTTTAACTCTCTTACCCTATTTTGCTCATCCCCCACAGCTGCCTCTGTCAACCACCAATCTGTATCTATAAGCTCATGTCTTTTATTTCTCCTATAAGTGAGATAATATATTAGTCTTTCTTTGTCTGACCTATTTTACTTATAATAGCATAATGCCCTTAAGGTCCATCCATATTGTTACAAATGGAATGATTTCCTTCTTTTTTATAATCGAATAATAGTTCAGTGTTTATACAGATCACATTTTCTTTATACATTCATCCATGATGGATGCTTAAGTTGCTTCTGTATCTTGGCTAATGTAAATAATTCTGCAATGAACATAGGGGTGATAATATCTTTTTGAGTTAGTTTTTTTTTTTTTGATAAATACCCAGAGTGAATTCACTGAATTAATTGTTTGAGGAAACTTTATACTGTTTTTCATAGTGGCTGTACCAGTTTACATTGCCACCAACAGTGCACAGGAGTATCCTTTTCTTCACATCCTTGCCAACATTTGTTATTTCTTGTCTTTTTTTATTTATGATTTTAATTTGTTTTTACATAGATTCAAGTGTCCCACTATATATATCTTCCCCCATCCCTTATTCCCCCTCGCCCATCCATGCTCCCACCTTCTTGTCTTTTTTATATATGCTATTCTAAAATGTTTGAGGTGATATCTTATTGTGGCTTTATATTTTGATTTGCATTTCCCTGATGAATAGTGTTGTTAAGCATCTCATCATGTACCTGTTGGCCATCTGGATATCTATTTGGTAAAATGTCTACTCATATCTTCTGTCCACGTGTTTTTTTTTTTAAGTGAGAAGAGATAGTGAGACAGATTCCCACATGTGCCCCGACCAAGATCCACCTAGCAACTCCTGTCTGGGGCTGATGCTTGAATCAACCAAACTATCCTTAGTGCTGAGGACCAATGCCTGAACCAATTGAGCCACTGGCTATGGGAGAAGAGAGATATAAGGGGAAGAAGGAGGGGAAAGGCAGATGGTCACTTCTCCTGTACACCCTGATGAGGAATCGTTCTGTCCATTTTTAAATCAGATTGTTTGATTTTTTTTGCCATTGAGTTGTATGAGTTTTTTATGTATTCTGGATAGCAACCCTTTATAAGATATATAAGGGAGTTGTAAATATGTCCTTGAATTCAATAGATTACATTTTCATTTTGTTGATGGTTTCCTTGCTATGCAGAAGCTTTTAGTTTGATGTAGTCCCTCATGTTTATTTTTGCTTTTGTTGCACTTCACAATTGATAGATAAGAAGTGGTGTTTTCTTTCCCAAGAACTGCTGGTCAATGAATTTCCTACAAATCAGCTTTATTATATTTTAATAGTAGCATTTTAAATACAATGATTTCTTGAATTCTTCAAACATTTTTAAAAATCATATTTGTGCTATCCAAATATAAGAACATGATAAAATATACTTTTGCTCTTAACTACTTACTTTATTATATAAAACAATTCCACATAAATCTGTTGTCTTTTTAGACTTTTTAAAAAGCAGTTTTAGGTTAACAGAAAAATTAAAAAAAAAAAATTAAGTAGAAAGTACATATTTTCCAGATTCCCTCTGCCATTGCCAATTCCCAGTTTATACAGTTTTTCTTATTATGAAAGTCTTGCATTTGAGTGGTATAAGAAAGTGTCAACAAAGCAGCATTGACATGTTGTTATTGATGAAATACCATAGTTAACATTGCAGCTCATTTGTACAGTCCTATGGATTTTGATAGAGTCATAAAGCCATGTATCCAGTATTACCATATTTGTATGAATTGAATGTTTAGGTTTCCTCAAAATTCATATCTTGAAAACCAAAACCTGTCCTGTGTATCTCTTCATCTGATGGTTTATTTGTATCCTTTTTTTTTTTTTTTTTTTTTTTTAACAGAGACAGAGTCAGAGAGAAGGATAACAGGGACAGACAGACAGGAATGGAGAGATGAGAAGCATCAATCATTAGTTTTTTGTTGCGCATTGCGATACATAGTTGTTCATTGATTGCTTGATTGCTTTCTCATATATCCCTTGACCGTGAGCCTTCAGCAGACTGAGTAACCCCTTGCTCGAGCCAGCAACCTTGGGTCCAAGTTGGTGAGCTTTTGCTCAAACCAGATGAGCCCACGTTCAAGCTGGCACCTCGAGGTCTTGAACCTGGGTCCTCGTATCCCAGTTCGACGCTCTATCCACTGCACCCTATTTGTATCCTTTAAAATATATTTTGTAATAAATTCACAACAGTAAGTAAACTGTTTTCCTGGGTTTTGCTAGCCACTCTCGCAAATTGTTGAACTCATGTTGGGAGTTTTGGAAATCTCCAATTTGTAGCCAGGGTAAGCAGAAGTTGTGGGTAACCTGGGAGTCTTCTACTTGTGATTGACACCTGATGTAGAGGCCGATCTTACAGAACTGAGATCTTAACCTGTGAGTTTCACATTAACTCTAGCATCTGAATTAAATTGTAGAAAACCTAGCTGTTGTCAAAGAACTGGTTAGTGTGAGAAAATCTTCCATACGTTTGGTCACAGAATTAGTGAAAAGCATATTTTCTTACAGTATAATAAGGAAACAACAGAGGATTTGCATAAGACGGGTCTGCATTTGAATCGAACATTAGCTATATAACATTATGCACATAAATGAATGTCCTTAAATTTCAATCTTTTTTACATTAGAGTCTATTATATTGAGAAATCTGATTATTGTATGAAAATTCCTTCCATATGAAAAGCATGCAGTAAATGAATACTATTATGATTTTTTGTGACTCTAAATCTTTCACAATCTGATGACAATAGAATAAATTGTCAAGTTGTAACAAGAAAAAAATTAAAACTTTCTTTTTGTGTCTCCAAATTTGTAATAGTTTTAACATGTCTTCATAAATAATTCTTAGCAATGTATACTTTATATTTTAAGAAGTTACTTATACCAGGAGCTATAGTGTCTTTCCCTTCACAATTGAAGTAAATAACTATATTTAATTGTGTTTGAGCAATTCAGAAAATCTTCCAAAGTTTTATTTCTACCTAGCATTCTGTCCCCAACATTTGACAAGCTTCTGTTTCTGCAATGCAACAATGAGTTCACAGCTGAATTCACAGACAGTGGTTTTAAGTTCATTAGTTCACATCAATGAATGAACACATGAGTTTTCTGCCCAAACAGCATGAATTCAAATCAGTGGGATGTCCACATGAACACAGGATCGCAAAGATGTGGTTTAATTATATCAATCATATAATTTGAGCCAGACTCTAATTTATTCTAAAGACACATCCCTTTTTGGGATATCAATGAACTATAATATATACACGGTGTTGAAAGCAAAAATGTGCTTTATTTTTCCTCTGCAAAAGTAAAAACATCGATCAGGCCCATGATTAAACAGTATATGAAGAATAACTTTCATATGCACAAGCCATCATTATATTTCCCTTTGTTCATACAGAAATCATGTGCCAAACCAGTATTTTGGGCTAAGTACTTACATACAATAAATGTAAGCATGATCATAAAGTCTCTGAAGGTGAATTGATAAATGTGGGGAGTGTGTGTGTGTGTTGTATATGTGTGTGTGTATCTTACCTATTTTCGTCCAGTAATTATATGTGGTTTTGTTGTAAAGTATCATACCTTAATTGCACAGATTATGTAGAGACACCAAGGCAGGATACAGAAGAATTTTTAAAAGGAGACTTATTACTAAGCCAGCTGCATATGATTTACATGGGGTATAGCGGACCTAAATTGTGTAGCCTTGAATATAGCTCTGAGGCTAGTTATATACACTTGATCACATACAGGTTGGGGGGAAAAGGAGGGTGCTTATATAATGTCAGAGGATAAGTATTTGTAAATTGCCCATTAAGGAGAAAGAAATGGGAGAGGAAAGGGCTACTTAAATCTTTCTTCTACCTCCCTGACTAGCTGTTTACCTTCTTCCTCACAGGTGTAGGGAAGAGAGGGGGTCCAAGTTTCCTTCCATTCCATTCAAAACCTAATACAAAAACCTCTTTATTTACAATATAAAAGCCCTTCCTAAGCATGAATGCGATTGGCCATCTTGAGCTGGTGTAAATCACACACAAGTATAAAAATCATATTTACAAAATCTCTCTGAATGCTTGGCCTAAATCATAAAATGCCTTTTAAGCCCTTAGTAAAAGGGGGTTTCTTATCTCAGTACATAGTATGTCCTTGTAAGCCAGGAAGCTCCCACTTTCTTCTCCCTCCATCCTCCACAGAAAAGAGGGGGCAAGAAACCTGACCCTTCCTTCTAAAACATTAATATTAATTTTTGCAATTCTTTGATACCTTATCACAGTTTAACATCTATTTTGTCTTGTTGTAAAGTATCATACCTAATTTCATGGGTTATGTAGAGACACCAAGTCAGGATACAAAAGAATTTTTAGGAGGAGATTTATTAATAAGCCGGCTGCATATGACTTACATGGGGTATAGCTGACCTAAATCATGTGTGTGTAAAATAGCCCTCAGCTCGTTATATAGACTTGATCACACACAGGTTGGGGGGAAAAGGAAGGGAAACATGACATAATAATCAATCATTAACAAGCTTATAACATTTGTCTATAGCAGCGGTTCTCAACCTGTGAGTCGCGACCCCAGCGGGGGTCAAACAACCAAAACACAGGGGTCACCTAAAGCCATCGGAAATATATATTTTATTTAAAAATGTATTGTATAATAAATATGTATTTTCCGATGGCTTTAGGCGACCCCTGTGTTTTGGTCGTTTGATCCCAGCCGGGGTTGCGACCTACAGGTTGAGAACTGCTGGTCTATAGGATCTATAAAAAACATTCCTACACATTAAAACTTACAAAGTAACACAATAGTATGTCGTTTTACATATCAAAAGACATTCACAAATCTTTTAGTGTCTACTCCCATTCCTTTGAGGTATGTGTTACTCTCAGGATTCCAGGAAGGGAGGGAGAGTTAAAATCAGTGTAGGATATGTAAATATTGTCTCTTATTGAAAGGAAAAGAAAGTTCTTCAGATAACCTTTATTCTTTTAATGCCTGACTTTTCCTCTTTAAAATGACATTAACACTACTAAGTTTTACAGTTCTTTGGTACCTTATCACATTCTGTATCAAGTAAGTAGTCTTTATACTGGATAGAGAATTTAGAAAACACTGAATCATTCATTCTTTCATTTATTCAGCTATTAGGATCCTGGTATTTTACTAAGAGATGCAGATGCAATGGGAGAAGATGTATATACAGGTCTATGTTTTTAAGGCTGAACTTTATTGGAGGAATGAACACCACCAACGGATCCCACACTCAATGTTATTCATTTTACCACTGTGATAAGCACTTTTTATTTTATTTATTTTATTTTTTTTTTGTATTTTTCTGAAGCTGGAAATGGGGAGAGACAGTCAGACAGACTCCCACATGTGCCCGACTGGGATCCACCTGGCACGCCCACCAGGGGGCGACGCTCTGCCCCTCCAGGGCCTCACTCTGTTGTGACCAGAGCCACTCCAGCGCCTGGGGCAGAGGCCAAGGAGCCATCCCCAGCGCCTGGGCCATCTTTACTCCAATGGAGCCTTGGCTGCGGGAGGGGAAGAGAGAGACAGAGAGGAAGGAGAGGGGGAGGGGTAGAGAAGCAGATGGGCACCTCTCCTGTGTGCCCTGGCAGGGAATCGAACCCGGGACTTCTGCACGCCAGGCCGACGCTCTACCACTGAGCCAACCGGCCAGGGCTCTGATAAGCACTTTTTAAAGAGAAGAACATGGGGTTGCAGGATACTGTTAGGGTTTAATCCAGTCACAGAAAATAGGAAATTGTTTTCAAAGAAAAGAATACTGAAGCTGAAGAAAGCACTTAATCAGGTAGCAAGACGTGTCAAAATTTTGGTGATTCCATTTTACTACTTCCTAAGAAAATCACCATTTTAGAGATGGCCATCCATGAAAAAGAGGAATTGTTCTTTTATGCATAGATGGTCTTCCCTAAAGTTTCCCCTTGTTGTAATTTTTACATCTGGTCTTCCCTCATTCAAACATTTGGATAGATGATTCACTTAAAAGAATATGAAAATAAACTTGTGAAATTCCTAGGAAGCTACCTTAATTTAAATTCACATGTGGTAATATCCTTCTTTGAAATGCTTCCCTCCGATGCATTAGCTTCACCCTGTGCCTCTGAAGACCTGACCAGGTAGGACTATAAAACAACATGCATGAAGGACCAATCTTTGTACGAAATAAATTAAAGCAATTTTCTCTAACAGAAAATTATAATTAGCTGAAATTTGAGGGAAAAAATAATCTTCCCTTACAACTTCCTTAACTGATTTTTGCATAAAACTTGTGAATCTAGAGTTTAAGAAGACAATTTAAAAAAAATTTTATGAGTTTCATTAGCTACTTACATTTCTTTCTAAATGTTAGATTCATATTTAGATAATACAGATTTGTAATGAGACCAAATACTAAGAAAGTGCAATATTTTTTTTACAATCCCCATGAATTTGGAAATGCCATTTGGGAGTGGTAGAGCGTCGGCCTGGCGTGCAGAAGTCCCGAGTTCAATTCCCGGCCAGGGCACACAGGAGAAGTGCCCATTTGCTTCTCCACCCCTCCCCCTCTCCTTCCTCTCTGTCTCTCTCTTCCCTTCCCGCAGCGAGGCTCCATTGGAGCAGGGATGGCCCGGGCGCTGGGGATGGCTCCTTGGCCTCTGCCCCAGGCGCTGGAGTGGCTCTGGTCGCGACAGAGCGAAGCCCCGGAGGGGCAAAGCATCGCCCCCTGGTGGGCGTGCCAGGTGGATCCCAGTCAGGCGCATGCAGGAGTCTGTCTGACTGTCTCTCCCCGTTTCCAGCTTCAGAAAAAAAAAAAAAAAAAAAAAAGAAATGCCATTTGGGCCTGACCAGGCAGTGGCGCAGTGAATAGAGTGTTGGACTGGGATGTGGAGGACTCAGGTTTGAGACCCCGAGGTTGCCAGCTTGAGCATGGGCTCATCTGGGTTGAGCAAGAGCTCACCAGCTTGGACCCAAGGTTGCTGGCTCAAGCAAGGGGTTACTCAGTCTGCTGTAGCCCCATGGTCAAGGTACGTATGAGAAAGCAATCAATGAAAAACTAAGGTGTTGCAACAAAAAACTAATGATTGGTGCTTCTGATCTCTCTCCATTCCTGTCTGTCTGTCCCTATCTATCCCTCTCTCTGACTCTCTCTCTGCCTCTGTAAAAAAAAAAAAAAAAAAAAAGAAATACCATTTGGGAGAACATTAGGGATGATTTGTACTTATAATATTCTTTCATTTAAAAAAATGATGTATGTTTTCATGCATCTCAGTCACCATATGACTACATTGCATTTAAACCTTCAAAATTATGACTTTTTTTTCTACTCTTTATTTTTGTTTATATTAATCTTTTTAAATAGAAACATAATTTTTGAAATATCTTATAAGGTCAACTGTCTCATTCTTTTAAATCCTAGGACTCATCTAAAATCTGTAATGTGGGCCCTGGCCAGCTAGCTCAGCGGTAGAGTGTTGGCCTGGCATGTGGAAGTCCCAGGTTTGATTCCCAGCTAAGGCACACAGGAGAAGCTACCATCTGCTTCTCCACCCTTCCCCTTCTCCTTCCTCTCTATCTCTCTCTTCCCCTCCTGCAGCCAAGGCTCCATTAGAGCAAAAGTTGGCCGGGCGCTGAAGATGGTTCCATGGCCTCCACCTCAGGCCCTAGAATGGCTCCAGTTGCAATGGAGCAATGCCCCAGGTGGGCAGAACATCATGCCCTAGAGAGCTTAACAGGTGGATAGGTGGATCCTGGTTGGATGGAGCATGCAGGAGTCTGTCTCTCTGTCTCCTGCTTCACACACACACACACACACACACACACACACACACACACACAAATTTGCAACGTGGTTCTTTTTTTAAATTTAAGATGTAACACATTTCATTTTAGTCTATGTTGCCCATGATTCCCTAATCTTACCAGTTCATCAACAGTAATGGGTTTATAAGAAAATTGATTTGACTCAATCATTTAACAGCCTTTTAAACGTATCTTGTATTTTATTGAAGGCTTCTCACTTATAATCATAAATAAGTTTATTACTTTTGATTATTGGTATTTGTCAGCCTCACAGACATCTGTGGCCACTGTGAAAAGACCCATCTCTTCTTTGTGCTGAGTTGTATTAGAGATTATCCAAACTGTGCTGCTAGTTTTCTCATAATTTATAGGGAGGTTAACCAAACGATTCTTTCAAATCTAAATCAGAGTCTCCCTATACCCTCTAGGAGTTATTTGTCAAATATGGACTAGTATGTAAGACACACATGAGTGATAAACTCAATCTTACATTCAAAATCACCATTCCCGTGACTTTTTTCTTGGGTCTAGCTTGATTCCTGTTTCTGTGAGGAAGAGTCCTTCAAAGGAGCTCTTTGATCTTGCTGGTAAATAAGCATCAGGAGAGGTCACACCATCAGTTTACTAGACATGTGCAAACATGTTTGAATTACATTCTGAGATTGTCACTAAATGCTTAGTACATCTTAGATTCCATTTAACTGTTAACTGTAGAGTTCAAAAATGTGAGACCGAGCTCTTAACCTAAAAGTATCTAAAAATCCAGTTGTAGATATAGTCATATAATGAAAACGTAAATGTTATAGAGGTACTTACTATGTCTGATGGGGGTATATAGAAGCAAATGACTTTTTCATAATTATATTATTTTCAGGCTTTATTTTGTTGTTGTTGTTGCTAACTGATATGTAATTTGCTTCATTTAGTAGCCCACAAAATTTTTTATAATGTTGAAGTACCAGTTTCTTTAGAAAGAGATACATAAACTCATTTATGCAACATTAACAAGTGTGTATATGTGTGTGGGTGAAAAAATTTAGCATCCCCATATGAATAATGTCCCCTTAAAATCTATGTCCATCCAGAACCTCAGAATGTGATGTTATTTGGAAACAGGGGCTTTGTGCAGTATCAAAGAGAATCAGAATTGCACAATAGTTAAAGAAGTAAATACAGATTTTATTTAGTAGCTATTGCAATCCAAGAAAGAGACTTTAGTACAGAACAGAGCCTAATTCTGAATATAACAAAGAGAAGTGAAGATATATAGTCAAGGAGCAAAGAAAGGGATGTCAGTGGATGAGAAATTGCTAAGAGTAGACATCACAGATAAGAGGTTTCTTGCTAAAACTGCTTAACTAATTCTTGTTCATGGCAGGCCACGATGATCCAATATCAAGAATGGAGATGAGAAATATGACCAGATCTGAAGGGTGATCATATACCAAGGGTGGGGGTATGACTTAGCAAAATTCTTTGCTAAGTCTGGGATAGGCAGGCCAAAGACAGAGTTGAGGCCAATGTTGACTAGTCAAAAGAGGTCTCAGAGAAACCTGACTAAAGTTTAGTGAGTATCACTCTGTTAGGTTTGAGCACCTCAGCTTACCTCTTTACAATCGTCCTGAGGTATTGTGAATATATGAAACTAATGGGAAGCTTTAATTTTTTTTCTTTTAAAATCTTGTTATTTCAGGTTCTGTATTTGAAGTGACTGCACGGGTATAGGCACAAATCTGACAATGCACATTAGAAAGGAAAAGTGCCAGTTTTTATTCTTTCATTTCTACAACTTCACTCTGGTATCTCATCCACTGTGAATGAAAGAAGATCATAAATACAGGTTCATTCAGCAAGTCTTCATTTCCCTGATAATGATATTTTTACTGGTACTACATCACTTTATTATGAAATTAAACAGATATGTCCAAAAATATTTCTAGAATAGGTGAACTTTTATGCTAAAAGTACACCTATATGGTTAAGAAAATAAAGCATTGACTTATAAGCCAAGAGCTTATGCTAGGAGTTGTCTCTTTGTCTCAATATTTACATTTTAATTAGATCACCACATACTTATCCAGGTTATTATAAAAATATATAAAATAACTGTTTGAACATTTAGCTTTAGAGAAAAAAATATACAAGTTCATCCTCCTTGAAGGCAGGAATTGTTATCCATTTTGTTTGCTACTGAATCCTAGGCAGTGAACAAAAGTTTTGTACATAGTTGCATTCAGTAAACAGTTGTTGATATGTGAATACATGGAAATAATAATGCTTGATTTACCTTTCGCTAGGAATTACTATCTTAGCCTTTTGCCAAGAGTGCTAAGGGAATTATACAAATGACATTGGCCCAGATATTCAAACATAAAGTTCTGCACAATGGCATTCAGGTAAGATCATATTTTCAGAAAACTGAATTAAAGGCTCTGATTTAGTTAATTGCTGTTTATAATTTTTTTTATTTGAACTCTTAATTTATGTGCCTATATAAAATAGAGACCAATTATTATAGTTTGCAAATCTCCAATTACTTTCATTAATTATTAAGGATGTGCTATTTTACAGAAGCATAATTACACTGACATAATCTCTCAGTGTCCAAAAGATTGTAAAGGCATACATATTTCACTGGAAATTACTTACTCTCTATTCTATTTTATTGCTCTTACAGCTTGTTATATTTTACTACAAACTAATAGGAATGCTGACATATTTATAAGCCTGTGGTGCTTTGAAAAACATTTTTATTAGATTCATAGATGAATATAAATGCATGTGAAAATATCCTCACTTTGAACCAGTTTTATTCATATATGCAAATATGCACATGTATGTACTGTATGTGAATGTATATATATTTTTGTATATTGACATCTTATTACTGGCTTTTAAAGAAAAAATGAACATGACATCTTTTATATCATCCCAGATTTCATAACTATATAGTTACATAGTTTTTTGTGCTGCATTAGAAAATATAGTTATAGACTTTTCAGGGCCACATTTTGGTCACAACATCACATTAGAAAGTAAATTCCATCTTCACAACATCAGTAGAATACATACTATAGCCATTACAATAACACTTTGATTAATTCAAAGATGATTAGATAGCTTTTATTTCTATGGTTTTTGCTTAGAGCTACAACAAAATGTTCGGGAGACATCAAATATTAAAAAAAAAAACACAAAAGTACAAAATGCTCATCCTTCCTTTTTAAGGAAAATAAACATTCATGAATTACCTGCTGTACTTCAAGCATATGAAAGCTTCAATTCAAAGTTAACAATATTGTTTTTGAATTATTTCATTTTGGTTGGGTAGAAAACTTCGTGCCTATGCACAATATGTGGTAGAGGAGTGTGCCTCAGTCTCAGGATGAGTCAGGGGATCATGAGTGCTGCCTGTTGCTATTTCAGATTACAATTATTGAGGTCTAATGTGGTGGAGAACACAAAATTATGCATGGTTGCTGACCAGGATGTTAACAATTTACTTTAAAAGAAAATGGACACTAGGCCCTGGCCAGTTGGATCAGTGGTAGAGCATCGGCCTGGCGTGCAGGAGTCCCGGGTTTGATTCCCGGCCAGGGCACACAGGAGAAGCGCCAATCTGCTTCTCCACCCCTCCCCCTCTCCTTCCCCTCTGTCTCTCTCTTCCCCTCCTGCAGCCAAGGCTCCATTGGAGCAAAGTTGGCCCGGGCGCTGAGGATGGCTCTGTGGCCTCTGCCTCAGAGGCTAGAATGGCTCTGGTTGCAACAGAGCGATGCCTCAGATGGGCAGAGCATCGCCCCCTGGTGGGCGTGCCGGGTGGATCCCGGTTGGGCACATGCGGGAGTTTGTTTGCCTCCCTGTTTCCAACTTCAGAAAAATACAAAAAAAAAAAAAGAAAAGAAAAGAAAATGGACACTAAAACAATTTATTCTCCTCTTTGGTAACCTTAGGCATGTTAAATGAAGTTCCTTATGAGAAATAAAATCTTATGGAAAAGTTTTAAAGGGACCAAAAGACTTCAGAAATAGATTTTATAGAATGATATTAGTCCCTTCTGTCAAATGTCACTAAAACTAAATTATCACAGTCTCTGGATTAAATTTGTTTGCATGGAAAATAATACAACAATTAATAAATAATAACACAAGAATAACTGTGTGTTTCATGCACTCACAACTGTAAATCTACTTTTGGTCCTCCTTATATATACATATGTGTATATAGATATAATTTATATATAAATATACATTTATTTAAATATATTTATAAATATATATTTTATATTTTAGTATATTACATATACTATTTGCCATTATATATGTTACATAACATTTTTTCTGGAAGGAAATATATACATATAAGTTTATCTATCATCTATCAATCCACCCATCTGCTTATTTCCTTCAGTTAATCATACCTCTATCAGCATGTCTACAGCAGGATCAATAGTCAATATAAAGTTTGTCCATAAAGTCATGGTGCACATTTGACCAGTCACAGGAAAGCAACAAAAGATGATAGAAATGTGAAATCTGCACCAAATAAAAGGAAAACTCTCCCAGTTTCATACCTATTCAGTGCAGTTTGATATGGGCTCACGCACAGATTTTTTAGGGCTCCTTAGGTAGCTATCCTGTATAGCCTCTACAGACTTGTCACTGATTGATGGCCTACCACAGAACACACTGAACGAACTTTCCTCTGTACCATCCACATCTTGACTGGCATGGCCATGGGCTGCTCCGCTGTATTCACGGTGTTACGTCATCATCTGCGCATGTGCACATGCTGCCACATCATCCTACAGAAACTGGAAGGATTTTCCTTTTACTTGGTGCAGATTTCACATTTCTATCATCTTTTGTTGCTTTCCTATGACAGGTCAAAAGTGCACTATAACTTTACGGACACACTGTACTTAGAAGCTATTGAAGGTAATAAGTAGAGTTAAATATAATATTAAAACATGTGCATCATGCAATAGTTTTTTTTCTTGGAATTGGCCCTGCATTCTCCCTTTGTACTGCTAATAAATCTTAAAGTTATATCTAACTTCTTTCTTCTGTCATCTCAGCTTAAAATTTTACCAAACACGTTTTATGTTTCTTAACACAGAATATGATGTTATGATGCAAGATAACAGGTTAATTACTTTTTAATTTAGAAATAGAAACATAAAGTCCAATAGAAATAGAGTAGTACAAATAAATCAAAATCAATTAAATGAAAACATTTATTGTACACTTTACTAATAATACTTGTTTGCTTCTTATAATTAAACTTCCTTTGATTTTTCTACTAAATCAAAATGTACTCAAAGATTTCTAAAAAGAATTGATATCTTTTTACTAAGCTCAATTTTGATAAATCCAATTGCTTGTAAGTGAATAAGGTTTTAGGTTTAAATATTAATAACAGCTATATTTAATTTAAGAATAATGATTGAAATCAAAATACATTTTAAAAAACCTGTATTAGGAAGAAATCTCTATTATGTAGAAAGGTCTAAGAAATGACTGAAACAATTCAACAGCAGAGTCATTTCAATAAAGTGAACTCTTGCAAAATTTAAATAAACATACCATTAAAAATAACTTGTCTCCAAAGGGGAAAAGTAGCTTATTTTAAAGAAACAAGTATCACATGTTATTATGGAATAGGTAAGAAAAACTTAAGATAATAAGAGAATATGTTCAAGACCAGATTAAAGTGTGACATGTAACTTTAGTCTATAATTGTACTATATTTCTTAGTTTTTAGAACTTAATAGGAAAACTAATGATCACTGAGAACTTACTATTTGCCACATTGTTTGCTATACAGTTCTTTTGGGTTTACCATGGTGGTTCTCTTTTTAAAGATGCAAGTATACCTGGTAGATAAAATATACTTGAGTAATTATTAGATATCTTTTTCTTAAATAGGAAACTGAATGAATGGTGGAATTTGCTGAAGAGGAAAAGAGGAAACTAAATAAAAAAAATAAAAGGCTCATTCAGACAAATTTTGAACTTGACTATTATAGATTAAGTGGGTAAGAATCTAGTATTCTCTGTCAATAAAAAGTTTTCATATGAATATATGAGTGTTATTTTCAGTGGTATTACTATAAACTGAAGGAAGCTTGTGAACATTGCTAATTTCTTATTGCATGACAAATATTTTACTCATCATTTTCCTTTATCATTCTTGAAAGTATGTACAACTTTCATTTTTACTGTCTTGAAACATGTTCAAATATACAAGCATTTTATTAGGTGTAAGAATCTTTCCCACAATGTGCAATCTAGTGGACAGAGTTACAAGAATAAGCAAACTGCATAGTAAAGCTCACTTGTGTTCATGGATACAGTCTGCAGAATAAAGGGCAAAGGTGGTAGCAAAATTGAAGAAACAGCTCTAAACTCTGATCCACTGGCCATTTGTAGGGGCCAAATAAATCAAAGCAAATAAATGTTTGTGTAGGGTTGACTAATGGGCAAAGTAAGTTCTGGGTAATGCATAGGTAGATTTGAGGTTCCCCTTGTATAAGATACCATTAATTTGTCTTATCCCTGTATTGTTAAAAATGAAGTAAAAAAGAAAAAGAGTTGACTTTCTGATTCTTTAAAGTTCTAGAAATGTTGTTATATTCATATTTTTGTTTTAATGCATAATAGATATGTAACTTTGGGCTAATTTTTTAGCCTTTTTAAAAACGAGATTACTAATCTATCAAACAAGGACATAACACTTAGTGTTCTTAAAGCAATGATATAAATGCTTATAAAGAGTTTAGCATAGTACCTGGAACCTAGGAAAAATCATGTTAAGTGTTACTTATTGTTATTTAGTCACTTAACAGATTGTTCCATTTCCTATCATTTATTTCTATAATCTGACTTAATTTATATAACAAAATTTTATTCTGGAACTTTTAATTTAAGATGTGCTAAAATCTATGTTAGCTTCATGAGCAGTTTTAGCTATAACTTGCTTTGTCTCCAGATAATGAGTTTGATTTTTCTTCCTCTTTAAGAAAATACCACATTGAAGTGAATATTTATGTTAGCAGTAATGGGCTTAAATTGCTATGCTAAAAGAAAGAAAATTGACAACAAAAATATCTCCTTATAATTAGAATAAGAAATATCATTAAATAACACTTATCAAACATGGGGCTCCTTAATATTTTACTTTAGCCAGAATGAGGGGTTATGCTCTTTTGTCTCTTCCTTAACACGAGCCATCAGAGCATTGTGATTATATTTTAATTTTAGCAAAAACTTTGAAAAAGACATGCAGAGAGAGATTGGATTATGCAGAGCTTTGGGTCTACAGCTGCTTTCTCAGTACATTCATAAGTTTTTATTAGGCACTATTCTCAAAACACAAAATTTGGATTAATATATCATTCACTAACTAACAACTGACAAGTCATAATATTCAAAACCCCTCTTGAGAGAGAGTGAGAGAGGAAAAAAACAACTTCTCTGATTCATTTCAGCAAATAGATCAATAAAGAGATCTAATCTTTATGCAAAGGTTGGTAGTTAGCCAGGAAACAAAGGAAACATTCTGGCAAGTTATTATGGAAACTGCTTGAAAACTGCAAATTCCCTTAATTTATAGCTTCTGCTGTTTTCTATATCACTTTGCAGTTCGCAGTTCAAGAGAAAATGCTGTTGCTTAATCACAGAGACAGTTTGTTTGGGTTCATTTTCCTCTGCAAAGCAGAATGAGCACTGTAGGATATAGGAAATTACCTTTGTCTCAAACTGGTAGCTTCAAAAAAAAATAGAAAAACATACAAAATTAAGGTACAAGAGAAAGGTATTCTGAGAAAAAAATCCAAGGCTATAAATAAGTAAGCCTTTTCAAACTTAAAATGGCTACCTAAAGAAAAAGAAAATGTATTGTGATAAGTCTGTGAAGTACCTTATTCTAGTAAACTGTGTACTGAACCTCTTCAAGTAGATGTTCTATCACCTCAAGTTGCTGAAAGCCAAAACTGTCAGTGGCTTTAAAAAATATTCTCTATTATCTGAAAAGCTTATTTCTGCACATTCATTTTAGTGTTCATTCAACCTAGGTGATGTCTGTTTATCCTCTGACATCTGTGTAGGAATTTCATTAGCATGTTACATGTACTTCTCTTCAATAGTTCGTTTCGTTTTTATTTGTCAGTTTTAGAATGGAAGTTTTCTCTACAAGAAATATAGGTTCATTTTTCATTGCACAAAACTTGAAAAAAAATTTAAAATGATAATCAAGACAAACACAGTATTTACTGGATGGCTCTAAACATTTCAGAAAATATCAACCTTTATAGCAGAGGTTGGCAAAATTTTTCTGTTAATGACAGATAGTAATATTTTAGAATTTGTGAACCATATGGCCTGTCTTACTACTCAACTCTGTCACAGTCTTGCAAAAGCAGCCACAGACAACATCTAAATATGGCTGTATTAAAATAAACATTTATTTATGAAAACAGACCATAATTTTGGCCCATAGAATAAAATACTTATACCAGGCATCAAAACTGCCGTCATTAATATTTCAGGTATCTATTTCAAATAACTCTTCCATGAATAAAGGTAAATTGGTGCATATATATGATGGATAAATGTCATACATTTTTGTTGTGCTGTATCTGAATCCTCTTCCTATTTACATTATGTTCTACTTCATGAGTATTGATAAAGATAATCCTTTCCATAGGAAAATGAGATCCTTACTTTCTCAGACTGTCTTACAACTAATACACTAGTATTTAAAATTAGGTACACCTGACTGTAAAACTGAATGAAAGTCAGCAACATAAAAAATTAAGGTTAATGAAAAAACCATTCTAGCTGAGGGTTGTAGCAGAAATCACAGGTATAAGGTTGAGTGTAGGTGCAGAAATGGTTACAGTACAACAGTTGCTTGCAGAGACCAGGGCTGTCATACTCAGCAGTATAATCTAAAATGTGCATTGTTAAACAATAGAACTATTAATGTATTCATCCAACTGAATTTACTCTAAATTCTTACTTTTTTTGCAAATCTCATGCTGTCGGTTTTTTTTTTCTTGCAAGTATGCCGCTATCAAATATCCTTTCAATAAATTACTTCTTGAAATAATTATTTGATGGGAGTTCTTGTTGCTTGAAACTAACAACTGTGATTGATACATAAATTTGTACTAAGAGAGGTTTTGTGTCTTGGGAAAATGTTAGATTCATGAATTGAAACCAAGGGTAGTAAAAATCATGCTAATACACTAAAAAATTGATCTCTGGAATCCTAGAAACTTCAAAAATTATAATTGGTTAAATTATTACTTATTGCAACCTAAAATGAAGTGACCCACAACAATAACATTTATCAAGAATTTGTGGCTACTGCTCTAGAACAAAGACTTGATTGGCATCTGTGTGATGGGGTAGTTATTACTAATTCCATTACACAAACTAAAAGAGATAATGACAATTTTGTTTCTAATATCAAAATTTTAATCCATGGCACAGACTTTCTCTTATATTCAGTAATCACTTATAAATGAAGCTGGAGCACCATAATATCCAAAAAATAAAAAAAAATAAAAGTTTGATTCTGTAGGTATTCAAACTATAATATGAGTCAAACTCACAGTCTCATCAAGTATCTTATTTTTTTTATAAATAAATTTTTATTTTAATGGGGTGACATCAATAAATCAGGGTACATATATTCAAAGAAAACATTTCCAGGTTATCTTGTCATTTAGTTCTGTTGCATACCCATCACCCAAAGAGAGATCGTCCTCTGTCACCCTCTATCCAGTTTTCTTTGTACCCCCCCTCCCCTCCCCCCTCTCCCCCCTTCCCTCCTCCCAACCCCCGTAACCACCACACTCATCAAGTATCTTATATGAAACTTAAGGCACTGATGGAGAAAGGGAGGACCTAGAAATTAAAAAGTGCAAATAAGTGGAAGGATTGGAAGGCTTGGTTTTATTTGATTTTCTAAACCCATTGAGCTTTTTCTTTTTTTGACAAAGACAGAGAGAGAGTCAGAGAGAGGGACAGATAGGGACAGACAGACAAGAAGGGAGAGAGCCGAGACGCATCAATTCTTCGTTGTGGCTCCTTAGTTGTTCATTGATTGTTTTCTCATATGTGCCTTGACCAAGGGACTACAGAAGACTGAGTGACCCCTTGCTCGAGCCAGCGACTTTGGGCTCAAGCCAAACACCATGGAGTCATGTC
Source organism: Saccopteryx bilineata (assembly GCF_036850765.1). Taxonomy (NCBI): domain Eukaryota; kingdom Metazoa; phylum Chordata; class Mammalia; order Chiroptera; family Emballonuridae; genus Saccopteryx; species Saccopteryx bilineata. Next base: position 127,349,770 of record NC_089491.1, read on the forward strand.
TATGATCTCACGCTCAAGCCAGTGACCCATTGCTCAAGCTGGTGAACCTCTGCTCAAGCCGGATGAGCCTGTGCTCAAGCCAGTGATCTTGGAGTTTCAAAACTGGATCCTCCACATCCCATTCCAATGCTCTATCCACTGTGCCAATTCATGGTCAGGCCCCACAGAGCTTTTCTTACCAACAAAAAAGTTTCATGTCTGTCTACTGTGGCAGCTCCTTCTCTCTTAAAATATTGAATGTCATTGTCTAAGGAATTGTCTTACATGAGGAAATCAGTGTGCCTCATGCACCCACCAACAAACTTTCTTTCTTTAAGTCTAATTTCTAATTAGAATCAGTTCCCAATGAGTGTTGGGGGCCATCCAATTACAATGTCAGATCTGCAATCCAGACCTTATGCCATATTTGGCATTTAATTTAATGTATTTTTTTCCCTTAATACAGCAAGAATTTATGCTCTCACAGTTTTGGAGGTTGGAAGTCTGAAATCAAAGTATCAAGGTGTTGGCAGTGTTCATTCTCTCTTAGGACTCTGAAGAGTAATCTGCTCTGATAGCATTATATTTTTAAGTTTAGTATTATATTTTTTATAATTTTGTTTCTTCTGTATTGAAAGAATTGCACATTCTAGTCATATCTCCATACCTTATTGTCAGACTTAACAATTGGCTTCTTTTGGTCAATGAAAAATGGGAAAATCTAAACTATGCCATATATATATAAAAGCCTTTAATATTTGTATGAGTGAGCTTTGCACTTGCACTCTGTCCTCTGCCATAAGAACAGAAGCTCCCAGATAATGATTCTCTCCTTCAACCTGGCCCTGTAATGAGACTATACACAGAGGAGAGAAAGAGCTGACCCATAGTCCATGAAGTACATGAATAATGTTTTTGATCATGAAGAATAAAGTAAATGCTTTTGTTGTAAGGCATTAAAATTTGTGGATTATTGTGTTTTGTTTTTTATATTGAATTTATTGAAGTGACTTTGGTTAATAAAATTATATAGGTTTCAAGTGGACAATTCATCTGGATATTGTAGTGTATGCTCGCCACCCCAAGCGAAGTCTCCTTCCATCACTATTGATCCCCATTATACCCTCTTCAATTTTCCCCTACCTCAGGGGTCGGAAACCTATGGCTCACGAGACAGATGTGGCTCTTTTGATGGCTGCATCTTGCTCGCAGACAAATCTTTAGTAAAAAAATAATGTTAAAGATATAAAACATTCTCATGTATTATAATCCATTCATTTCCTACTGCTCATGTTCATGGTTGCGGGTGGCTGGAGCCAATCACAGCTGTCCTCCGGGACAACACCAAATTTTTATTGGATAATGTGTAACGTACATGGGTCGTTGTATGGCTCTCACAGAATTACATTTTAAAATATGTGGCTTTCATGGCTCTCTCAGACAAAAAGGTTCCCAACCCCTGCTCTACCTCCTTCCCTCTGTTGATCCTCACACTGTTGTCTGTGTCTATGAGGTTTCTTTTTATTGCTTAATCCCTTCACTTTTTTATCAGGCCCTAACATTCCTCTGATGGCTGTCAGTCTGTTCACTATCTATGATTCTGTCTCTGTTTTGTCTATTAGTTTATTTTGTTCATTAGATTTTACATATGAGTAAAATCATACTGTATTTGTCTTCCTCTGAAAGGTTTATTTCAGGTAGCATAATACTTTCCAGGTCCATCCATGCTGTCACAAAGAGTAAAATTTTCTTCTTTTTTTATGGACACAAAGTATTCCACTATGTAAATAAACAACAGTGTTTTTTTTTTAATAAATTTTTATTAATGGTAATGGGATGACATTAATAAATCAGGGTACATATATTCAAAGAAAACATGTCTAGGTTATTTTGTCATCAAATTATTTTGCAAACCCCTCGCCCAAAGTCAGATTGTCCTCCGTCACCCTCTATCTAGTTCTCTGTGCCCCTCCGCCTCCCCCTAACTCTCTCCCTCCCTCCCTCCCATGTCCTCCCTCCCCCCCCCACCCTTGGTAACCACCACACTCTTGTCCATGTCTCTTAGTCTCATTTTTATGTTCCACCAATGTATGGAATCATGTAGTTCTTGTTTTTTTCTGATTTGCTTATTTCACTCCTTATAATGTTATCAAGATCCCACCATTTTGCTGTAAATGATCTGATGTCATCATTTCTTATGGCTGAGTAGTATTCCATAGTGTATATGTGCCACATCTTCTTTATCCAGTCTTCTATTGAAGGGCTTTTTGGTTGTTTCCATGTCTTGGCCACTGTGAACAGTGCTGCAATGAACATGGGGCTACATGTGTCTTCACGTATCAATGTTTCTGAGGTTTTGGGGTATATACCCAGTAGAGGGATTGCTGAGTCATAAGGTAGTTCTATTTGCAGTTTTTTGAGGAACCACCATACTTTCCTCCATAATGGTTGTACTACTTTACATTCCCACCAACAGTGAATGAGGGTTCCTTTTTCTCCACAGCCTCTCCAACATTTGCTATTACCCGTCTTGTTGATAATAGCTAATCTAACAGGGGTGAGGTGGTATCTCATTGTAGTTTTGATTTGCATTTCTCTAATAACTAATGAAGCTGAGCATCTTTTCATATATCTGTTGGCCATTTGTATCTCTTCCTGGGAGAAGTGTCTGTTCATGTCCTCCTCCCATTTTTTTATTGGATTGCTTGTTTGTTTCTTGTTGAGTTTTATGAGTTCTTTGTAAATTTTGGATATTAGGTCCTTATCTGAGCTGTCGTTTGAAAATATCAGTTCCCATATAGTTGGCTGTCTGTTTCTTTTGATATCAGTTTCTCTTGCTGAGCAAAAACTTTTAATTCTGATGTAGTCCCATTCATTTATCTTTGCCTTCACTTCTCTTGCCATTGGAGTCAAGTTCATAAAATGTTCTTTAAAACCCAGGTCCATGATTTTAGTACCTATGTCTTCTTCTATGTACTTGATTGTTTCAGGTCTTATATTTAGGTCTTTGATCCATTTTGAATTAATTTTAGTACACGGGGACAGGCTGTAGTCGAGTTTCATTCTTTTGCATGTGGCTTTCCAGTTTTCCCAACACCATTTGTTGAAGAGGCTTTCTTTTCTCCATTGTGTTTGTTGGCCCCTTTATCAAAGATTATTTGACTATATATATGTGGTTTTATTTCTGGGCTTTCTATTCTGTTCCATTGGTCTGAGTGTCTATTTTTCTGCCAATACCATGCTGTTTTGATTATCGTGGCCCTATAATATAGTTTAAAGTCAGGTATTGTAATGCCCCCAGCTTCATTCTTTTTCCTTAGGATTGTTTTGGCTATTCGGGGTTTTTTATAGTTCCATATAAATCTGATGATTTTTTGTTCCATTTCTTTAAAAAAATCTCATAGGGATTTTGATGGGAATTGCATTAAATTTGTATATTGCTTTGGGTAATATGGCCATTTTGATTATATTTATTCTTCCTATCCAAGAACAAGGAATATTTTTCCATCTCATTGTATCTTTTTCGATTTCCCTTAACAATGCTTTGTAATTTTCATTATATAGGTCCTTTACGTTCTTTGTTATGTTTATTCCTAGGTATTTTATTTTTTTTGTTGCAATCGTGAAGGGGATTATTTTTTTGAGTTCGTTTTCTAATATTTCATTGTTGGCATATAGAAAGGCTATGGACTTTTGTATGTTAATTTTGTATCCTGCGACCTTACTGTATTGGTTTATTGTTTCTAATAATCTTTTTGTGGAGTCCTTCGGGTTTTCGATGTATAGGATCATATCATCAGCAAAAAGTGATAGCTTTACTTCTTCTTTTCCGATATGGATGCCTTTTATTTCTTTGTCTTGTCTGATTGCTCTGGCCAGAACTTCTAGCACCACGTTGAATAAGAGTGGAGAGAGTGGACAACCCTGTCTTGTTCCTGATTTAAGGTAGAAAGTCCTCAGTTTCATGCCGTTTAATAGGATGTTGGCTGATGGTTTATCATATATGGCCTTTATCATGTTGAGATATTTTCCTTCTATACCCATTTTGTTGAGAGTCTTAAACATAAAATTGTGTTGTATTTTATCAAAAGCCTTTTCTGCATCTATTGATAAGATCATGTGGTTTTTGTTCTTTGTTTTGTTGATATGGTGTGTTACGTTAACCGTTTTGCGTATGTTGAACCATCCTTGAGATTCTGGGATGAATCCCACTTGATCATGATGTATTATTTTTTTAATATGTTGTTGTATTCGGTTTGCCAGTATTTTGTTTAGTATTTTAGCATCTGTATTCATTAGAGATATTGGTCTGTAGTTTTCTTTCTTTGTGCCATCCTTGCCAGGTTTTGGTATGAGGGTTATGTTGGCCTCATAAAATGTGTTTGGAAGTATTGCTTCTTCTTCAATTTTTTGGAAGACTTTGAGTAGAATAGGAACCAAGTCTTCTTTGAATGTTTGATAGAATTCACTAGTATAACCGTCTGGGCCTGGACTTTTATTTTTGGGGAGATTTTTAATAGTTTTTTCTATTTCCTCCCTGCTGATTGGTCTGTTTAGGCTTTCTGCTTCTTCATGACTCAGTCTAGGAAGGTTGTATTGTTCTAGGAATTTATCCATTTCTTCTAGGTTGTTGTATTTGGTGGCATATAATTTTTCATAGTATTCTACAATAATTCTTTGTATTTCTATGATGTCTGTGGTGATCTCTCCTCTTTCATTTTGGATTTTATTTATTTGAGTCCTGTGTCTTTTTTCCTTGGTGAGTCTTGCCAAGGGTTTGTCAATTTTGTTGATCTTTTCAAAGAACCAGCTCCTTGTTTTATTGATTTTTTCTATAGTTTTTCTGTTTTCTATTTCATTTATTTCTGCTCTGATTTTTATTATCTCCTTTCTTCGGCTGGTTTTGGGTTGTCTTTGTTCTTCTTTTTCTAGTTCCTTAAGGTGTGAAGTTAAGTGGTTTACTTCGGCTCTCTCTTGTTTGTTCATATAGGCCTGAAGTGATATGAACTTTCCTCTTATTACTGCTTTTGCTGCATCCCAGAGATTCTGATATGTCCTATTTTCATTCTCATTTGTCTGTAAATATCTTTTGATTTCTGTACTTATTTCTTCTTTGACCCATTCATTTTTTAGAAGTATGTTGTTTAGTTTCCACATTTTTGTGGGTTTTTCCCCCTCTTTTTTGCAGTTGAATTCTAGTTTCAAGGCTTTATGATCAGAAAATATGCTTGGTACAATTTCAATTTTTCTAAATTTGCTGATATTGTCTTTGTGGCCCAACATATGGTCAATTCTTGAGAATGTTCCATGTACACTAGAGAAAAATGTATACTCTGTCGCTTTGGGATGAAGTGTCCTGTAGATGTCTATCATATCCAGGTGTTCTAGTATTTCGTTTAAGGCCACTATATCTTTATTGATTCTCTGTTTGGATGACCGATCTAGAGCCGTCAGCGGTGTATTGAGGTCTCCAAGTATGATTGTATTTTTGTTAGTTTTTGTTTTAAGGTCAATAAGTAGCTGTCTTATATATTTTGGTGCTCCTTGGTTTGGTGCATATATATTAAGGATTGTTATGTCTTCTTGATTCAACTTCCCCTTAATCATTATGAAATGACCATTTTTGTCTCTGAGTACTTTTTCTGTCTTGTAGTCAGCATTATTAGATATGAGTATTGCTACACCTGCTTTTTTTTGGGTGTTGTTTGCTTGGAGTATTGTTTTCCAGCCTTTCACTTTGAATTTGTTTTTATCCTTGTTGCTTAGATGTGTTTCTTGTAGGCAGCATATAGTTGGATTTTCTTTTTTAATCCATTCTGCTACTCTGTGTCTTTTTATTGGTAAGTTTAATCCATTTACATTTAGTGTAATTATTGACACTTGTGGGTTCCCTACAGCCATTTTATAAATTGCTTTCTGTTAGTTTTGTATCTAGTTTGATTCTTCTCTTTTGTTTTTCTATCATTTGTTTTTGTTTGTTTGTGTTCCATACTTCTTTCCTCTGTTGCTACCTTTTTTAAGTCAAGTGTTTTTGTGGTGGTTTTTTTAAGGGTGGTTACCATTAAGTAATGAAAAGGGTACCTACCATATTCATTGTAGTACCCTATCTTATAAGTATTTCTGCACTTCATCATCCTTTGCTACTGTTAATCTCCATCCTCTCCCCCCTTTTTTTCCTTTGTTGTCACAGTTTAAGTTTGGTTTTATTGTGTTCTTGGTGGAGCTGTTACTTGTGGTGTTGTTTTCTTTTGTTCTTTGAATCTGGCTGGAAAACCCCCCTTAGTATTTCCTGGAGTGGGGGCTTTCTGTTGATAAATTCTCTCATCTTTTCTGTATTTGTGAATGTTTTTATATCTCCTTCATACTTGAAGGATAGCTTTGATGGGTATAGTATTCTTGGCTGAAAGTTCCTCTCTTTCAGGGCTTTAAATATTGGGGTCCACTCTCTTCTAGCTTGTAGAGTTTCTGCTGAGAAATCTGATGATAATCTAATAGGCCTTCCTTTATATGTTGTACTCTTCTTTTCCCTGGCTGCCTTGAGAATTTTTTCTTTGTCATTGGTTTGTGTCATCTTTATTATGATGTGCCTTGGAGTGGGTTTGTTGGGGTTAAGAAAACTTGGAGTTCTGTTTGCTTCTTGAATTTGAGGCTTTAGTTCCTTCCACAGGCTTGGGAAGTTCTCGTCTATTATTTGTTTGAGTATATTCTCCATTCCATTTTCTTTCTCTTCTCCCTCTGATATACCTATTATTCTTATGTTATTCTTTCTGATGGAGTCAGACAATTCCTGTAGGGCTTTCTCATTTTTTATTATTCTTGAGTCTCTTTCTTCTTCTCTCTGTTGTGCCTCAAGTTGTTTGTCTTCTATTTCACTAATTCTATCTTCAATCTGGGCTGTTCTGTTAGCTAAGCTTGTTACCTCGTTTTTCAGCTCGTGAATTGAGTTTTTCATTTCTGTTTGATTTGTTTTTATAGTTTCAATTTCCTTGGTAATATATTCTTTGTGTTCATTGAGTTGTTTTCTGATCTCCCTATATTGCCTTTCTGTGTTTTCTTGTATATCTCTGAGTATTTTTAAGATTTCTATTTTAAATTCTCTGTCATTTAGCTCCAAGGCTTCCAATATGTTAAGTCTTTTCTCCATAGATTTTTCCACATCTATTTGTGTTACCTCTCTTTCTTTTGTATCCATAATATTCGATTTCCTCTTTCTTATCGGCATCTGAGGGTGGTCTTATTGATAGCACTAATTAGAATTAATAAAGAGTAAAAAGAAAAAAAAAAAGGGTAAAACACCCCACAAAAAAAAACAGTAATAATTTATTATTTCCCCCTTTTTTCTCTCTTCTCTTTCCCTCCTCTCCCCTCCTCAGGGAAATATCATGCCTATAATGGAGGGCCTGATTTGGGGTGAAGAGCTCAAGGGGCAAAAAAAGGGAGTAGGGACCTACTAAATGCAAAAAAAAAAAAAAAAAGGAAGAAAATCTTAGACAAGCATAAGATGATTTGCTTGTAAGTGATGGTCAACTAAGAGATATAATGAGAGGGATAAGAGGGAATCAGAAAAAAGGACCAAAAAAGAATAATAAAGAAGAAAAAATAAAAATAATAAGTAAAAATCTGTTGTATTAAGTGGAGCGAAGACTAAATACAATGGAGACCTTGGGTTGGGAGGACCCAAAATGCCACAAAAATAAACAAACAAGAGAAAAAAAAATAAAAACAAAAGCAAAAAAGAGAAATAAAACCAAAAAAAAGCCTTGAGTCCCAAATTAACTAATTTGTTCGTGATTGAGGATTATATGGGAGGAAAGTAAAATGAGAAAAGAAAAAACGAATAGAAAGGAAAAAATAAGAAAAAGAGAAAAACGAAGGAAGAAATAAAATAGGAGGAGAAAAAAACAAAATAAAGCAAGACAAAAAAAAAAACAAAAGAGGAGAGAGTGAGAGTTAAGTGTTTTGGAGTATAACCTTAAAGGAGGGTGAGGATGAAGAAGAAAAATAAAATGCAACACTCATGGGTAGTGTAGTTCAAGAAAGGGGAAGCATAAGATGGGCAGAGAATAGAAGGACCGAGGTGGAGGAAATAAAGGCAAAAAGATAGAAGAAACAAGCAACAACAACAACAACAAAAAAAAATTAGTGGATCAAGTTGTAAAGTCTGTGGGTTTTTCTTGATTTTGAGAGGTTAACTTCTTCCTTTTTCTTTTCTCTCCCTCTTCCTAGTCGGTGACTCTGTACCCCAGGCTCTGCCCCTGTGTCACTCTTAGTTAGGGATTTGCAGTTGATGGGATTCTATGGCAATGTCATATAATTGGCTTTAGTCTTGCTGGAAGTAAAGGCTTGTTGGCGTTTGCAGGGTCCAACGATGAGAGAGTTTGCTTTCCTGGATTCTCTCTCCTAGTCCCCCCTTTCTGAATTAGCAGCCTGGTGATCCAGCTATAAGGCTGCAACTGCTTCTGCCTGGGGAGTAAAAGGCTCAAAGAGCTGGGAAATCCCCACTCTATCTCCACTCAGTGCAAGGCTTTGGGAAAGGCTCTGACAGTCAGGGCCTCCAGTGTGATCAGGCGGGGGTGGGAGTCAATTGCTGTCAAGGTGACTGTTCAGCGCCTATCATTTAGTTGGACCTCTCAACCCAGGCTTTCCACACTTTGTAGCCTGTTTTTGCAGGGAAGAAGAGGCACTAGTCTCTGCTTACGACTAGTGTAGTATAGACCTTATTATCTGCCAAGTCCTTCTTGTTAGCGTTTATCCCTGAATATGGAGGCTCTATCAATCAGAAGTTGCCCCCGCCCCTTTAGCGAGAGGCACTAAAAAATATCACGCCTCTTGTCTTGGATCGCTGAACTGAGAGAGATCTTATCAATTAGAACCGAGGGTGCGCAGATTTTATGGGTTAAGCTAATTTCAGTGATTGGGTCGCAGCTGTGTTTCCGAAGGTATTTTAGGCTGCCTGCGTGCACCCCAACGCTTGATTGTTAGCTTGAATGGCTGGGTGAGGTGCCCCGCCCACGGAGAGAATCTCCCAAGCCTCTCCCGATCGCCCTGCCGCTGGCGGCTGGACCGCACCAGGCGCAGGATAATGGAGCCCCCTGGGTGTGCGGGCCAGTAGGGCGCCCTGGGCACGTGGAATGCCCAAGGCTCGCGCGCGAATGGGGCGCTCAGGGCACCGGTGGCCGGCGACCCCCACTCACAGTGTGCGGGCCGCTGGGAACGTCAGCAGTGCTCAACCGGACCGGGCGCGCGCGCGCGGCGGCTCGTGGCGGCCGCTCGCGGTGGCGGTTCGCGGGGGCTCGTGGCAGCTCGCGGTGGCGGTTCGCGGGGGTTCGCGGCAGCTCGTGGGCTCGCGGCGGCTCGCGGTCGGCCGCTCGCGGCGGCTTGCGGTTCCCAAGTATATGGGCTGACTCACCGCGGGCGCACTCCCTGGCGGCTTGAATGAGCGTCACTGTGGTAGCTTCCTCCACACCCTCGTCTCTCAGATTCATGTGATAACAGTCCTTTTGCTTTCAGTTTGTGTGGAACTCCGGAATGCTCCGAGGATAAATTTTTCTGTTTCTAGTTCATATATTTGTTGTGATTTAGGGGAGAGCTGTCGGACGCGCTTCTCACGGCGCCATTTCCGTGACGTCCAACAACAGTGTTTTTATTCACTCATGTACTAATAGACACCTAGGCAAATTTGGGGATTTTTGTTACTGCAGAAGCATTGGTAAAATATGAGGGATAGATTTTAGTAACAGAGTCTAAGCCTGTTTCAAAATAAAAAATATATAGTGTTAATTTGCACTGAAATTACCAATACATATATATCTTTCTACTTATTCTAGACTCAGTCTTTTCTAGAAGAACAAATAATTTGAATTATTACCATGTTAAACACACTGAGCTTTTCTTGCTGACTAAATAAGTTGTCATGTCTCTCTATGGTGGTTGTTCCTTTAAAATACTTGATGTCCTTGTCTAAGGCGTTTGTCTTACATGGGGAAGCCAACATGCTTAATGCATCCACTTAATCTTAAATAAATAAATATTAATTAGTTAAGATTAAATAGTTAATGTTAAATTAATGCACCCACATTTTTATCTTAAATTAATAAATTTCTATTTAATATAGAGAAAAAAATTTCATGATATATTTCTCCAAATTTTTGAATTGCTGCCTAGCTATTTTACTTTAAGAACTACTAGAAAGGATAGTTAGGCTACTTTAGGCTAGGTTGCATTCACATTATTTTTTTTTCCAGCATCTCTTTTTCCACTCAGAACTGGAGGCACATTGTATTTTCCAAAGGTATGTACATCAACACATACACACACAAATATATAGCACACCAACACATATACAATATGTACAGATATATTTTATCCCACCTCTTCTTATAATTTTATGTTGACACTTTCCTTGAAGTAGCTAGAATTTTTAAGTACCTTGACCAATATATAATGATAAAAGTGATGCTATATGATTTTTAAGCCTTTAGATTTTCTCTGGTTGGGTTAGTTTTTGAGGAGCTCAGAGTTAAAATATAAGAAATCTGCTTATGTTGAAATAACTATACTGAAGAGAGCTCATGAAGAGGCCACAAAGAGAGAAAAAAGAAAGAGAACTGGCTGAGAAAATCCAGGTATTTTATCCCCCAGGTGTTCTCACATCTTCCCAGAATACCTTCAGATGATTCCAACCCTATTCTCCAAATCACCATTGGTAATGCTGAGTACAAAAGAGATAAGTTGTGAAACCAAAATAAATGTTATTTTAAAAACCTCTAAGTTATTAAGTAATTTGTAATATAGTTCTAAAAACTGGTGCAGCGCTCTTCAGAAATTGATTGGTAGGATAGTCTAATGAGAGAAAGTCTGTATATGTGACAATGTACTACTATATTCTCCACTTAAATTTGGCTCTCTTTTATGGGTCATTGAGGAGAGTAAATAACTTATTACTAAAGTTTCTTTAGCATATGATGATATTTAATGATAGTTACCTTATCTTATGGCTAAATTATGTTCTTTCCATTATATGACTATCTCATAGAGAGATGTCAACCATGCATGTTTAAATTTTTCATGTTTCTTACAAATTTAATAGAACTTTTCTGGGTTATTAAATTTTGTGTGCAATGGCACTGATATATAAAATACTTCTGTTCACTCATTTATCCTAAACATGAGGACAGCAATCCAACAGTTAAATAAACATTAACAGCCCTGGCTGGTTAGTTTAGTTGGTTAAGAGCATCCTCCAGAAACAATAAGTTTTCCAGTTTGATCCCTGTTCAAGACACACACGGAAGCAACTGATAAGTGTACAACTGAGTGGATCAACAAATAAACGCTTCCCTTACCCCTCACCCTTCTCTCTTTTCCTCTCTCTGTCTCTCACTAAAGATCAAGCAATCAATAAATTAAATCCTGGCCAACTTGTCTGGTTGGAGTATCGTCCTGAAGAACGGAGGCTGCCAGTTCAATCCCTGGTTAGGATACACACAGGAGCAGCTCGATGTTCCTGTCTGTCTCTCCTGCTGCCTCTCTCTAAAAATAGTAATATTAAAAAGAAACATCAACATAGCTAAAATAATAATAAATATCATAAAAAATACACATTTTTTTTGATTAAGTTCAGTTTTTCATTTATCAATTGCCTTCTGGCTAGTTTTATATAGTGTAATTGAACAACTTTGACAAAATTCCAAAACTAAAACCTAAAATTAATATACCATAATTCAGTGAACAGTATGTCACTTTAGTTAAAGAATAATATATTAAAATTTACCTTAAAATCATGTGCAAAATGTTAAATTTTATTTTCTCTCTATTTTTATGTTTATATTAAGACATTACTTAAATAACTCAAAAATTGATGTACATTTTATTAGACAAAAACATTAATTACTAATCTCTGAAATAATCAACTGTGAGATTGTTTAAGCTTTGACAAACTGACCAAATAAAATGAAGAGGAAAAGGAAATGAAGATATTTTTTGAAAATATAATTCTATATTATTTGGTCCTCGGTGAACTCTTCTTTCATAATTTTAAGTATTATTAGTTACATCTAATAAAAATGTAAAATTCACAAGAATTAAATACTTTGCCAAATTTATATATCTTCTGAATGCAAAATCCAGTATTTGAGCAAGTGTTCTAATTCAATATTATTCATTAATTTAATCATTAATTATTTATTGTCATTCTGTAAAATAAATTTGCAAGACACATAATCAAAATGGATTAGTATCAAAATTATATCAAAAATTATGTAAATCATCAAGAAAAGTATAAAGTATAAAGTCCAAGAAAAACATGGTGTAATGCCTCAACAACAACAAAAAAGGAAAAATACATGCATATGGCCAAGAATTTTTTTTTAATTTTATTTATTCATTTTAGAAAGGAGAGAGAGAGAAACAGAGAGAGAAGGGGGAGGAGCAGGAAGCATCAACTCCCATATGTGCCTTGACCAGGGAAGCCCAGGGTTTCGAACCAGTGTCCTCAGCATTTTCAGGTCGACACTTTATCCACTGCGTATGGCCAAGAATTTATAAAGAGGTATTCAACCTCATTAGTGTCCAAAAAAATGAAAATCAGAGCCACAATAGAATAATATTGCACACCCACTGTATTTTCAAAAAATGAAATATTATAGTAAAAAATAAATCTGATAACAAATACTGAGGAGAATATACATCCGCTGGGATTCATTATAGTCGGAGTAAAAATGATATATTCACTTTGAAAAATTTTGGTGCTATACTTGAGCATTATTTTATGATTATGAACTTATACATATCCTTCTCTCTAGCAATGTGATTGAAAGTTATAGGCTCAAGGGAACTGATTTTCCAAGTGCAACATTAGAAATGTGTAAGGATGTTCATAGTTCAGTTCTCTTAAAAGCAAACCCCTGGAAAAGAAAAATCAAACATTCATAAATAAGGAAATAATTTAAAACAAGAAAAAACAAGAGCATGATTATTATATATCTTTCAAAATGAGTAAATACATAGATAAGTCTTAGTAAGTAAAATGAATGATTCCTTAAGAAATACATAAAAATTACATTTTGTGGAATTTTCATACTATGTTATTTAATTGTTTAATTCATTATTATGTAAACATAATGTCTCTTGACTAAATCCATTTGAGAAAGAGGAGATTGTATTTATTTGCATACATATATGTCAGAACTCGGAAAATATAGCTACAAGAAGCTGATGTTCTTATTAGCCGTTATATTGTTATAAACTATTCCAAAAATTTCACGTATTCCAAAGAAGATTAGTGGATCCACATTCAGCAATTACCTAAAGGTAACAGCTCTAAAGCACTTTTCCCAGTTTTTCTTTTTCCTTTTTTTTTAGTGTTTTGGAATTTTATGCAGAAGTAATTTGGAAATAAATTTAGTTACAAGTCATTTTTAGCTCTACATAATTCATACATATATTTAGAAAAGTAAATATCTTTTATAATCATAGTACATTAAAATAATGTATAAAATTTGCAATTTGGGGTATAAATTATTATTTAGTCAATTTTTAAGTTTTATCACTTGTTTCAAAATGTGGTTTTACTTTTACTTTTTTTTCCAAATCAGAATCCAAGTGAGTTTTGCATATTGTATTTGGACTTTATGTCATTTTAGAGTCATTTAATCTAAAAAAAGTCCCCTTTATTGTTATGCTAGGTATAGATATAACATGATAGAAAAAAAAAGCCATAAGATCATTTCAATAGAAGCAAAATAACTTATTTCATTAGCTCAATGAACTTCATAATAAAAGCTATCAGCAAACTAATAATAGAATGAGGATTCCTCAAAGTGATAAGATATTTATGAAAAATCCACTGCTAACATCAGAATTAATACAGGGTTCAAAAAAATCAAAAAATGAAAAAATATACAATGTTATTACTTTTATTTCATATAAGTCTAGAAATCCTAGCAACAATTTTCTTTTATAGGCAAGAAAAATAAATTAAACAAAGTTAAAACAGAAGTAATGCATGCTATATGCATGCATGCAAGACAAAATGGGCATAATGTATGCTTTGGAAATTTGCATAAATCTAGATAGGCTTATTAAAAGAAATTAATGAATTTAGAAAGTTGTTGACTGGAATATCACTACAATTCCTTGCTTATTGCTAGGAATAAGCAATGGGAAAATAAAATTTTATTTAAATCATTTATATTGACAACTATAATAGTTCTGTGAAAAATTAAAGTATGCCTAAAGAAATAGTGAGAATCATGTTTCTAAATAGGATAACTCAATATTATTAATATATAATAAATTCGGGCATGGATATTAATTACTCTCATGATGAACTACAAATTCAATGCAATCCCAATCAAAACACAAGCAGCTGACTCTCCATCTGGTAATGATGAAGTAACTCGCATTGAAGTTGCATACTGCTAAAATTTATACTGTAGATTTGTAAATACTAAGACTGGGGTATGACCAGGCGGTGGTGCAGTGGATAGAGCATCGGACTGGGATGCGGAAGACCCAGGTTCGAGATCCCGATGTCACCAGCTTGAGTGTGGGCTCATCTGCTTTGAGCAAAGCTCACTAGCTTGGACCTAAGGACACTGGCTTGAACCAGGGTCTGCTGTAGCCCCACAGTCAAGGACACTGGCTTGAACCATCGGTCTGCTGTAGCCCCACAGTCAAGGCACATATGAGAAAGCAATCAACGAACAACTAAGGGGTCGCAATGAAAAACTGATGCTTGATGCTTCTCATCTCTCTCCATTCCTGTCTGTCTGTTCTTATCTATCCCTCTTTCTGACTCTTTGTCTCTGAATGAATGAATGAATGAATGAATGAATGAATGAATAAATAAATAAATAAATAAATAAATAGAACTGGGCAAAACACACGAGATAACAGTTTCCAGTCCTTAAAAGTAAGCACCAGAGAACTTTTACATTTGAAAGATGAGAAAAACAGGAGGTAAGCCCAAGAAATTACCTTATTTTTTGTAGAAACAATTTTACACAAAAGAACTTCAAGTAGGAGCAAAGAAATAATGATTTCACCTCCTGATATATATGTCTAAATGTAAATTCTTTCCCCTCCCCTTCTTTTTAAGTTAAGTGAGAGATGTGAGCCAGGGAGGCAGAGAGACTCATGCATGCACCCAGACCAGGATCCACCAGGTAAGCCCCCTACAGGGCAATGCTCTATCTGAAACCACTGCTCCATTGCTAGGCAATCAAGCTATTTCAGTGCCTGAGGTAGGCCATGGAGCCATCCTCAGTGATTGGGTCCAAATTCTCAAATCATTTGAGCCATGCCTGTGGAAAGGGAGGGGAAAGAGGGAGAGAGAGAGAGAGAGAGAGAGAGAGAGAGAGAGAGAGAGAGAGAAGGGAAGGGGAGGGGGTAGAGAAGCAGATAGGTGCTTCTCCTGTGTGCCCTGACTGGGAATAGAACCTGAAACTTCCACATACCAGGCGACTCTGCAGCTGAGCCAACTGGCTAGTGCCAAACCCCTTCCCTTAAGAGTGGGCTAGACTTCTTGAATTACTTTATTGAATAGAACACAGCAAATGTGATGATGCCACTTCTATAATTAGGCTTAAAAAATCACTTCCATCTCACTAGACGACTTTCTAAATAGCCTTGTTAACTTGCATAGTTTAAGAAGTTTAAGAAGTAAGCTGCTATGTTGAAGAGACCCATAGGGCAAAGAACTGATGGCATCCTCTGGCTTAAACATAGCTCAGGACTCAGTCCTTCAGCATAACTGCCTAAGAAAATCTGAATCCTGCTAATAACTACATGAGCATGAATGTAGATTCTTCCCCAGTTATGACCTTAGATGACTACTGCCAAATGGCATCTTGAATGCAGCCTGTGAGAGACCCTAAAATAGAAGACCCTGTTCAGCTTTGCCTAGATTCCTGATTCTTAGAAACTGTAAGAAAATGAATGTGTTGTTTTTGGTATAATTGTAATTTGTTATGCAATAATGTATAAATAATACACCTCTCAAGTACATATGAAACATTCAGTAAGATATATCATATTCTGAGCCATAAAACAAACCTTATAAAATTTAAAAGAATAAAAATTATACCAAGTATGTTGGCAGAACACAATGGAATAAAATTAGAAATCAATAATGAAAGGATGTATGATAAATCTTCAAATGCTTGGAAATTAAACAACACATGAAACAGAGAAGAAAAATAAAACATTTTGAATTAAAGAAAAATTTATTAGCCTAACCAGGCAGTGGTGCAGTGGATAGAGCATCAGACTGGGATGCAGAGGACCCAGGTTCAAGACCCCGAGGTCGCCAGCTTGAGTGTGGCCTCATCTGGTTTGAGCAAGGCTCATCAGCTTGGACCCAAGCTTGCTGGCTTGAGCAAGGGGTTACTCGGTCTGTGGCAGCCCCACAGTCAAGGCACATATGAGAAAGCTATCAATGAACAACTAAGGTGTCACAACGAAAAACTAATGATTGATGCTTCTCATCTCTTTCTGTTACTGTTGTCTGTCCCTATCTATGCCTCTCTCTGAATCTCTTACTTTGTGTCTATAAAAAAAAACACAAACAAAAAAAGTTTATTATATATATAAGAATTTGCAGAATATATTTAAACCCATCTTAAAAGGAAAATTGTGACATTAGATATATATATATATATATATATATTCAGGAACAAAAAGAAGTTATTGAACTCAGTGTCTCAAAAAAATGCAATAAATATAGGCAAAAGTCCTGAAATAATTCTTCACAATGTTGACAAATTACCAAGGAACACTTGAAAATGTGCTCAATTTTATTAGTGATAAGAATAAAGCCAGATAAAAACACATAATGAGATAGCACAGAAAACCATTTGAATGGTTAACACACATGAGACTGATCACCACAAATGATACAATCATACTGGAAAACAATGGTCAATTTCTTATTAAATTATATGTGTTTTTCAAGCTTATCTACCTCTATATATTTTTATGATGATAACAAAAACACTCCTGCAAAAATACTTGCACAAATAATTGCAACAACTTTATATTTAATGCTTAAAAATTGAAAACAATTTAAATGGCCATCAATGAATTACAGATAAGCAATGCATGTTATTTATATTCATTCAATGGATCATTACTGAGTAACACAATGGATCTAATTATTTATACCTACATCATAGATTTATTTCAAAGATATGCTGAGTTAAAGAAGGCAGTCACAAGAGTATTCCTTTATAATAATAAGTGTTATTCCGTATATGTGAAGTTCTAGAACAGGCAAAAATAATCTTTAGAGAAAATACATAATAGTTGTTATCTTTAGGAAGGTTTGATTGACTGGAGCATCAAGACACTTCCAAGGGATGACTAAATATTCTTTATCTGGATATTAGTGTGGAGTACATGTGGGTATGCATTCTTCAAATGTCAGTACATTATACAACTGATATTTATACATTTTCTTTATGTAAGTTTTACTTAAACAAAAGGGGATGAACAAATGTTGAACTCTATTAGTTATGAATGCTTTTTGCAATAATATAGGTTAGAAATACTACTCTCTCAGTATTTTAGGATTGCGAAAGGGAGCTAGTTTTATAACTTTTGTAAGGGAGTTACAAGCAGAAAAAGGGTAAGATTAGAATACACCCCAACCGATTATCTTGATATCAGTATAAACTCAAACTAACATAGCTGATAAAGAGAAGATGGATGAAATAGATAGAAATAAAAGTGAAGATAGTGCTAGAGAAGTAAAGGAAGAGAGATAGAAATGAAATGAGTGTTCCTTTACTTGTAGAAAGAAAGTTCTATGTAGGGATAGTGGATACATACTAGAAAGTTGTCTTTTATGTTGTTATCTAGAAATTATTAAATACGTGGCTAGCTCTGTCATCCAATTTCTTTGGAATCCTCACCATCAAATAACTGAACTAACTACTACCTCCATTGTATCTGCCCTATTCAATTTATTGATAGTTATTCATCATAGCTTTTCTTTCAAAAGTATCTCTGACCCGTTACCCTTTAGTGGATCCTGTTATTTTTCTTTCTTCATCCTACCTGCCCACCCTTCTTCCTTCATTTCTCCATTTCACTGTTATACTTTGTTCAGCTTGCTAAAGATTCTTTCAGTGTATTTGTGGTTTATTTCTCGCTTTTAGAATCATCAAAAAGTTCTTTATTTTTTCCTCTACTACCTTTGCACAGCTATTCATTTTGTATAAATTTTGATTTTTAAATTGGCTTTTGGCCCTAAACACTCTATATGTATTGATAATACTCTTGGGATAAGTTGCTACCCACCTTTATTAAAGATGTTGTTTCAGAATTTTCTTTGTTTATTTAGCTAGCTGTATTCTGTACTTTTTTTTTTTTTTAAAGAGAAGTTCTAGGGTATATTGAAAACTTTGCCCTAATCTTTTAATTTCACTAACTGGAGGTCTGATATTATATATTTAAGAAAATTAACCCTTACATGGAGGATATGTAAAAATACTTCAGGTAAAGTAAAACAGGTAATCAAAGGGGGAAGACTCTAATGTTATTTTGTGTACTCAAAGTTTTAAAAACAATACTTTAAAATGAAGAAAACTATATTTTCAGAAAACATATTGTATGACTAGTATTGATATGTTCTAGTATTTGGTGACACAGTAGTAGACAAATAAATATTTCTATTTCTATGGGAGTTAAATTTTCATGGAACAGAGATAGACAATTAGCAAATGATTCAAAAAATATGTATCTCTTACTGATAAATATTGAGGATAATTAAATTTGAATATTAAACAAGCATGATATACTTGATGTCTGGAGAGTCTTATTAGACTATTTTCTAAGTTGGTCTGGCTCTGAAGAAATAAAAATTAAGCAGAGATTTTTATGGAATCAGGAAATTAGCATGTAAAAATCTTGGGGAGAAAAAATTCTGGGAGCAGGATCACCACTACTAAGCACATGATTCAAAAGGAGTCTGGTATTTTAGTTTTGTTTTTTTTTTTTTGTTTGTTTGTTTTTTCTGAAGCTGGAAACGGGGAGAGACAGTCAGACAGACTCCTGCATGCGCCCGACCGGGATCCACCTGGCACGCCCACCAGGGGCGAAGCTCTGCCCACCAGGGGGCGATGCTCTGCCCCTCCGTGGGGTCGCTCTGCCCTGACCAGAGCCACTCTAGCGCCTGGGGCAGAGGTAAAGGAGCCATCCCCAGCGCCCGGGCCATCTTTGCTCCAATGGAGCCTTGGCTGCGGGGGGGAAGAGAGAGACAGAGAGGAAGGAGGGGGGGGGGAGAAGGAAATGGGCGCTTCTCCTATGTGCCCTGGCCGGGAATTGAACCTGGGTCCCCCGAGCGTCAGGCCGACGCTCTACTGCTGAGCCAACCAGCCAGGGCCGAGTCTGGTATTTTAAAAGCACAGCAAAAACTGTAAGATTTATAGGTTGTATTGAGTAACTGAGAGAGTGGTTAGAGAGAGTTTAGGCTGCTTCCTAATGACAAATAGATCATGTACATCCCTGCAATCTGTTTAGATTTAATCTTAAGTATAAATGTTTGCATTTTAGTATTAGATAAAGACAAACTACAAAGCAGAAGAATGATAGGTTTGATTTTTATTTTACAAACCTCGCATTGGTTGCTTTTTAGACTCAGAACAACAGGATTGGAACCAGAGAAAGGTTTAGGGGATTATTGCATCAATTTAAGTCTAAATTGTGAATTAAAAGGTGTTAGCAGAAGAGGCAGTGATCACTAGTTGTATTGATAAGTGTTTTTAAGGTAGCATCCTTAGATCTTACTGACTGAATATGGTAATGGAAGAATAAATGGAGAAAACAATGACTTTAAAGTTTTAGGCTTGAGCAAATGGGTTAGTGTGGGTTTAAAAAAGAAAATGCAGAAAAAGTTTAAAGGATGATTAAAATTTACTAGTTCAGCTTGGAATGTGTTAAATTTGATCTACTTAAACAACCAATAACTTTCATTCTAACTAAGGAGTTGAATATAGATTCTCCAGTTTCAGGGATGGGTCATTGATGGAAATGTTTATTTAAAAGAAATCGGTTTAGAGATGACATGTCCAGCCAGAAACAGCCTAGGGAACAAGAAAAGAAGAAAGGTCTGAGGAATCAATTCTGAGACACTCCATCAACTAGAAATTAACAGAAATAACAGGGATGGAAAAGGAGAGGAAGCAGCAATGTGACAGAGAAAAGTGGGAAAATTTTTCTGTTCCTGTGGCATAGAGAATTAAAAGCATTTAAAAAAGAATGGAGTAAGCAACTATTTCCAAATTCAGATTCTTTATGATTCATAATTATATTCTTTAAAATATATATATTTAGATATATTTCACAGCTGCTCTTTTTCCCTTATGTTCATTTTGTGTTTGTTTCTTGTCAGGGAATAATAATTAATTTTCTCCTTTGCTTTAGTTATCATTTAATTAGATGATTATAATAACACTTTAGTAGGACAGTGTGTTGTGGAAGAACTAGAAAGTGTGTATGTTTCTTTTTTTCTTGGAATCAGGGATTTGAAAAATTGTTGTTCATATTCATGGCTGAAATTCACAAATGCATTTGAATGTGGAGGTGGCAATGAAAGAAACATTATATAAAGATATCATTTGAAATAATGCCATTCACACAAAGGCATCCACAGGAATTCAGCTTAGGGTAAATATACAAATTTGGTGGTGGGGGAAAAATCATAACATTTGAAATGGGCAATATATTCATTTTTATTTAGTCTTTCTGTGCAGAGAAGGCAATTTATGCTTTGATATATTTCCAGATATGATGATAGCATCAAGAAGATAAACCAGCCTCAGTCCTATTCCTGAAATGGTTGATAATCTTATATTTGATACTTCTGAAAATATTGGTGATATGTCCTAACCTACTTGGAAAAGAGATAGTTACCATTATAATTACAGGGGATTTTTCTATTAATATAAATTTATTTAGTACTTAATCTTCATGTTGAATGACTCATTAGACTTCTTAACCTAATAGACACTGTATGCCTAGGAGTAGCCAAATGACTGAGAAGTCACAGATTAAAACTGTCAGATATCTTTAAAATATTTTCTATAATTATCTGGCACAAAGCAAAAAATCTGGTTTAGACTTTAGACTGATAACTGAAAAAATGAAAAAGACACTGCATAATAACTTGTAGCTCAAATAATGACACTATTTGAAACATTCAGATATGAACCAACAGACTATTTCTGGTTTCTAGGATAGTAAGGCATTTAAGATTTATTTTTATCACATTATTGTTTTTAGTTTTTAAATCCAACACATTGGGGATTTTATTTTGCACTTCTTATCAATATATGATATATTATCGTAGGTTGTTTTGCCATGTTCTGCCATGAAATGGCTCAGAAAGATTTTCATACAGTGCTGAATTCAAGTTAAAGTGATTAAGTTTGCAAAAGTGAATGGAAATCGTGCTGCTAAATGTAAGTTTAGTCTTCCCCCAACTGAGAAATCAATCTGAGACTGGCTATGGGAAGAAGAAACCCTACTTAAAACACCACAGCAGAAGAAGGTTATGAGAGGCAAGTCAGCAAAATGACCTGATTTAGAGAGAGAATTGAAGATATGGATTGAAGAGCAAAGAGCAATTGGAATTCCTGTGTCCACAAAGGTGGTTCAGCATGAGGCAAGAAGAATTACTAATGACAATTTGACACAAGCAGGAAGAGTGAAGAAACAAACTATAGGAGAAATCCAACTTGGGTGAAAAGATCCTGGGACAATATCAAGACTGAGATCGTTGTCAAATCATTTAAGAAGTGTGTCATTTCAAATGCCATAGATGGAACTAAGGACAAGGCAATATATGAAGACAAGGATTTGTCATCAGACACAGATGAGGACAAGCTGATGAGTGGGAGTTTGGACAGTGATAAGAATTTGTATAAATTTTATGAGGAATAAAACTTGAGTTCAATAATTTTACTTAATTTTTTTTTTCAAATTTCAGGCCGCTAAATTAGAGACAGTCATTAGAACAGCTTCTGATTCAATGTGACTGGTGTCCTTCTAAAACACAGCAATTTGGACATAAAGAAAACACGTAGTCATGGTGATTTTCATGTGAAGACTGAAATTATGCTGGCAAGCCAGAAACTAGAAAAGAGACCTAGAATAAATCCTTCCCAAGAAACTTCAGAGGAAGCATGATCTTGCTGACTCCTTGATCTTAGATTTCTAGTTTCGAGAACTCAGAGTCAATGCATTTTTATTGTTTAATCAATTGTATAAAACTGTTGCTTTACTCTATGTGAAAAAGTACTGTTGTCCTGACCTGTGGTGGCGCAGTGGATAAAGCGTTGACCTGGAAATGCTGAGGTCACCGGTTTGAAACCCTGGGCTTGCCTGGTCAAGGCACATATGGGAGTTGATGCTTCCAGCTCCTCCCTCTTCTCTCTCTCTGTTTCTCTCTCTCCCTCTCTCTCTTCTCTCTAATATATATATATATATATATATATATATATATGAATAAATAAAATTAAAAAAAAAGAAAGAAAAAGTACCAAGATGGAATCTTTTTGGTAAAACAACTAATTGTGATATTGCCATTTCTCACTCTTTTGACAAGTTTTGCACCAAAAGCAAAATTGAAAAAAATTAGAAGCTAATATATCTCTTATGCAAACAAATAGTGAATGTAAGTAATTAGATAAGAAAAGATTACCTGGCCTGGCCTGTGGTGGTGCAATGGGATAAAGCATTGACCTGGAACATGGAAGTCACTGGTACAAAACCCTGGGCTTGCCTGGTCAAGACACAAATGGGAGTTGATGGTTCCTGCTCCTCCACCTTCTCTCTCTGTCTCTCTCTCTCTCTCTCTCTCTCTCTCTCTCTCTCCCTGCTACTCTCTCCTCTCTAAAATTTGAATAAATAAAGTCTTAAAAATTAAAAAGAAAAAAAGAAAAGATTACCTGTCATGTAGTAGACTCAGAAAGACGTGCTAGTGGCAGGTAAAAGTGGGTCAAGTGAGGATAAATGATGAGGATAAGAGTCTTGATTTTGGGTGGTGAACACACGCTGTGCTGTACAGATGAGGTATTATAGAATTGTACTCCTGAGCCCTTTCTGGGTAGCTCAGTTGGTTAGAGTGCTGTCTGTATACTCCAAGGTTATGGTTTAATCCATGATCAAGGTACATACAAGAATCAACCAGTGAATGCATAAATAAGTAGAACAACAAATTTATGTTTCTATCTCCCTTTGTTTCTCTCTAAAATCAATCAATAAAATATGTATATGTTATGTTAAATTTTAAAGGGCAAAATGAATTGAAGAAGCTGAAGTATTTGGGGAGCATGCAAGGAGCTGAAATCAAAGCTCTGTTATGGTTTCCAGATATATTTAATTAATTGTGTGTATGTTAAATTTTTCTATGTGTCATTCGTTTCCAGGTTTTGCAAATGACTATACACCTCTTTAAGTTGAGAAGGAAATAAAAATAAATTCTATGGGGCAGACATTATATTTTATATGTTCTAGGCATTGGACAAAGAGATTTATATATGTATTCTTATATAATCATGACAGTAATTATTCAATTTTTATAGTGAGAAAAGTGAGTTTTATATTGGACACTACACTAGGGGATATTTAATCAGAATTGGTATGAGCTATAATATAAACTACTTTGTTCAGAGAATTCTGAAATCAGCAGGTATTTTAAAACATTTCAACTTGTCTTTTTTTTGTATGCCTAGACCAGTTAACCAGCAGGCTGAGTCCATTCTGCAGACATAAACTATTTCTTTAGCTATTTATTGACATATTATAAGAAAAAGTGAGTTAGTGTAGGTATACAGTTAACTGCAGATTTGTAAAATGAACAGTGTATCTCACGTCTATATCAAGGAACAAAACATTTTCAAAAACACAGAAATTCATCATGTTTCTTTACCAGGCACAACTTACTCAGAGAGAGTCATGATTCTGATTTCTAATCCTCTAGAGTACTTGGTACATAAATGAGTGAAAGCATAAATGTCTTCTAGCATTTGACAATATATTTGTGAAATTCAGCCATATTGTTGTATATGAAATGGTAGACTGTTCTTTCCTTCTTTCTGCTGTTCTGTATGTGACTAAACTTTACATAATTTATCCATTCTGAGGTTGGATAAACATTTACTGTTCACATAATTTATTTTGGTGACAATTAAAAGTAGTGCTGTTCTGAAAATTCATGTTCTGAAAATTCATGTTCTGGGTAAACACATTGTAATTTTCTGTTATATATACACTGAAAAATATAATTGCTGGGTCACAGGGTCTGTTCGTGTTTAACTTTAGTCAACACTGTTACAGAAATTTCCAAGTGATTTTGCTAATATCACACTCCTAATTTATGAGAGTTCCAATTGCTTTGCATCCTCACCAACATTTGATTTTTTTTCTTCCATTTTAATTATTCTGGTGGGAATATACTAGTGTCTCATATATATATATATTATCTATCAGATGTCCTCTTATATTATGTTCTTATCTTTATTTTAAGTTTGTTGTTTCTTAAGGATTCTTGTATCTATATCCCTGGGTACATTGTTCTCTAACCTCATATGCTTTGCTAGTTTTGAAAGACTTTTTGCTAGTTTTGAAATCAAGGTTATGCTGTCCTCATAATTTTTTTTTTTTTTTACTTTTAAAATACAGGGAGCAGAAGGACAGCTGTCAGAGGGAAGGGGGATGAGAGGATGGGATATGAAAAGGCGAAGGGATTAGTGAAGTTATATACACATAACACATAGATACAGATAACAAGACAGCAAATACCAGAGGGAATAAAGGAGGGTGTTAGGAGGAGGGGGGCAAACGGGGTACAGTGAGATACACAGGGGTGGGGCTGAGGGTGTTATATTAGGATCCATTGGGCATGCCCACCAGGGGGCGATGTGCTGCCCATCTGGGCCATTTCTCTGCTGCAATTAGAGCCATTCTAGCACCTAAGGCAGAGGCCATGGAGACATCCTCAGCACCCAGGCCAACTTTGCTCCCATGGAGCCTTGGCTGCAGGAGGGGAAGAGAGAGATGGAAAGGAAGGAGGGGGGCAATGGTGGAAAAGTAGATGGGCACTTCTCCTGTGTGTCCTGGCTGGGAATTGAACTCAGGGCTTCCACACGCCGGGCCTACGCTCTACCTACCGCTATGCCAACCAGCCAGGTCTTGAACTTTTTAATGACCCAATAGAGATGAGGTTGTTTTTCTCTTTTTCTTTTTGTTGTGTGATAAACTATTTTCCACTATTTGCCAAAATGGTACCATAAACTTTCAGGATTCCAGGTCATTTTGGTTTAAATGCAGCTGGTAGTGAATAGTTTAGTATTGGCCAATCTCAGACACTACTTCTTAAGTCAAAATTCATTTTGTCCTAAACAATATAAAATTAAAAATACTTGTGAAAAATGTTTTATTAAAAATTTAAATCATCATATAAGAGAACTAAACATTTCCCAAAAACGTCACAGGACAAATCAGTAATGGAGGAAAGCTTTTAGAAGTATACTTTTTCTATATATTTTTTTTTCATAGAGTGATTGGGTCTAGCCTGAAGAAAATTTGATCTTTGTTCAACGTAAGTCTGCATTAGTGTGTTGGCTTGAGAGTTTAAAGAGTTATTTCACTCTTCTTTTTTTTCTTCTTTTTTTTCACTGTTCTTTAGATCAATAGTTTCTTAGCAGAACTGTGACACATATTGTCTTATAAAAAGCACATTAATTTGCTGACCAGTTTAATTTTTTCTTATAGTCTTAAGCAAACTTATTGTGCATAGAGTATTACTATAATAGTATTATAAGAATAATTAGGAGACATTAATCCTTGTTTCTGTCATTTATTTCAGAAACCACAGATACTTTTCAGGTATGCAAAAAATAATTATAGAGAACATTAAAATAAAGAAATAAAGTATAAAATTGCTTTCACAAAGATAATTTTATTAATGATTCATTTTTTTATTCAAAATAGAATGAATTAAAGATTTTAAAACATAGATCATTACTCATTTTTTGGATTACATATTTGCTGTTTAATATTTGTGTTTTGTTGTTTTTATTTTTGGCAGAGAACTTTTATTTTTTAATTGAATTTAATGAGGTGACACAAGTTAACCTAATAATATAGGTTTTAGGTACCCTATTCTACAACACATTTCTGTATACCATATTGTGTGTTCACACCCCCAAGACAAGTCTTTGTCCATCACTATTTATCTCTCCCATATCCTCCAACCTCTCCCTCAACTCCCAAGAAATCACCACATTGTTGTTTGAGTCCATGAGTTTTTTTTTTCTTTCTGTCTTGGTTCGCTTAATCCCTCCACTCCCAACCCCTACAGCTATCTACCTGTTCTCTATATATGAGTCTGTCTCTATTTTGCTTGTTAGTATATTTTGTTCATTAGATTCCATGCATGAGTGAACTCTCATGGTTCTTTTCTTTCCTTAGTTATTTCACTTATAATGTTTTCCACATCCATCCATGCTGTTGCAAAAGGTAAAGTTTCCTTCTCATTTAAAGCCAAGCAGCATTCCATTGTGTAAATGTAAGTCAATTATTTTAGTTTTTTTTTTTATCTATTTATCTACTGATGGGCACTTGTACTGCTTTCAAATCTCAGCTATTATAAGTAACACTGCAATAAACATAAGAGTGAATATATTATTTTGAATTACAATTCTGTGTTTCTTCAGATAAATTCCTAGAAGTGAAATCACTGGCTCATAAGTCAATTTAATTTAATTTTTTTTTTTTTTTTTTTTTTTTACAGAGACAAAGAGAGAGTCAGAGAAAGGGATAGATAGGGACAGACAGATAGGAACAGAGAGAGATAAGAAGCATCAGTCATCAGTGCTTCATTGTTACACCTTAGTTGTTCATTGATTGCTTCTCGTTATGTGCCTTGACTGTGGGCCGTTAGCAGACAGAGTAACCCCTTGCTTGAGCCAGCAACTTTGGATCCAAGCTGGTGAGCTTTGCTCAAACCAGATGAGCCCGCGCTCAAGCTGGCGACCTCTGGGTCTTAAACCTGGGTCCTCCGCATTCAAGTCCAATGCTCTATCCACTGTGCCACCACCTGATCAGGCTATTTTTAAATTTTTGAGGTAGCTCCATACTGCATTCCACAGTGGATATACCAATCGGCATTTCTACCAACAGTGCACAAAGGTTCCCTTTTCTCCATATTTTAGCCAACATTTGTTTTAGTTGAGTTACTGATAAAATTCATTCTGAAAGGTATGAAGTGATATCTCATTGTGATTTTAATTTGCATTTATCTGATAATTAGCGACATTAAGCATCTTTTCATATGTCTATTGACCATTTGTATGTCTTTTTTGGAAAAGTGTCTATTCAAGTACTTTGTGTGTTTTTTAATTGTATTGCTTGAGAATATTTTTGGTGTTGAGTTTTATAAGTCCTTAATACATTTTGAATATTATTACTTTATTAGATGGGTTGGTGAATATATTTTTTCATTCAGTGGGTTGTCTATTAATTTTGATGATGGTTTCCTTTGCTATGCAAAAACTTTTTAGTTTGATTTAGTCCCATTTGTTTATCTTTTCTTTTGCTTCCCTTACTTGAGGTGATATATCTGAAAAAAATATTGTTATGAGAACAGTCTGAGATTTTACTGCTTATTATTTCTTCCAGGTTTTTTAAAGTTTTGTTTCTAACATTTAAGATTTTACTCTATTTGTAATTTATTCTTGTGTATAGTGAAAAAAGGTGGTCTTGTTTTATTTTTTATTTTGCATGTATCTGTTAAATTTTTAACACTATTTATTGAAGAGACTATCTTTATCCCATCATATGTTTTCGTCTACTTTGGCAAATATTAATTAAACATAAAGACTGGGCTTGATTTCTGGGCTCTCTATTCTGTTTCATTGAACTGAAATATATCTGTTTTTATGCCAATACCACACTGTTTTGGTTACTATGGCCTTGAAATATAGCTTAATATCAGGTTGCATAAATCCTCCAAATATGTTCTTCTTTCTCAACATTTCTGTGGCTATTCAGGGTATTTTGTGGTTCCATGTAAACATTTGAAATATTTGTTCTAATTCTGTAAAATATTCCATTGATATCTTGTTAGAAATTGCATTGAATCTGCAGAAATCTTTGGGAAAAATGGACATTCTGATGATATTAATTCTTCCTATTTATGAACATGGTATATGATTCTACTTATTTGTATCTACTTCAGATTTTTTCTTCAGAGTATTATAGTTTTCTGAATACAGGTCTTTTACATAATTGGTTAAGTTTATTTTTAGTTTATTTTTTTTGAAGCAACTGTAAATAATATTGTTTTCTCAATTTCCTTTTCTGATAGTTCATTATTGGTATAAAAATGCAACTTTCTGGATATTTTTTATCCTGTTACATTATTAAATTATTTTATCAATTTTAGTAATTTTTTGGTGGAATATATAACATTTGTCTAATACATATAAATAAACACATAGAGGTATCCAAAATGGAGAGAAAAAAACAGCCCCTAAATAACAAAAGAGAAGAAATTTTTAGAAAAATGGATAAATAAAAAGGAGGTAAGCAATTTATCAGAGTTAAAAAAAAGTAGCTATATTAATGTTTAGGGAACAAAGTGAGAACTTCAACAAAGAGATAGCAAGCATAAAAAAGAACATAGATATCATAAATAAGAACCAGTCAGAAATGAAGAATATAATATTTGACATCAAGAATGCACTGAATGGAATGAACAATAATCCAGATAAAGCTCAGGACTGAATCAGTGATTTGGAAGACAAAGTAGAAGGAGACACCCATTCAGAGCAGCAAACAAAAAAAGATTAAAAAGAATGAGGAGAATTTAAGTGATCTTTAGTGCAACATAAAGTATAACCATATCTATACCCTAGGGGTACCAGAATGAAAAAAAAAGAGATTAAGATTTTGAGAACTTATTTGAAAAAAATGACTAAAAATTTCTCTAACCTGGTGAAGGAGTAAGACACAGAAATCTAAAAAGCACAAAGTTCCAAACAAGATGGATCCAAAGAGGCCCACACCAAGACAAATCAGAACTAAAATAGTCAGCCTGGCATGTGGAAGTCCCAGGTTTGATTTCTGGTCAGGGCACACAGGAGAATCACCCATCTGATTTTCCACCCTTCCCCCTCTCCTTTTTCTCTATCTCTCCCTTTATCTCCCTCAGCCAAGGCTCCATGGGAGCAAAGTTGGCCCTAGTACTGAAGATGGCTCCATGACCTCCACCTCGGGTGCTAGAATGACTCCAGTTGCTGCAGAGCAACACCCCAGGGGGCCAAGCATTGCCCCCTGGTGGGCATGCCAGGTGGATCTCGGTCAGGCGCATACAGGAGTCTGTCTGCCTGCCTCCCCCCACCTCTGCTTCTTACTCCATAAAAATACAAAAAAAGTAGCTAAACTTAAAAATGAAGAGAGAATCTTAAAAGAAGCAAGAGAAAAGCTTTTAGTTACCTAAAAGAGAACTTCCATAAGACTGTCAGCTGATTTCTAAATAGAAACATTTTAGGAGAGAAAAGATTGGCATGATATATTTAATGTAATAAAAAGCAACAACTTATAATTAAGACTTCTTATCCAGGGAAGATATTATTTAAATTTGAATAAGAAATAAAGAGCTTCCTAGACAAAAGAAAATCTAAAGGAGTTTGTTATCATCAAACCAATAATACAAGAAATATTTATATTAAAGGTTCTGCTTTAAGAAGAACAGAAGAAGAAGAATAAAAGGTAAGTACATAGCTAAAAGAATAAAATGACAGTAAATGCACACCTATCAATAATAACTTTAAATTTAAATGGTTTATACACTCTAGTCAAAAGACATTGGATAACTTAATTTCAATTTTTACTTTTCTGATGATTAGTGATGCTGACCATTTTTTCATGTTTATTGGCCATCTCTGTGTCCTCTTTAGAAAGGTATCTATTCAGGTTTTCTGCCTTCTTTTTTTAAGGGCAAGCAGTATTCCACAGTGTAAATGTACCACAGCTTTATTATTTACTCATCCACTGATGGGCACTTGAAATGCTTCCAAATCTTGACTATTATGAATAATGCTGAATTGTGAGGTTTGTTTTTAAGTTTTTAAGATTGAAATTATATTGAGCATGGTTTCTGACCATAATGATATAAAACTAAGACAAAAAGATACACATATATGCTGTCTACAAGAGACCCAACCAGAACAAAGCTACATATAGGCTAAAGATAAAGGGATATAAAAATATATTTTATGCATATGGAAATGAAAAAAAAGATGGAGTAACAATACTTACATTTGACAAATTAGACTTCAAAACAATGGATAGAGTAAGAGACATTGAAGGACACTACATCATGATAAAGAGAGCAATCCCAATAAAGAATATAACCCTTTTACACATTATAACCCAATACAGGAGAATCTAAGTATGTAAAACAAATCTGAATGTAAAGAGAAAAATCAACAGCAATGCAGTTATAGTAGGAAATTTTAACACCCACTAACATCAGTGAATAGTTCTTCCACACAGAAAACCAACAAGGAAAATGGTAGCTTTATGACACATTAGGTTAAATGGGTTTAATTGATATCTTTAGAGCATTTCATGCCAAAGTAGCTGAAAATACATTCTTTCCAAAAGCATGTAGAAGTTTTCTAAGATAGACCACATATTAGAACACAAAACAAATCTCAATAAATTTAAGAAGTTTGAAATCATATTAAGTATCTTCTCTTACTATAATGGTCTGAAACTGGAAATCAATCACAAGAAAATAACTGAAAAATACACAAACACATGAAGGCTAAAAAATGTTACTAAACAAGGAATGGGTTAACAATGAGATCAAAGAACAAATTGAAAGATACGTTGGAACAAATAAAATTGAATGCAAAGCAATGCACAATTTATGGGGCACAGCGAAAGCAGTCCTAGGAGGGAGATTCATGGTATTATAGGCCTACCTCAAGAATCAATAAAAAATTTCAAATGAACAATCTAACTTTACACTTAAGAAACTTGAAAAAGAAAAATAAACAAAGCTGAAAGTGTATAAAAAGAAAATAATAAAGACCAGAGCAGAAATAAATGAAATAGAGTCTAAAAAACAAAACAAAATATTAATGAAACCAACTGTTCATTCTGTGAAAGATAAACAAGAATGACAAACTTTAACCAGACTCATCAAGAAATAAAAAGAGAACCCAAATAAATAAAATCAGAGGTGAAAGAGAAGCAACAGCTGAACATACAAAGAATTGTAAGAATATTACAAATTACTATATGTCAAAATTTAGACAATCTGGATGAAATGGATAAATTTCTAGAAACATAATCTTTCAAACTGAATCAGAAAGAATCAGAGAATCTCAATTGACAGATTACAGCTACTGAAATTGAAGCAGTAATCAGTTTCAACAACAAAAGTCCAGAACTAGATGGCTTCACAGGTGAATTACCAAACATTAAAAGAATTAACACCTATCCTTCTCAAACTATTCCAAAAATTTAATAGAAAGGATGAGGCCCTGGCCGGTTGGTTCACTGGTAAAGTATTGGCCCAGCATGTGGATGTTCTGGGTTCAATTCCTGGTCAGGGCACACAGAAAGACCCATCTGTGTCTCCACCCTTCCCCCTCTCCTTTCTTTCTAATCTTTCTCTTCCCCTCCTGCAGCCAAAGCTCCATTGGAGCAAAGTTGGTCCAGGCACTGAGGATGACTCCATGGCCTCCGCCTCAGGTGCTAGAATGGCTTCAGCTGCAATGGAGCAATGCCCCAGATGGCAGAGCATCACCCCTTAGTGAGCTTGCTGGATAGATCCCAGTGGGGCACATGCTGGAGTCTGTCGCTCTGCCTGCCTGCTTCTCACTTCAGAAAAATGCAAATAATAATAATAATAATAATAATAATAATAATAATAGGAAGAATGACTTTCAAGCTTTTTTTATGAAGCCAACCTTATCCTATTTCCAAAATTAGATAAAGACACTAAAAACAAAAATATATACATAGGCCAATATCCCTGGTAAACATAGGTGCTAAAATCTTCAACAAAACATGAGCAAACCAGATTCAGCAATATAGTAAAAAGATCATACTACATAATCAAATGAGATTTAATTTAGAACTGTAACATTGGTACAATATCCAAAAATCAATAACATAATACACTACATGAAACAAAATGAAGAATAAAAACCACATGATAATATCCATAGATGCAGAAAAAGGATTTGATAAAATCTAGCCCCTGGTTATGTTTAAAACTTTCAGCAAAGTAGAAGTAGAAAGAACATACCTCAAAGAAGTAAAGGCCATATATAATCATACTCAATGAGTAAAAGCTACAAGCATTTTCCTTAAGATCAAGAACATGACAGGGATAGGCACTATCACCACTCTTATTCAATATAGTACTAAAGTCCAAGCTTTAGCAATTAGACAAGAAGAAGAAAGAAAAGGCATCCAAGTTGGAAATAAAGCAAAACTGTCATTATTTTTAAATATTTGTGTTTTTAAAATAAACTTTTTACTTTAGAACAGTTTTAGGTACAGAAAAAGAATTCAAGGATAGTACAGAGATTTACTGTTAACACTTTGTGTGTATGGTACATATATTACAATTAATGAGCCATCATTTATATGTTATAGTATTACAAACTAAAGTCCACATTCATCTCAGAATTTTTTAGTTTTGAGGTAATGTCTTTTATCTACTTTAGGATCTTATCCAATATATATACATATATTAGGCACATTTCCTCAGGCATCTCTTGACATTTTCTAACTTTTCTTGTTTTAGATAACCTTGTAAAAATTTTAAGGAGGGTGACGTCACGGAAATGGCGCCGTGAGAAGCGCGTCTGACAGCTCTCCCCTAAATCACAACAAATTTATCAACTAGAAACAGAAAAATTTATCCTCGGAGCATTCCGGAGTTCCACACAAACTGAAAGCAAAAGGACTGTTATCATTTGAATCTGAAAGACGAGGGTGTGGAGGAAGCTACCGCAGCGATGCTCATTCAAGCCGCGAGGGAGTGCGCCTGCGGTGAGTCAGCCCATATACTTGGGAACCGCGAGCCACCGCGAGCCGCCGCGCCGCGAACCGCCACCAGGAGCGGCCGCCACGAGCCACCGCCGCGAGCCGTCGCGAGCAGCCGCGCACGCGCGCCCGGTCCGGTTGAGCACCGCTGACGTTCCCAGCGGCCCGCACACTGCGAGTGGGGGTCGCCGGCCACCGGTGCCCAGAGCGCCCCATTCGTGCGCGTGCCTTGGGCATTCCACGTGCCCAGGGCGCCCTGCTGGCCCGCACACCCAGGGGGCTCCATTATCCTGCGCCTGGTGCGGTCCAGCCGCCAGCGGCTGGGCGAGCGGGAGAGGCTTGGGAGATTCTCTCCGTGGCGGGGCACCTCACCCAGCCATTCAAGCTAACAATCAAGCATTGGGGGAGGGGCGCGCGCAGGCAGCCTAAAATACCTTCGGAAGCACAGCTGCGACCCAATCACTGAAATTAGCTTAACCCATAAAATCTGCGCACCCTCGGTTCTAATTGATAAGATCTCTCTCAGTTCAGCGATCCAAGACAAGAGGCGTGATATTTTTTAAGTGCCTCTCGCTAAAGGGGCGGGGGCAACTTCTGATTGATAGAGCCTCCATATTCAGGGATAAACGCTAACAAGAAGGACTTGGCAGATAATAAGGTCTATACTACACTAGTCGTAAGCAGAGACTAGTGCCTCTTCTTCCCTGCAAAAATAGGCTACAAAGTGTGGAAAGCCTGGGTTGAGAGGTCCAACTAAATGATAGGCGCTGAACAGTCACCTTGACAACAATTGACTCCCACCCCCGCCTGATTACACTGGAGGCCCTGACTCTCAGAGCCTTTCCCAAAGCCTTGCACTGAGTGGGGATAGAGTGGGGATTTCCCAGCTCTTTGAGCCTCTTACTCCCCAGGCAGAAGCAGTTGCAGCCTTATAGCTGGATCACCAGGCTGCTAATTCAGAAAGGGGGGACTAGGAGAGAGAATCCAGGAAAGCAAACTCTCTCATCGTTGGACCCTGCAAACGCCAACAAGCCTTTACTTCCAGCAAGACTAAAGCCAATTATATGACATTGCCATAGAATCCCATCAACTGCAAATCCCTACCTAAGAGTGACACAGGGGCAGAGCCTGGGGTACAGAGTCACTGACTAGGAAGAGGGAGAGAAAAGAAAAAGGAAGAAGTTAACCTCTCAAAATCAAGAAAAACCCACAGACTTTACAACTTGATCCACTAATTTTCTTTTGTTGTTGTTGTTGTTTGTTTCTTCTATCTTTTTGCCTTTATTTCCTCCACCTCGGTCCTTCTATTCTCTGCCCATATTATGCTTCCCCTTTCTTGAACTACACTACCCATGAGTGTTGCATTTTATTTTTCTTCTTCATCCTCACCCTCCTTTAAGGTTATACTCCAAAACACTTAACTCTCACTCTCCTCTTTTGTTTTTTTTTTTTTGTTTTTTTTTTTGTCTTGCTTTATTTTGTTTTTTTCTCCTCCTATTTTATTTCTTCCTTCATTTTTCTCTTTTTCTTATTTTTTCCTTTCTATTCGTTTTTTCTTTTCTCATTTTACTTTCCTCCCATATAATCCTCAATCACGAACAAATTAGTTAATTTGGGACTCAAGGCTTTTTTTTGGCTTTATTTCTCTTTTTTGCTTTTGTTTTTATTTTTTTTTCTCTTGTTTGTTTATTTTTGTGGCATTTTGGGTCCTACCAACCGAAGGTCTCCATTGTATTTAGTCTTCGCTCCACTTAATACAACAGATTTTTACTTATTATTTTTATTTTTCTTCTTTATTATTCTTTTTTGGTCCTTTTTTCTGATTCCCTCTTATCCCTCTCATTATATCTCTTAGTTGACCATCACTTACAAGCAAATCATCTTATGCTTGTCTAAGATTTTCTTCCTTTTTTTTTTTTTTGCATTTAGTAGGTCCCTACTCCCTTTTTTTGCCCCTTGAACTCTTCACCCCAAATCAGGCCCTCCATTATACGCACGATATTTCCCTGAGGAGGGGAGAGGAGGGAAAGAGAAGAGAGAAAAAAAGGGGGAAATAATAAATTATTACTGTTTTTTTTTGTGGGGTGTTTTACCTTTTTTTTTTTTTTTCTTTTTACTCTTTATTAATTCTAATTAGTGCTATCAATAAGACCACCCTCAGATGCCGATAAGAAAGAGGAAATCGAATATTATGGATACAAAAGAAAGAGAGGTAACACAAATAGATGTGGAAAAATCTATGGAGAAAAGACTTAACATATTGGAAGCCTTGGAGCTAAATGACAGAGAATTTAAAATAGAAATCTTAAAAATACTCAGAGATATACAAGAAAACACAGAAAGGCAATATAGGGAGATCAGAAAACAACTCAATGAACACAAAGAATATATTACCAAGGAAATTGAAACTATAAAAACAAATCAAACAGAAATGAAAAACTCAATTCACGAGCTAAAAAACGAGGTAACAAGCTTAGCTAACAGAACAGCCCAGATTGAAGATAGGATTAGTGAAATAGAAGACAAACAACTTGAGGCACAACAGAGAGAAGAAGAAAGAGACTCAAAAATAATAAAAAATGAGAAAGCCCTACAGGAATTGTCTGACTCCATCAGAAAGAATAACATAAGAATAATAGGTATATCAGAGGGAGAAGAGAAAGAAAATGGAATGGAGAGTATACTCAAACAAATAATAGACGAGAACTTCCCAAGCCTGTGGAAGGAACTAAAGCCTCAAATTCAAGAAGCAAACAGAACACCAAGTTTTCTTAACCCCAACAAACCCACTCCAAGGCACATCATAATAAAGATGACACAAACCAATGACAAAGAAAAAATTCTCAAGGCAGCCAGGGAAAAGAAGAGTACAACATATAAAGGAAGGCCTATTAGATTATCATCAGATTTCTCAGCAGAAACTCTACAAGCTAGAAGAGAGTGGACCCCAATATTTAAAGCCCTGAAAGAGAGGAACTTTCAGCCAAGAATACTATACCCATCAAAGCTATCCTTCAAGTATGAAGGAGATATAAAAAAACATTCACAAATACAGAAAAGATGAGAGAATTTATCAACAGAAAGCCCCCACTCCAGGAAATACTAAGGGGGGTTTTCCAGCCAGATTCAAAGAAAAAAAGAAAACAACACCACAAGTAACAGCTCCACCAAGAACACAATAAAACCAAACTTAAACTGTGACAACAAAGGAAAAAAAGGAGGGAGAGGATGGAGATTAACAGTAGCAAAGGATGATGAAGTGCAGAAATACTTATAAGATAGGGTACTACAATGAATATGGTAGGTACCCTTTTCATTACTTAATGGTAACCACCCTTAAAAAAACCACCACAAAAACACTTGACTTAAAAAAGGTAGCAACAGAGGAAAGAAGTATGGAACACAAACAAACAAAAACAAATGATAGAAAAACAAAAGAGAAGAATCAAACTAGATACAAAACTAACAGAAAGCAATTTATAAAATGGCAGTAGGGAACCCACAAGTGTCAATAATTACACTAAATGTAAATGGATTAAACTTACCAATAAAAAGACACAGAGTAGCAGAATGGATTAAAAAAGAAAATCCAACTATATGCTGCCTACAAGAAACACATCTAAGCAACAAGGATAAAAACAAATTCAAAGTGAAAGGCTGGAAAACAATACTCCAAGCAAACAACACCCAAAAAAAAGCAGGCGTAGCAATACTCATATCTAATAATGCTGACTACAAGACAGAAAAAGTACTCAGAGACAAAAATGGTCATTTCATAATGATTAAGGGGAAGTTGAATCAAGAAGACATAACAATCCTTAATATATATGCACCAAACCAAGGAGCACCAAAATATATAAGACAGCTACTTATTGACCTTAAAACAAAAACTAACAAAAATACAATCATACTTGGAGACCTCAATACACTGCTGACGGCTCTAGATCGGTCATCCAAACAGAGAATCAATAAAGATATAGTGGCCTTAAACGAAATACTAGAACACTTGGATATGATAGACATCTACAGGACACTTCATCCCAAAGCGACAGAGTATACATTTTTTTCTAGTGTACATGGAACATTCTCAAGAATTGACCATATGTTGGGCCACAAAGACAATATCAGCAAATTTAGAAAAATTGAAATTGTACCAAGCATATTTTCTGATCATAAAGCCTTGAAACTAGAATTCAACTGCAAAAAAGAGGGGGAAAAACCCACAAAAATGTGGAAACTAAACAACATACTTCTAAAAAATGAATGGGTCAAAGAAGAAATAAGCGCAGAGATCAAAAGATATATACAGACAAATGAAAATGAAAATACGACATATCAGAATCTCTGGGATGCAGTAAAAGCAGTAATAAGAGGAAAGTTCATATCACTTCAGGCCTATATGAACAAACAAGAGAGAGCTGAAGTAAACCACTTAACTTCACACCTTAAGGAACTAGAAAAAGAAGAACAAAGACAACCCAAAACCAGCCGAAGAAAGGAGATAATAAAAATCAGAGCAGAAATAAATGAAATAGAGAACAGAAAAACTATAGAAAAAATCAATAAAACAAGGAGCTGGTTCTTTGAAAAGATCAACAAAATTGACAAACCCTTAGCAAGACTCACCAAGGAAAAAAGGCACAGGACTCAAATAAATAAAATCCAAAATGAAAGAGGAGAGATCACCACAGACATCATAGAAATACAAAGAATTATTGTAGAATACTATGAAAAATTATATGCCACCAAATACAACAATCTAGAAGAAATGGATAAATTCCTAGAAAAATACAACCTTCCTAGACTGAGTCATGAAGAAGCAGAAAGCCTAAACAGACCAATCAGCAGGGAGGAAATAGAAAAAACTATTAGAAATCTCCCCAAAAACAAAAGTCCAGGCCCAGACGGTTATACTAGTGAATTCTATCAAACATTCAAAGAAGACTTGGTTCCTATTCTACTCAAAGTCTTCCAAAAAATTGAAGAAGAAGCAATACTTCCAAACACATTTTATGAGGCCAACATAACCCTCATACCAAAACCTGGCAAGGATGGCACAAAGAAAGAAAACTACAGACCAATATCTCTAATGAATACAGATGCTAAAATACTAAACAAAATACTGGCAAACCGAATACAACAACATATTAAAAAAATAATACATCATGATCAAGTGGGATTCATCCCAGAATCTCAAGGATGGTTCAACATACGCAAAACGGTTAACGTAATACACCATATCAACAAAACAAACAACAAAAACCACATGATCTTATCAATAGATGCAGAAAAGGCTTTTGATAAAATACAACACAATTTTATGTTTAAGACTCTCAACAAAATGGGTATAGAAGGAAAATATCTCAACATGATAAAGGCCATATATGATAAACCATCAGCCAACATCCTATTAAACGGCATGAAACTGAGGACTTTCTACCTTAAATCAGGAACAAGACAGGGTTGTCCACTCTCTCCACTCTTATTCAACGTGGTGCTAGAAGTTCTGGCCAGAGCAATCAGACAAGACAAAGAAATAAAAGGCATCCATATCGGAAAAGAAGAAGTAAAGCTATCACTTTTTGCTGATGATATGATCCTATACATCGAAAACCCGAAGGACTCCACAAAAAGATTATTAGAAACAATAAACCAATACAGTAAGGTCGCAGGATACAAAATTAACATACAAAAGTCCATAGCCTTTCTATATGCCAACAATGAAATATTAGAAAACGAACTCAAAAAAATAATCCCCTTCACGATTGCAACAAAAAAAATAAAATACCTAGGAATAAACATAACAAAGAACGTAAAGGACCTATATCATGAAAATTACAAAGCATTGTTAAGGGAAATCGAAAAAGATACGATGAGATGGAAAAATATTCCTTGTTCTTGGATAGGAAGAATAAATATAATCAAAATGGCCATATTACCCAAAGCAATATACAAATTTAATGCAATTCCCATCAAAATCCCTATGAGATTTTTTAAAGAAATGGAACAAAAAATCATCAGATTTATATGGAACTATAAAAAACCCCGAATAGCCAAAACAATCCTAAGGAAAAAGAATGAAGCTGGGGGCATTACAATACCTGACTTTAAACTATATTATACGGCTACGATAATCAAAACAGCATGGTATTGGCAAAAAAATAGACACTCAGACCAATGGAACAGAATAGAAAGCCCAGAAATAAAACCACATATATATGGTCAAATAATCTTTGATAAAGGGGCCAACAACACACAATGGAGAAAAGAAAGCCTCTTCAACAAATGGTGTTGGGAAAACTGGAAAGCCACATGCAAAAGAATGAAACTCGACTACAGCCTGTCCCCGTGTACTAAAATTAATTCAAAATGGATCAAAGACCTAAATATAAGACTTGAAACAATAAAGTACATAGAAGAAGACATAGGTACTAAAATCATGGACCTGGGTTTTAAAGAACATTTTATGAACTTGACTCCAATGGCAAGAGAAATGAAGGCAAAGATAAATGAATGGGACTACATCAGAATTAAAAGTTTTTGCTCAGCAAGAGAATCTGATATCAAAATAAACAGACAGCTAACTATATGGGAACTGATATTTTCAAACGACAGCTCAGACAAGGGCCTAATATCCAAAATTTACAAAGAACTCATAAAACTCAACAACAAACAAACAAACAATCCAATAAAAAAATGGGAAGAGGACATGAACAGACACTTCTCCCAGGAAGAGATACAAATGGCCAACAGATATATGAAAAGATGCTCAGCTTCATTAGTTATTAGAGAAATGCAAATCAAAACTACAATGAGATACCACCTCACTCCTGTTAGATTAGCTATTATCAACAAGACGGGTAATAGCAAATGTTGGAGAGGCTGTGGAGAAAAAGGAACCCTCATTCACTGTTGGTGGGACTGTAAAGTAGTACAACCATTATGGAGGAAAGTATGGTGGTTCCTCAAAAAACTGCAAATAGAACTACCTTATGACCCAGCAATCCCTCTACTGGGTATATACCCCAAAACCTCAGAAACATTGATACGTGAAGACACATGTAGCCCCATGTTCATTGCAGCACTGTTCACAGTGGCCAAGACATGGAAACAACCAAAAAGCCCTTCAATAGAAGACTGGATAAAGAAGATGTGGCACATATACACTATGGAATACTACTCAGCCATAAGAAATGATGACATCAGATCATTTACAGCAAAATGGTGGGATCTTGATAACATTATAAGGAGTGAAATAAGTAAATCAGAAAAAAACAAGAACTACATGATTCCATACATTGGTGGAAGATAAAAATGAGACTAAGAGACATGGACAAGAGTGTGGTGGTTACCAAGGGTGGGGGGGGGGAGGACATGGGAGGGAGGGAGGTAGAGAGTTAGGGGGAGGGGGAGGGGCACAGAGAACTAGATAGAGGGTGACGGAGGACAATCTGACTTTGGGCGAGGGGTTTGCAAAATAATTTGATGACAAAATAACCTAGACATGTTTTCTTTGAATATATGTACCCTGATTTATTAATGTCATCCCATTACCATTAATAAACATTTATTAAAAAAAAAAATTTTAAGGAGTATTGACCAGATATTTTATAGAATATTCTGAACTGGAATTTGTCTTTATTTTTAGCATGAGTAGACTAGAGTTAAAGTGTGATTTTCATCAATTTATTTAGTAAAATAAATCATTTTATTTATTTATATACTATCAAAATGCCTAACCAATGTTGTTTACCTTGATCACCTGGTTGAGCTAATGCTTGTCAGGTATATCTAATATAGAGCCATTCTTCTTAAATCCATTTCATTTTCTATCTGTAGGGAATCACCCATCTAACCTTGAACACTCCAAGACTTGGATTAGAGAACTTTAGTTAAAAGCCCTGAGTGAATATCTCTATCTCTCTCTTACCCTCCTGCAGCCAAAGCTCCATTGGAGCAAAGTTGGTCTAGGCACTGAGGATGACTCCATGGCCTCTGCCTCAGGTGCTAGAATGGCTTGGATAGAAACACCAAGAAACTGTGTGAGTGAGTGACCTTTGTGCAGGCACAAAGAAATGCCTGTGAACAGGCTTTAGAAAATTAGTCTAGAGGTTCTGGATTGCCCTTTCTTTTGTGTTTGTTAATTAGCAAAAGAAAAAGAATGTACTGACCCAAATAGCCTTTTCTCCATGTCAGCAAAACAACCATTAATCATTCTTTCTCCTTATCACCTGATCCCCCTCCCTTGTAATCCTGTTACTTCTGTTTTGTTTCTGATTAATAGAAGCTAAGAAAGAAGGAAATTCAGGAGGTCTTCTTTGCCTCCCTTGGCAGGTCTCCCCCTCTTCCCTTTGACATAAGTTTGTGTCTTTCACGGTGTGGGGAGTTCTGTTGCTCTTCATTGAAGACAGATTATCTGCATAAATTCTTAGGAATTCTGTGAAGATTTGCCTCTTCTCCTCTTGTTATTTTTACTTCTTTATTTATATGAATAAGAACTTGTAGATACTCTTTTTATAGTTTGGTTTATAATCCAATACACTGGTACCTTGAGATACGAATTTAATTCATTCTGTAACTGAACTCATAAGTCAGTCAACTCCTATATCAAACTGCTGATACTGGACCTGTGCGCCAACGCACCAACTAGCAGCAGATTCCCAAATCATGACTCGTATCTCGAACAAAAATATGGACTGAGTCGCAGCTTGTATTTTAAAAAATATTTGTATGTTGGTCTGTTCATATCTCAAGGTACCACTGTATTATACTATTCATTTCTTTTTCTCAAATTGTTGGCCATTGAGAGCTCTTCTATTGACTATTGACTGTTGTCTGTTTGACATTTTTCTGTCATTTTTTTTTCTTTATATATTTTTTAACATTGTCTTACGGTTTATCACTATAAGATGCTCTAGGCTCATCTATATATCATATCCCAGGCATAGAATTAGCCATTCTTCCATGGAGCCTTGTCCCTTTTTTTGGGGAATATAATTATAAAGCAAGATCAGTGTAGTGAGTGCACGTATTACCACTGAGCCTTCGCTCAGATGTCAGAAAAATAAAATGTTTGTTGATACTGACCATGATATATATGCATATCCATAAATATTTCGATAGTATCTATATTAAACTAAATATAATTTAATACTAATGTCTCCATCTTTACTCCATTACACCATGTATCATATTAACCATCCTTTCAGCAGAAGATATTTTTTATTGGAGGATTTGGGCCAATAATTAGCATACATACTCTCTTAGATCTCTTCAAGGCTATAAAGGTAAACTATAACATTTGAACTCTGGTCCTAATAATAAATAAACCTGCTTATACTCTTTACTATAACCTTATACTGAAGTATCATATTAAGTATGAATAGTGAAATTATTTTCTTTGATTTCTAAATTTGATTTGGCCTGTTATTTTGACAGGTTTTTTAAATTTTCTATTCATTTTAAAATCTATTTTTATACAGGTTTTTTGAGGGTACTTTAAATACATAAATAAGGAAATAAAATAGTGGTATAGCTTATATAATATAAGATATTTGAAAAAAATAGTAGAATAAACTGATGAGGACAAAGTGTTGGAATGATGTGAAATGAACTGCTACCAAATGAAATTGGTATAGGGAGGAGTGAGAGTCACGCTGAGTCCTGGAAAGGAAGTGAAGCATGGTGTAAGTTGATGGAAGGTAATGGAGAAAAGAAGGGCATTAGCCAAACATTACCAAGGTGATTACCACACTCTGGTACAAAATCATTCAGTGGAAACCTTTTTTCCATCTATTTCAATTTTCCATGCAATTGGTCATCAGACAGCTATAGTATAGCTCCCCAAGTTCTTTACCAAAAGGGGTTTTCTAAAGGATTTCAAAGTCTATTAGTAAGGGTCAAGGAACAAGAAATTGAAATTGCTCTGCTATTAATCTATGGCTTATGGTCAAGCCTACATAATCTCAAAACAAGTTTAGAATTGCTTCTTTGCTCATTTCAAGGTCTATGTCCAGCACTGAGATTTTATGTGAAGTCATCTGTTTAATAGTTTTGATTAAAGCCCTGCAATTTACAGTTAAAATAGAAGTACTTACGGGGTATTCTCATTTTTTAAAAATAATTAAGATAAATTATGAAAGCTGTTTTAAAGCAAGAGCAACTGATAGATTGTTTTGCCAAAGAGAAGCTGGGTTTACATTTTACATAATATCTTCGATGAAGTGTGAAGTAATACAGGGAGCTTTGTACACTAAAGCCATAGACAATAACTATGCCTCATTACTTCTAGAATGGACCGCATACAGCCTGAGTACTTACTTAGGCTATAACTATTGTCACCTACTACCGGTACATGACTGGATCATCAAGTATCTTTTATACTTCAAAAGATTTCAGACTAACATTGATAAATTCTAATTCTTACATTTTACAACATTTTGACCAGAACACACGTATGGAAACTTGAATGTTCTATCTTATTTGGATATATCTCTTTATGTAGAAATAAAACCCAAAGGGAGTATTGAAGAGCCACAGTGTAAATGAACTTTTAAAGGCTTCAAATTGAGAGTTAAATTTTACTCTCAGAGGTGATAAAAGTTATGTCCCTTTTTCAGTCTCCAGAAGACTGTATGGGCTGCAGCATACAATGCCAGCTTTTTAATATGGCGTATATTTATATTTTCAGTGGTTCTTGAGAAGTGACCCTGCTGCTTTGAGCCTGAATTCAGGGATATTTATCAGTCACTTGAACATGTTAGGTGTTGAGATGTGCATAAAAATATTAAACTATGTATAACAAGGCTTACAACTATTAATGAAAATGCTGAAGTTTCCATGTTTATATTTAGAAAATGTATTCATTATTAATATCCATAGAAATTTTATAAACTATGTTGTAGCCATCAAGTTTATAAACTATTTTTTTCTCAGGTTCCAGGAAAAATTTGAGAGAATATATTTTTCAAACCCAGATATTAATATATATATATTTATATATTATATATATAATACATACATATACACATTTCAAATACCATTGTGGAAAATTTAAAAGATATAAATAAAAAATAAAATAAAATATAACATAAATTTTACCAGTTTGAGCTAGTAATTCATAATATTCACTTGCTACTGCAAGAATTAAATTTTGTTGAAATTATTAGCTTATTACTTCATAAACTTATTAGTATCTACTACGAATTAATATATCGTGAACTATACAAAAAAGTTTTCCTAAAACTTGGGACCTGGGCTAGAAAGATGGCTTAGAAGTTACACTGTAACTTAATATTCTCTGAGAACTTTAAAGCGATCCACAATTCCAAAGGTGAGTATATATATTATATATATATATTTTTTATTATAATATAATATATGGTAAGGCTAAGACCT
Source organism: Saccopteryx bilineata (assembly GCF_036850765.1). Taxonomy (NCBI): domain Eukaryota; kingdom Metazoa; phylum Chordata; class Mammalia; order Chiroptera; family Emballonuridae; genus Saccopteryx; species Saccopteryx bilineata. The sequence continues at coordinate 127,394,224 of NC_089491.1, forward strand.
GAAAACATGTGGACATCTCCTAGCTTGTGAAATTAGAAAAGATTTCTCATCGTTCAAATAATTCAAGATTCTTCCCAAGTTATATTTGTTTACACTAGGGAGCAAAAGCTCTCTCTCTCATCTCAAAAGAAAAGAACAAACAGCTGTCTTCTCTATTCACATTAATCTTTTAAGAGTGGTTGATTACAGTACAAAATTCTGTGTATATGTAGTGATATAATCTACCTCTCACCACTTCACTTAAACAGCAAATTGGGACATGGGAAACTAAGATGATTATTAACTATAAATAAGGAGTAATGTTTTCTGCTCTAGAAATTTGTCTTATATATGTATATATCCTTAACAGAGGTTTTTTTTTTTTGTATTTTTCTGAAGCTGGAAACGGAGAGAGACAGTAAGACAGACTCCCGCATGCACCCGACCGGGATCCACCTGGCACGGTGGGCGACGCTCTGCCCACCAGGGGTGGATGCTCTGCCCCTCCGGGGGGTCGCTTTGGCTGCGGGAGGGGAAGAGAGAGACAGAGAGGAAGGAGGGGGGGGTGGAGAAGCAAATGGGCGATTCTCCTATGTGCCCTGGCAGGGAATCGAACCCGGGTCCCCCGCACGCCAGGCCGACGCTCTACCTCTGAGCCAACCGACCAGGGCCCTTAACAGAGGTTTTTAAGGTAAGATTTAAACTGGATAGTTTTTAGAAAATTCATTTTATTCCCCTTTTAAACAAATTTGTCAAACTCATTCATTTTCTTGGTCAAATGAGCTATTTATTTCTAACATCCAATTGATAATAAGGACAGTCGAATATGCAAATAATAATGGTCACTATTGTTGAGCTTTCCGTGAAAGCCGAGTACTAAATTTAATATTTTAAATTTATTTTTATTTAAAATTTATAACCACTTTGCATTGCTAGACACTTTTATTAATTTCTTTTTATAAATGTAGGAATTCAGCCATAGGAAAGTTAAGTCATTCAAAGTCAGAGTTATTGAGTGGTAAAAATGAGATCCTAAACTAGTCAGTCTGAATCTCTACTATACTATCTTTAATTTTATCTATGTAACATCTGATAAAAAATTGGTATAATAATTTTTATCTCTCTTAGAGATATGACAATAGTATATTTGTGACTAATAAATGAATAAACAGCCTGATTCTCAATTTCCTACTATATAGTCACTCATGCCCCATACTTTATGCAATGGTAAAATTATGTGTCAAAAATAATAGTCTTAAAGGAATTTCAAATTATGCGAAGTGTAAACCCATTTTCTTATCCAAGCTAAAAAATATTTTATCCTTTGGAATTCTTTTATAATTAAAGCTAACAATACCTACCTAGTTAACTAACCTAGAAACAGAGCAGTCAGTATTGTTTCTGGAAAAATTTTATACTTCTAAATATTTTATTTTTCTAAATATTTGTGGGTAATGAAAGATATACACTAATTCTTTTATCTCTTTTCACTGAGAGTATGATTTTGGGGTAAGCTCTCTATCTTTCTTAACCAAAGAGAAACAGCGATATAATGCTATGCCAATATCTAGCATGGGCCAACAGCTTTCTCTTTCATTTTCTTGCAACAGTTGCTCTTGGAGCCTTGTTTCTCCATGTAAAAATCCCAACTACATTCTTGCTGAGAAGCCATAATAGCTGGAGACCACATAGAGAGGGAGAAACTCAGGTAAGCCCAGTGTTCCTGTCATCACCGGCAAAGGACGAGGCATATGAGTGAAGTCATGTTTGACTTTCCATAACATATAATGCATTAATGAATACCACTGGGTGATATCATTTAATATCACATAAAGCAGAAAAATTATTCAGGTGAGAAAATTCATAGTCCTTGATCTAGAAAATCATGAGCTATAAAAAAATAATGTTGTCTTAAGTCATTAAGTAAGCATGACTTAATTGTCTGTTTTGAAGCCAGGCTACACATATCCCAAGATGGCTATGCTTTGAACTGGCTTTGTGAATTAGACAAACAATTTTTATTCTTTTTCTTTTTCAAGTGAGAGGAGGGGAGATAGAGAGACAGACTCCTGCATGCACCCCAACCAGTATCCAGCCAGCAACCCCCATCTTGGGTCGATGCTCTGCCCATCTGGGCCATGCTCATAATTGAGCTACTTTTTAGTGCCTGAGGCAGAGACTCCATTGAACCATCTTCAGCACTGGGAGGAGGGAGGGCAATACACTGAAACCAGTCAAGCTTTGGCTATGGGAGGGGAAGAGAGAAAGAGAAAGGGCAGGCGAAGAGGTGGAGAAGCATATGGTCACTTCTCCTGTGTGCTCTGCCTGGGAATCAAATCCAGGACATCCACATGCTGGGCAAAGCTCTACCACTGAGACAACCAGCCAGGGATGACAAGTAATTTTTTAATGTTTTGCCTCTGATCCCCCATCCCATATTCACACTTTACACCCAATACATTAACAAATCCCACTGTTATCAATTCAACTTTCCTCGTTAATTTTATTATTATTTCCATGTTCTAAACTACCGTATTTGTTTGGTTTAGGTTATACCAGAGACATTCTAATTCTTCTATCTGATTCCTCACTTGATCTCCACCTCCATCTTGGTCAGCAAATATACATTAAGCTGTATATCATATCATCTTCATTTGTTCAGAAATGTTCACTTGTTTTTTGTCTTATTCAGAATACTCTTCGAATTCCTTAACATGACATAGCATCATGGAAAACTAGGTCCTTGTTATTTCCATATTTAATTTTCTTTTCTTAGTTTTTTATTCACTCTTCCACCATACTGATTAGCTTGCTCTTCCTTGACCATTTGTGTTTCTTGCAGCTTTTGTCACTTCCTGTGCTTAGGATAGTCTAGTGTGTTCTGTGACCCACTCACTTCTTTTTAAAAATTCTTCTCAAATGTTAACAGAGATATCTTCCATGTCTTCCTGACAAGAGATATGCATTGCACACTTGAATTTGCCTATCCACTTACTTTATTTCTTTTCAAAGTCTCTCACATATATGTTATTATTATATAGCTTGTATATTTGTTTATTTTTTCTCATTTCCATCCAAATATAAGCTCCAGAAGATAAGGAACAGTATCTGTTTTGTTACAAGTAATTATTGGGTATGAATGAATGAAATAAAATGATAAAGGTGTGTAAAATACATTTGCTTGAAAAAACCACATAGCAATTGTCTTAACTAAAGGAACGAAAGTGATATTATTATATAATGTGAATGAAACTGCCAAAAGGTAAGTATATATTAATGATACTTCCCTCATGTTCTTTTTATTAGTATTTTTCACTGACCATAGAGAATGTAAGAATTCATAATATTCAGAGTCACATATATTTAGAATGTAAACTTTCATAAACTAAGCTAATAAAATAGCTAATACTATAGTTATCAAAGCCAAGTCCTTACAAAATAATATGTCAGAGCATTTAGAAAAATGCCTGTTATATTCATATGAAGATAATTTAATACATTTCACAGGGGATTGACTTTTTTCAATGTATTAAAGCACACATTAAAAATGGCATATAAATGGTACACAGTCAATGAATGATTTAGTCCTGTTGCTATTTGTTTTTTAATATCATTAATATTTATTAGTTAATCTACCCTACATTTATATTTCTGAAGTGATATAAAAATACTTTAGTTTTCTTTTGAAATTTGAAAAGAGACAATTATGAACCATAGGAATTAAGTACATACTTTACTTCTGAAAAATAGTAAAGAATGACTATAATTTGACAAGTAAATAAAGTTAGTTAAGGGCATTCCACAAATTTGATTAAAACTTTCAAAATTAAATCTGTTTTTGTCTCTTTATGAAATATGCATTAAAGAAAGAGCTGCCTGTTCTAGGGTATAATTTTATTGAGATTTATATAATTTCATATGCTGTTCAAGTATTGGCATAGTAGAGCATGTGGGAAAAATATTATCTGTATAATATAATTGATAGCCTGTCCAGAGATCAATGATCAAGATGCATGCTGATATTTCAATCGCAAATACCATATATAAAAGATGGACTGCTCAATATATCTTTCATGAAAGAAGTTTATGAGGTTTCCTTAATAACTTATCAGGTCGTATAAGACCTTACCATGTAAAATATCTGGCAATACTTCATTTCAGATATACATCCATGGCCCTACAGCACAGTGTGGCTAGACAGTGAGGGACAGTGCAAGTGAAAGTAATTACTTCTGTTGTATCTTTGACTTGTTCATATTTAACTTGTTAGCTTTTGACTTGCCAGTAAATGAAGTGGTATACATACTGGAACAAACTATAATAATTGGTATAATAATGTTTTTTTTAAATCTCAAGTTATACAACCTCTAGTGTTCTGTATGTCAAATAATTGAATTTTGGATTATGATGTTCAAACTCAATTAAGTACATCATAATCCATCTTCCAAAGCAATTGACTCAAGATGTTATTATAATTATACAACTAAAATATCAAATATTATACTTTGTGTATCCAACTGAAACATTGTTTAATAAGACCTCCCTGCCTTATTTTATAAACTTAATATCCTCTGTTACAAGGCCAATGACATTGACCTTCTAACAGTAGAGTTTATAGTTTCTTCTTTTATTTCTTAAAGTATGACCAATTTTCACTGCTTACTTGTAATTTAATACAAATAACAGAACTGGACATGTTCTCAAACATAAGTCCCTGGTCAGATACCCTTTCACACCTTTTTTTTTTTTTTACCACTCTTCTTAACCCTCTATCAATCAGATGGTATTTTGTCCATTGTTACTACCAGTATATTCTGTCTTACATTAGGTTCTATGTGCATTTTTCTCTCCTGAGTACCAGTCCTGACCTAAGAACTACTGATTTCTGATTATTTTTAAAATAAAAACAAACATTTTGGTGAATGAGATTTGAAGTGATAATGAGAAATGAATAGCTTATGAAGAAAATTAGACTTCAGAAAGCATTATACCGAATTATATGTTATCTTTGGTGTACAAGATAAAAACCTGTTATCTTGTAATGTGTTATAACTGAGTGATTTTCTTTCTTTTTTTGTGTGACAGAGACAGAGAGAGACAGAGAGAGGAACAGATAGGGATAGACAGAAAAGAAGGGAGAGAAATTAGAAGTATCAATTCTTCGTTGCGGCACCTTAGTTATTTATTGACTGCTTTCTCATATGTGCCTGGACCGGGGGCTACAGTAGACTGAGTGACCCCTTGCTCAAGCCAGTGACCTTGGGCTCAAGCTGGTGAGCTTTGCTTAAACTAGAAGAACCCGCGCTCAAGCCAGCAACCTCGAAGTTTCAAACTTGGGTCTTATATGTCCCAGTCCGACGCTCTATCCACTGTGCCACTGCCTGGTCAGGCTAACTGAATGTTTTTCTTATAATTCCTTACTCTAAGTCCAATTTTATTAATTAGGTTAAGGTTACATAACAAGTAAGTAGTAAAATAAAATTATCAAGTGTTATTTAAACCTAAAATAATAGGCTAAAGAAAAGGAAAATTAGATCCTTATTATTCAGGAAAAATCAACTGGAAAAGGTGTTTCTGTGTTCATTTGAGGAAAAAAGTTACTTAAAACCTGAATAGTCCAGTGGCAGCACATGGATGTGAAATGTCAGGATTCAGAGGTAACTATAGAAATGTGCAGAAGATACACACAGGGAATGAAACAAAAACAGATTCCTTCCTATATGTTGTCTATTGTATTGGACAAGAGAAAATGACTTATTTACATTTATGTACTCATACCTCAGCAGTTGTTCACATTGTAACAGCTTTCAACATTGTAAGAGAAATACCCCGGTTTTCAGTCTTCAGAGATTATGTGAAGTTGCCCTCCATCAGGCCATTTGTTCACCATTCCCTTCCACATCTCTACCTTTCTTCTGCTCTGTGTTCTTTCTGTCTGAATGCTATTATTTAGAAGTATTTTGTTAAGGCATTTGGTAAAATATGGGTGGGTTTTATTTTTGGCTAAAAACACCCATGTTTTACTTCAATTTGTGAATGTTGTATTGCATATCTAATTCCAGAGGGACATGTATTTCCACTTAGCACTCTGAAGATATTATTACATGTCTTCTTGCTTATGGCTTGTGAGAAATCCATCTAGATCTATTTGCCATTGCTATCTATATAATCTGTCTTGTTCTTCCACTAATTCAAATCTATTTTTGTGATTAACATTTTGTAATTACACCATAGTAGTAGTATTCTCAAAAAGTACCCAGAAATTCAATATTTGCTTTCAGTTTAATATTTTGTTAAGCAGTGACAGATTTAGTAGTTTTGATTTGGGTCTTCTCAACAACACTGTCCTTTTTTTCTATGTGTCTGACAGCCAACTGACCATTTAGCAGTTGCTAAATAAGACTATTTTTTAAACTATTTATTAAGGAACTGGGGAAAATAAAAGTGTATGTTCATAAACCATCCATATCTACTCACAAGAAACTGCTCACAAAAATTAGGGGATCAGAGACCATGCAGATACTCTAGTACTTTCAGCCTTTTGTGTAGTGCATTTTTACCGATGAAAGAAAAGTTGGTTTTGCATATCATTTGCATAGCTGAACAACTTTCTTTGACTTGTCATTTGCTTTTCTGATGCTCTTGTTTAATAAAAAAATTCAAATGCTTCATTTAATTGCTTTATATTCATTTTGAAATATTCCCTAATGCTTGTGAACAGTACATTATAAAATTAATTTGGCTCACAATTCTATCCACTGTTTGACCTCTTTATTTTTGTTGTCTGATAAGTCATCATGGTGATTAAGTTACCCAGGAAATATAAAGGTGTAGCTTGTGACCAGACATCCCTGATTTGTCCGGGATATTCCCCTAGCACAGTCATCATATTAAACATTACAGATTCCTTTAGGAAAGTTGATTGGGAATAATTACAGCACATACTTATTTCACCATTACAATAGCCTTCCTAATGGGAATTGTCTTTATATCATTCAAAGAAGTCCTCATGTATGAACTAGTTCATGTCTGGAAACTCAGTGTGGAGCACTGATTTTCCAATATGATAATTCATGTTGCATCTTCCACAAGATCTAGATTGTTTTTAGTTTACAGATTAAGCAGTATTTTACTAGACAGTCCCGTGCCAAAACTGTCAATATATTGATGTCATTGAATACCACAATTTGTTTTGCTGTTACCTTAAATTTCCATTTTATGTATGGTTTATAAGTGTCACCTGAAGCCTTGGATTCCAGGGTCTCACCATCTCCTGCACAACACCAGAGACTCATTTCAACACTGACATTTACCACCATAATCTTTAGTCACTATAAAGTTTTCTACAAATGCTGGAGCTCTCCTCATTGATGTATTATTTAAAACATCAGTGATAAAGGACATGTTTTGTGAGTACTCAAATTTTATCATTGAGGTGTGGCTTAGCTTGTCACACATGAAAAACACTTAAATTCTTAGCTTTTTAAATTCTGAATAAATTATTTTATATTATTGCTTTATATCTTTATTTAATCTAAGCCACTATTATAAATTCATCTTGACCCAGTGTTGTATTTCTTCCCTGTTTTACTACACTTAGAGTACATTCTCATACATAATTCCCAGATTTTACCACTTTTCTATAAGATAATTGTTACAGGTTAAGCCTTTGTTAGGTATTTAAGTATGAGGAGGCTAACCTCCACAAATGCAATGGGAAATCTTGCTTTTGTTAACAAAGGGACTTGGTATTCTTTGAGAGTTCAAGTTATTTAAAATCATTGTACTCTTCTAACATACTTTCATTCCAATCCTCAGGCTCCCATTTTCTTTAGAAAAAGGTCCTCATTTTTATATAAGAGACCAAGAATACTTTGAATTCAACATGTATTGTAACTCTGCAAACCACAAAATCAAACGTGTGTCTGATTTTCAGATCATTGTTCTCGTGGTTATAATAGATATTTTACCTAGTAAAGAAATTCTCTAGTCTTTTATTGTATATTACAAATCTCGAGACTGTCATTTCTTTTTTATGGACACACTCTAGTGCAAATAAAACTGAGCACATTAAACTTGTGTTTGTATTCACTGTATCTTCCATAATGCAAACTGGTTCCAATGCAAAAACCGGTTTGTCTCTTAAAGTACTAAGTGAAAGGCGACCACTTAAACAATTCATAACTAAAGCTACTTACCATGAACTACCAGTGTACCATTGTCTAATGACAACATATTTATTCTAATCTAACCCAATTGAATCAATAATCTCAGATCTATCTTTCATGAAGTGTATATATACATACAATCTGTCTCTCTCGCTTCCTTTTCCTCCCTCTCCTTTTCCCCTCTCTTCCTTTCCCCTCTGTCCCTCTTTGTTTTCCTCTTTCTCCCTCTCTATGTATTATTAAAAGATAAGCTGAGGCATACGACAATATTTGAGAACGTATTTGAATGTATTGTCATGTTTCAGCCAGGACAAACATACCTGGTGGTATTGAACATCACATGGACACAAAAGGCATCTCCAAAGAAAGTGCTAAAAATACCACGGTCTGAAGATCCAGAGCCACTCTCACACAGAAGCAAAGAAAGGACGACTTAGATAATCCCCCTGAGAGATAGCAACAGTAAGCAGGACCTTAACTGCAAATGGAGCACAACCTACCTTTTTCTCCAGCCATAATATTGAATTTCCCAACCTGACTACCGAGATGCTTTTACATACAAGAATCTGTGTGCCGCAGCTAGGCAGATGGCCAAATCAAGTTTTCAGGACATTAATGAGACAAATCAGCTGCCCCTGGGAGAGAAACCAATGAGTACCCAAAAGCAAATTCACAAATCCCAGCTGAAGGATTTCATTCTTACAAATGGTTTTTTGTCTGCCAATCTAAAATGAAGGCACAATGTAAAATTCTGTGATTCTCTCTAGACCAGGCAAAACTGAAAGAGGCCTGCGAGAGGTGAATTTGATAACAATTCTCATCCTTTGCCATCTTTGGCCAGTTTTCCCAAGATCCAGTCTACAGGGTCTAGAGTGAGTCAGGTGTCTTTAGTAGGTCTCATCCTCTTTAGCAGAAATTGTAGAGGAAGAAAAATAATTTTCCCTGTACACTTTACACTGAGTGCTTTATTGAGACCTCCTTTCTTAGGCCATGTCGTAAATGGATAAGTTTATCCAGGTAAAAAGTTTTCTACTCTAGCTACTGTAATTCAAGATGATCTTTTATAAAATTAACCTGCTAGTTCAGCCTTAACATTTTATTCATCTGAAGCCTAACATTGCACCCAGTCCAACTTAAGTTGGAACCAATATGACACTCGAACCAGCCCAGTTTCTAAGTGGGACCCAATCTGACTCCAAACTCAGTCTGCTTTCCAAGTCAGACCTTGTCCCAATATGGATGTGATCCAGTTTTTAAGTTGGACCCAGTATGACTTCAGCTGGTTTCTACCCAGTCCAGAAAAAGAAAAGCTGAAATTTAAGTCTAGAGGCTCCTAACACCAAAGCTGCTGAGCTAGGATCCAAGAGGGACTTGAAATCTCTGAGGCAGTGAGCCCGAGAGGCTCCACAGGCACGATGTCTGGTTGCTCATTGCTCCTGGGGCTATTGTTGTCCCCTTCAATTCTCACTTTGGCACTAAGAATGGCTACAAGGTAAACTGAGGCTTATGAAGAATATTAAAATTTGAGTTGATTAAAAATTAATTTGAATTGGGCAGAAACCAATCTACCAGTTAGGAAGAAGATTTCTTTCTGTATAAAATGAAAAACTTTATAGGCAGAGGAAATGGGAATGAGAAAGTTAAACGAGGCAAAAAAGTGGATTGGTTATTGCAGTGTTATTTTCCTTCAGAGAATGGCAAGAGTCTATTAGGCAGATGACCTAACTAGTTCTGATCCTGCTGATTCCTGATTGACTGTTTTAAGATTCCATTTCTGAGAGAGCCCAAACTACAATTAAATTAAATTTCAGCTTGATGACATGGGGCTTAGCATAAGCAACTCCATTTGGGGCCTACTGTCTTGTTTTTAACCTGATCAATGTATATTTAAGTATTTTTAACTAGTTATAGCTATAGGTCTTTCATATTATTTTGATTTAAAATCTACTACAAAAATAAGTCATTTACTTTTAGGGCAGTGAATTAAATTGCATATTAATATTTTCACTTGAGGCAATGGTTATAAATAGAGTTGCAATCAATTTCAACTTATTAGTAAGTGTCTAATCTAGAACCACCATTTGGCTCCAAGGCCAAAGCTCCTTTCATACAACTGCAGCTCAAATAATGGCAATAAGGTTATTAACTATCTCCAGATGTGAGTATATACCAAGTGATTACATAATGGAAGTAAAATCCAACACTGTTTTTATATCATTCATTTCTTCTTTTGATAATATACTTTGTGCCTGACCTGTGTTGGTGCAGTGGATAGAGCATCGACCTGGAACTCTGAGGTTGCCGGTTAGAAACCCTGGTTTCCTTGGTCAGGGCACATGTGGTAGTTGGTATGTCCTGCTCCTCCTCCCCCCCTCCTCTATACAATGAATAAATAAAATACTTAAGAAAAGAAAATAGTGTCTATTCATTTCCTGTGCCCATTTTTTGATTGGATTGTTTGTCTTTCTGCTGTTGAGTTTTACAAGTTCTTTATAAATTTTAGTTATTAATCTCTTATCAGATGTATTGTTGAATATGTTCTCCCATTGTGTGACTTGTCTTTTTATTCTGTTCATATTGTCTTTACCTGTGCAAAAGCTTTTTAGTTTGATATAGTCCCATTTGTTTATCCTATCATACAGATTGCCAATAGACAAATGAAAAAATGTTCAACATCACTAATCATTAGAGAAATGCAAATTAAAACCACAATGAGATATCACCTCACACCAGTCAGAATGGCGCTCATTGACAAAACAGCACACAATAGGTGCTGGCAGGGATGTAGAGTAAGGGGAACCCTCCTGCACTGCTGGTGGGAATGTAGACTGGTGCAGCCACTGTGGAAAACAGTATGGAGATTCCTCAAAAAATTAGAAATGAAACTTCCCTTTGACCCAGCCATCCCACTTATAGGAATATATCCCAAGGACACCATATCACCAACTGAAAAAAAGAAATGCACCCCCATGTTTATGGCAGCATTGTTCACAATAGCAAAGATCTGGAAACAGCCCAAGTGTCCGTCAGTGGACGAGTGGATTAAAAAGCTGTGGTACATATTGATATATACAGTGGAATACTATGGGGCTATGAAAAAGAAGGAAATATTACCTTTTGCAACAATATGTAGGGACCTGGAAACTATTACGTTGAGTGAAATAAGCCAGGCAGAAAAAGAAAAATATCATGTGACCTCACTCATTTGAGGAATCCAAGGAATAATGAGAACTGAGGAATGGAATTGAGACAGAGGAGGGATCAAAGAGACCAGAGGAAAAGAGGGCAGAGGGAAAGAGGATGATAGAATGGGATAAACCTGAAGGGAAGGGGGGAGGGCGCTGTAAGGAGGGGGTCAAGAAATGTTGAGGGGAATAGGGGGAGGGGTGATGCATTCAGGGTGGGTGATGCATTCACAGTGACCCTAGAATCTATGTAAACACAATTAATTAAATTAAATATATATAAAGAAAATAGACTTTGTGCCACTTTGCCTAACTCTGTTGAATATAAGATAAAGAGAGAATAACTCCTGACCTCAAAGTGTTTATATTCAGTTGTAGGAAACAAGTAAGTAAACAGATTATTTTAAAACAAAATAAAATATTAAGAATGTTAGGAAAAGATCATGAATGAGTATATAGAGAAAATATTTTTAACTTTGATGATGTAATTTGTAAAGAAATTACAGAGGACCATTTAGGAAATTACCGAAAAATGAGTCTTGAAATAAAATTAGATTATACCAAGTGAAGAGTGAGGGTTGTGGTAAGTGTACTGCTTAGTGTACTATTTCAAAAAAAAAAAAACACCCCAAAACTGCAATGTGATATATAGTAGTGGTAGCTTCAGGTCACATCTAAAGATGCCTCTGGATCTACTACCATGTTCTTACCAAAGTCACATTTCCCTTTGGGGTCTCCCCAACCAGTGTTGAACTCAGCAGATTATTCAGTGCTGGACCATCCTGCCAGACTAAATTTTCTGAAAGGATCAAAGTTTGCTTAAGGACAACTTTCTGGTCCGGCTGAGACATTTAAGAAGTTTTAGAAAACCTTATAAAAGCTATAGTCCAAGTTATTTCTTACCTATCTTCCTGTGAGTACAGAATACATAGAACTAATTATAATCGATCAATAAAAATGATCTCTCAGTATGAATATCAGAACAATTCATTGACCAATGAAAAAAAGCTTGTGGAATTTTGTTACAGTGTTTAAAAAATTATTTACTTTCATTCTTAGTAATATACTAATCTATATGTAGATGGTGTGTGCGTGTGTGCAAGTACATACACAGACATTTTTACATACATATATTCATGTGTATGTAATTTTTTCTTCAAGTAACTTAAAATGTTTTCAAGATCTTATGTAAATTCTTGGTTACAAATTTAGTATACTGTAAGATAAGTTTCTTATCTTAGTTTGTTTCTTAGGTCTAGAAACAAAATTAACTTACCTGCACCCAGTCTAGCTCTTCTTAGAACTATTATGGGATGCATCTAGATTGCACCAAAGTTTTCACCACAAGCTCAAATCCTCAGTTGTTTCTATACTTCTCACAGGATCAGAGAGCAACCTAATCCTGTTGATTTGTTTTTATAGTCTTTGTCTCTGCCTTAAATTTTGTGGTTGCTCAGGTGTTAAGATTACTCATCATATAGTAAAGACTTAGTGTGGTATGATCTGTTACATAACAAACATTGTGTCAGTCAGATTTCATTTTGGTGAATTTCTTGACTTCTATGATAACAGTGTATTTTTAGTGTCAGATATACTATAAATTATCCTCTATGTAACAAACTGCTCAAATTTAATGAATCACTAATTACTATTGGGCAATTTGGTCACTGCTTAAGTGGGGATTCTTCTTGAAAGACTAGTTGGATGGATTAGATGGCATTACCTGTTCACTTAAGATGAGTGCCTTTCTATATATGGTCTGTCGTCCTCCAGCTGACCAGTCTGGGCTTTTTCACAGAGATGTCACAATGGTCCAAGTGGACACTTGCAAGGCTAAGAACTGATCCTCACTCATGGTAAATTCTACCAAGTTACAAGATATCAAGATTCAAGGAATACAACTTGATAAGATGGCCTTCTTTCTTGTGGCTAATAATATTACATTATATGTATATAGCACATCTTCTTCCCACTCAACAATTCATATGTTAATGGACACCTAGATTGTTTTCTATTGATATATACTGGCTATTATGAATATTATTAATGAACACGGAAATGCAGAGATCTCTTTGAGATCTTGTATTCATTACTTTTGGATATATGCCCAAAAATGGGATTGCTGGATTATGTGATAGTTCTATTTCTAATTTTTAACAAACCTCCATATTGTTTTCCACAGTGGCTGTACCAATTTATATTCCTACAGACAATGCACAAAAATTTTCTCCACAGCCTTGCAATACTTATCTATTTTTCTGTAAACATAATTTTTCTTTTCTTAAAAAGTAAAATTATTTAGTGAGAAAGGGAGAGAGAGAATGCAAAAATTTTCTCCACAGCCTTACAACACATCTATTTTTCTCTAACCATGATTTTTCTTTTTTTTAAGTAAAATTATATATTGTTTTTAATGAGAGAGAAAGGGGAAGAGAGAGAGAGAGAGAGAGAGAGAGAGAAAGAGAGAGACAGGAACATCAATCTATTCCTGTATGTGCCCTGACCAGGAATCAAACTACAATAGCAACCTCTATACTTCAGGACAATGCTCTAACGTAACCAATTGAGCTGTTTGGCCAGGGAAAACCATGCTTTTTCTGACTGCTGTTTTTTTTTTTTTTTAATTTCTAGCCATTCTTACAGGTACAAGGTAATGACTCATTGTGGTTTGATATGCATTTTCCTAATAATTACTGATATTCAGTACTTTTTCATATACATATTGGCTATGTCTTCCTTGGAAATTTTATTTTATTTTATTTTTATATATTTTATTAACTTTATTCAGTTTTTTTTTAGAGAGAGAGAAAGACAGAGAGAGAGAGAGAGAGAGAGAGAGAGAGAAGGGAGAGGAGCAGAAGGCATCAACTCTTCAACTCTCATATGTGCCTTGGCCAGGCAAACCCAGGGTTTTGAACTGGCGACCTCAGTGTTCCCAGGTTGACACTCTCTCCACTGTGCCACCACAGGTCAGGCATTCCTTGGAATATTTAAATGTAGTTACCCTGCCCATTTCTCAATTGATTTTTTATTGCTATTTATTTCTACAAGTTTTTAAAAATATATAAAAATTTTTTGGATATTAATTCCTTATCCAAGATATGATTTGCAAATATTTTCTAACATTTTGTAAGTTTTCTTTTTATTTTGTTGATTTTTTTAATTCTAGGTACTATGAAGGAGAGATAGAAGAACTTGCAGAAATATGTCCAAATAAGTCAGAGATAGCACTGTTAAAGAATTCATCCAAAACTGGGACTGGGAGAAGGAGTAGATGATGCCATTGAAAATGGGAGTTGGGGAATGGCCAAATAATAAATATTAATAAATAACATGAAAAGAAAGACAATTTTCACATGAGGAACTATATCTTTTTCACATTTATATTGTATTTGTGGTTTAGCCAATATTTAGTCATGATATATTTCTTAATTTTTATAATTTCTTAGGTAGTTAAATCTGGAAAGTAATTTGAAGTTTATTTTGAAAATAAAAAGAACATTTTATATTCCTGAGGGAAACAGAGAAAAAGAATAAAACAGAGAATCTTTTATATAGTAAATGCATGGTTATGATAATGCTTTGGGGTGTTTTTAGGATAAAAAGAGAGAACAGGACAGAGAGAGAGAGAGGAAAGTTCTATAAATCTTTTCAGCTATATGTGTAAAATATTGGAGAGGCATTATCTACTTAAAATGAGTAAAGCATGGTAAAAATGAGGTTTTGTGTAAGATTAATTGCCTCTGAATATGTAATATTTGATGATGAAGTTTGCATTCAATAGGAAATGAAAAATTGTTAATATACAAGACTAGAAAAATTACTATGTAGGAAGTCAGGTAACCTATATTTTAACATATACTGTATCACTCTACCTGTACTATATCAGACCTAGTGATTTTTAGGCACACATGTCTGATAATACCTAGTATGGTAAATTCTGGGTTTGATTTCAGTGAGTGTCTTGAAAAGTATTCTCAACAATGGGAATGTGCATAGTTACTAACAGACTATTCTCTTTCAAATTAACTTAGGCCCTGGCCAGTTGGCTCAGTGGTAGATCATCAGCCCAGCATGTGAAAGTCCTGGGTTCGATTACTGGCCAGGGCACATAGGAGAAGTGACCATCTGCTTCTCCACCCTTCCCTCTCTCCTTCCTGTCTATCTCTCTCTTCCCCTCCTGGAGCCAAGGTTCCATTGGAGCAAGGTTAGCCTGGGCACTGAGGATGGCTCCATGGCCTTGGCCTCAGGCTCTAGAATGGCTCCAATTGCAGCGGAACAACACCCCAAATGGGCATGGCATCACCTCCTGCCAGGTATGCCAGGTGGATCCTGGTTGGGTGCAT
The DNA here is from genome assembly GCF_036850765.1 of Saccopteryx bilineata. Classification (NCBI taxonomy): domain Eukaryota; kingdom Metazoa; phylum Chordata; class Mammalia; order Chiroptera; family Emballonuridae; genus Saccopteryx; species Saccopteryx bilineata. The sequence continues at coordinate 127,409,902 of NC_089491.1, forward strand.
GCAAGAGTCTGTCTGACTGCCTCCCTGCTTCTAACTTTGAAAAAATACAAAAATAAAATAATTAAATAAAATAAAATAAACTTAGAAGAATCATTTTAGTTTTCTATATGAGTGTGTGGTGACAGCAAAGAGTTTTTCTAAGTATTTTGATGTAATTAAAATAACATTTAATAATTTATTTGGCTATTCTGCCTCAGTGAGGTGGAATATAACTGCCATTCAATTGTGAGCTCACATAGTTACTTTATTCTAAAGGGGAGAAAAGTAATTTTGCAATAAAGAAATCTGACAAACACTACCTCAGTCAACTGTGAACACAGTGATGTTATGTTGACAATATGTGCCCCTATATAAAGATGGTACTTCACCTCTGTAATGTTTCCCTACCCTCTCCAAAAAGAAAGGAACAAACACAAACCAAGACCCAACTTAATTATGCAAAAAGCTTCAAAGCAATCTCAATTCAGAAACATTCTACTGACCAGGAGTCCCTAAAATTGTTCAGGTTATTAACAAAAATTCTGAAATACATTCACAACCTAAAAAGCCTAAAAAGACATACTAAATATATATGGTATGTTGTGCAAGATCCAGGCAGGGAAAGAACATTAGATGAAAATGAAGAACATCTACATACAATACAGTAGAAAAGACTTTGGTTAATCAGTTGATCAATATCAATATTAGTTCATTAATTATAACAAATATACCATACTAATGTAAGATGTTACTAATAAGAGAAATAGTCTGGGTATATAAGCTGTCTCCGTTCTATTTTACAACTTTTCTGTCATGATGACAATGAACTACTCAGAGACCAGATGAAACGCTCCTAGGGGCTGAGGGGAGGCAATAGCTCCGGTCAGCAGACTGAAGGACTGAAGTCTCATCCCCAGCTTTACTCAGATATTTATTAGCAGGTACAAATACCTCAAGGAAGCAGACAGAAGAAATTCTCAGGGGGTGAAGTAAAGGACAAGGAACATGCTGACTTCTAATCTATGATCAGAGAGCCTCAACATTTTCTGTTGCTGAATCTTATCCTGCTGTTTTGTTATTTCCAGCATGGGTCAGAGAGGCCTCTGGACTCTCTCTTCCACTCAGGGCTTTCACCCTAGAGCACCTTGCTGGTTCTAATTTTTCACAGAATATTCCTGTACTTTTCTGAACTTGTTTTTAGTCAAAAGGCTGAGAAAGAATTTTTACAACTTTTTGTAAATGTAAAACTATTTTTAAAAGTTTATTTAAAAAACATTATGTACTAAGTTAATTAAATACATTTCTCTCTAGCTGTAGCATAAATAAAACCATGATCTATCTAGAATATAACAAAATAAAGGTAGTATAATTAATTTACATTAATTTTAAATGAATCTCATTATAAAGCTGTAAAATGAAAATTTCTTTACTCCCAGCAAGTTTTCTCAACAAGTCAGAAAATGTCCCATATCACAGATAGAAATTAGAAAAGTTTGCTTTGATAAGCTACATGTTTATAACTTGTTCAGACACATTGTAGGTACCAGTATTTATTTCATAAGATACATGTACTTATATAGAAAGTTTTAATTTATTACATATTCAAAAAAGATGGAAATTAGTGATAAAACATATTTAAAATTTGGCAAAACACAAAATCTATAAACTATTGTACTTTTCAGTTTATTATATCTAATTTTATAATAGCATCTGGAAATTACCAATATTTAGGCTTAAACTTTTCTAAGGTATTGTTGGAAGCTTAATCACTTGAGTTTTTAAGTAAAAAAAAAAATAGAGAAATTATATTTTAAAAATAGAAATTATTAAAATATACAGCTCTTATTTGTAGTATGTGAACTATTTGTAAAGGCAGATATCCATACTCCAACTGGAAACCCCCAAGATAAGAGCTTGTACCAATGTATTTCTTCTGAAGTTCTGAAGTAAGCATATTTTGGAGCCATTTAAATATTTTTAAGGGTATAGTTTCTTGGACATGATTATTACTGTGAATAAATAATAAGTTGTCATATTTACATTCAACTTGTTTTGTGCTGACACTTCTACTAATGGCCCAGGTCCCCTAGTATGTAATCAATAATATCATAATAAAGTGGTGGGAAAAACATCCTCCTGATACTGGAGAAGTCCCAAGTCCAAGGGGGCTTGTCCCTCCTTGGTTCTTGTCATGCTTGCAGGAAAGAATTCAGGCAAGAGACAGGGTGTAGCTTTCAAACAAGGCAGGCAGTTTATTAGAGGACTACACTTGGCATGAAACACAATTGGGCAACTCAGCCTGTCTGAGCACCCCATCTATTGGGGGGTTTTAAGGGTTATATACTTCTAGCTGTTAAGTTTTAAGGTTCCAACTAATAAACACAGTTCAAGTCTCCATTCCCTGGATATCAGAATCAGCACACAAGGTCTGAAGGCTCCCTGTCATGTCATTTTGGGTTTTCTTGTAACTGTTGGAACATCTAGATATCTTGTATTAGTTGGTCTTAGGACTGCTGACTTTCTCATGCAATGGGTGAGATAAACTCTTCATAGTTTTCTTCCCCTTTTCTGCCCCAGTAGCTGTCTATCCTGCCTAACACTTTCATGCCATTTTAATCACATTATCATTTTATTATGTGACTGACAATATCTGATTACCACTGATTTTGAAAGCTTTTTACAATGATGACTACTACTTATGTGAAAAACACTTAGAAAACTTTATTTTTTAAATAAATTATATTGTATTTTGATCTATGTAGATTCTTTGTAATAACCTGTAATATCCAGGTTGTGATATTTGCAACAAAATGACAAAAATATGCATTAGAGAATAATCTCTTTAATAAAATAAACTATGGCTGTTAAGATTTTAAGTATGAGTGACAGCTAATGCAATTTCTCATGCATAACAAGTGATTATTGTTACTAACCTGTGATATAAGTATCCTTCATGCTCTGTAATCTTATTTTTAGCATAACAAAAATCTACTTAGTATTTGTGTCAGTTAAAATTGTCCCACTTGTGCTTCAATAGCATAAAACTGAAAATTTTTAGCCACCTTTTATAATGCTAGTTTCATCTTGGGTCAGCTAGTTGCTGACCTAAATTCTGTGTCATTCTCATTCTAAGCCTCAGCCTTATAGAATCTTCACTTCTGGGATATTGTTATTTACCATCTCAAAGGAAAAAAACAGCAGAGTGTCTCACTCCAACAATTTAATGCTACAGCCCAGAATGATACCTATCACTTTCACCAACAACGTAATAGCCAGTGATAGTTACGTGGCCCCACCTAAATGAAAGGGAGAATGTGTTCAGTTCTCCAATATTGCTCCCAGCCTTGGGGATTCCTCAAAAGGATGAACAGTACTTTATACATAGTTGTACTCATGACTAAGGTCTACTATAGTGAAAGGATATAAAGCAAAATTAGCAAAGAGAAAAGATGCATGGGATGAAATCCAGGAAAATTAGACACAAGCTTCCAAGAGTCCTTTTCCAGTGGAGTTACACAGGCATGCTTGCTTGCTTCCTCTAACAAGTTGTGACAACGCACATGAAATTGTCTGCCAGATAAATTAATTAGAGATTCAATGTGCAAAGATTTTCTTGGAATTGGTCACATGAATGTCTTCTACTTAGAAGGTACTATAATTCCAGACTCAGAAAGTTGGTATTCAGTATATATTATCTTGTTTAAAGTCTTGGCACCCTCAAACCATCCTTATCAGTTTACTGTTGACCAGGAACACGCTGAGAACCAGGTTTTCAGATGCCAGCAAGATCCAACCTTGCAAACAAGCCATTCTAAGTCTCAAGCCTGCAATGGTAATTCCTTTCTGTACAGGTGGTGAGAGAATTTAATCTACACTGTACCCAGAAAAACTAAAAAACTGAACTTAATAAGCATTAAGAAAAATCTCTTCTTCCCTGTTACTAATTTTAATGTTAGGGAGGGTTTAAGTCTAATTAGATGAACTTACAGTGTTTAGATTTCTTCCAACAGTGTATCAGCAAAATATATTAAGGTTTTCAGGCAAAAGTTAATATATTTAGGTGCAAAATCTTTTAAAGAACAAAATTTAGCTATTGATGAAAGTATAAGTTTACAAAGGAAATTAACTGAAACATATGCTTTACAAGTAAAAAGGGGGAGAAAGAACATCAGGGAATAAATGTCGCATATTAAAAAAATCCGTGTTAAAAATACGTATCACTATTTGTATTTATATATGCATATATACCTGAATATATACACACACATAGAATATTTTTGAAGGATTTATAAGAGAGTGGATATATTTAATCTTATAAAGAAAAGGAAAGGTTAGAAAATGTATGACAGAGAAATTACTTGTCATTATATACAGTTTATTTGATATTTTTACTTTTTATAGGTATTACTTTTAATTTTCTACTTATTGATTTTTAGAGAGAGAGAGACAGAGAAGGACACAGAGAGGGAGAAATATTGATATGTTGTTTCACTTACTTATGCATTCATTGGTTGATTTTGTATGTGCCCTGACCAAGGATAGAATCCACAACCATGTTGTGTGGGGAAGATGCTCTTATCAAATTAGCTACAAGGTCAGGGTCTATATATTACTTTTAAATAAAATTAGTTTTTTAAGTTTATCAAGGAAGGATAAATATGTGAAAATTCTTCTCTACTTTTATAAAAGCCTACAGAAATATTTATTGTTATTTTATTTTTTCCTTTCTATTGAATTTATTGTGGTGACAATTACTACATAAAACATACCCCACAGCGATAGTAAAGTAAGTATTTCTCACTTACTATCTCAACTTAAGACTCCTTCCATCAATATTTTTCTCCCCATAACCTCCTCCAAATCCCTTCTACACTCTTTTCCTGGCAATCACTATACTGTTGTCCATGTTCATAATTTTTTTTAGTTTCTTTGTTTGTTTTTGCTCAATTCCTCAACCCCTCAATTCAGCTCCACAAACCAACCTCAGTCAGCTCTCTGCCTATGAATCTGCCTCTGTTTTACTGTTAATTTTTTTCCTTGGATTTCACATATAAATGAAATCATAAATTACTCGTTTTTCTTAGACTGGATTATTTCACTTAGCATAATGCTCTCCAAGACTATCCATGTGGTCACAAAAGGTAATATTTGCTTCTTTTTTTTTTTTTTAAGCCAAGTAGTATTTCATTGTGTAAATGTACCACAGCTCATTTATGAAAGGACACTTAGGCTGCTTCCAAATACTGGCTATTGTAAATAATGTTTCGATGAACATAAGGTTGTATATATTCATTTAAGTTCATATTTTGAGGTTCTCTGGATAAATTCTCAGAAGAGAAATCACTGGATTATAAAACAGTTCCACTCTTAATTGTTTGAGATAACTTAATACTGCTTTCTATAGTGGCTGTACCAAACTGCATTCCCATCAACAGAGCATGAGAGTACCCTTTATTCCACATCTTTACCAACATTAGCTGTTTTTTTTTTTAAATTATTGATTGATTTTAAAGATAAAGGAAGGGAGAGAGAGAGAGAGAGAGAGAGAGAGAGAGAGAGAGAGAGATCTGTTTCTCTGTGTGTGCTGATCAGGGATCGAACCACACAAACTGCTTCGGGACAATGCTCTAACCAACTGAGCTATCTGGGCAGGTCATTTGCTTTTATTTTATTGATTGATAATAGCCATACTGACAGATTATGAGATGATATTTAATCGTGGTTTTAATATGCCTTTTTCTAATGATTAGTAACATTGAGCATCTTTTTATAAGTCTATTGACCATCTCTATGTCCATGTGGGAAGTTTCTATTCAGGTCCCTTTCTTATTTATTTATTTATTTATTTATTTATTTATTTATTTGGTGTTGAGTGTTATAAAATTCTTGTAAATTTTGTATATTAAGCCCTGATCAGATGCATTCGAAAATATGTTCTTTCATTTGTAGCATGTCTTTTTATTTAGTTTATGGTTTTTGTTACTGTGCATAAACTTATTAGTCCATTTGTTTTCTTGTTGTGTTTGTTTTTTTCATTTTCCTTGACCAAGGAGATATGGGGAAAAAATATTGCTACAGAAAATATTTATGATTTTACTGCTTAGGAATTTCTGAATTTTTATGGTTTCAAGTCTCACATGTAAGTCTTTAATCCATTTTGAGTTTATTCTTCTGTATGGTGTAAGAAAGTGGAATGACTTCATTTTTTTTTTTGCATGTATGTGTCCAATTTTCCAACACCATTTATTGAATAGACTATACTACCTTTACCCCATTGCATGTTTCTGCCTCTTTTGTCAAATATTAGTTGAGTATAGAAGTGTGGGTTTATTTGTGAGCTTTGTATTCTATTCCATTGATCTGTATACTTGCTTTTATGCCAATATCATGCTGTTTTGATCATAATAGCCTTGTAGTATAGTTTGATATCAGGTAGTGCGATTACTCCAACTTTGTTTTTATTTCTCAATATTTCTATGTTTATTCAGGAAGTTTTGTGGTTGCATTACAAATATTTAAAATATTTATCCTAGTTCAATGGAATACATCATTGTCATCTTGATAGGAATTGTATTGATACTATACATTACTTTGGATATTATGGAAATATTTATATTAATGATGTATTTTTTCTATCTATAAACACGGTATATGTTTCAACTTATTTGTAATTTCTCTAATATCTTTCTTCAGTGTTCTCTAATTTTCTGAGTACAAATCTTTTACATCCTTTGTTATATTTATTCCTAAGTACATTATTCTTTTTGAAGCAATTGTGAATGAGATTGTTTTCATATTTTTTCCTGATAGTTCATTATTGCTGTATGCAAATGTAACTGATTTCTGTATAAATATTTTGAATTTACTATTTTACTAAAATCATTTATCTGTATTACTAATTTTTTGGTGTGTTTCAGGATTCTCTCTATACTGTATCATGTCATCTGCAAATAAAGACAGTTTTAAATATTCCTTTCCATTTTACATGCTTTTTATTTTTTCTTCTTGTCTGATTGCTGTGGCTAGGATTTCCATTACTGTGTTGAATAAGAATGGTGAAAGTGAACTTCCTGGTTTGCTCTTGATCTTCACGGAAATACTTGTAGTTTCTGCCTATTGAGTATAATGTTGACTGGGTGTGTCATATACGGCCTCTATTACATTGAGGTATGTTCCCTCTGTTCCTACTTTGCTGAGAGTTTTTGCATAAATTGTGCTGGCTTTTATCAAATGCTTTTTCTGAATCTATTGAATTAAACAAGTAGTTTTTATTTATTATTTGATCATTTGTATCACATTTATTGACTTATGAATATATTAGCAAACTTTCTTCCTCAGAATAAATCACACTCAATCATGGTGTATGATTTTTTTAATGTATTGTTGGATCTAGCTTGCTAATACTTTGTTGAGGATTTTAGCATCTATGTATAGCAGGAATATTAGCCATTCATTTTTTTTCTTTGTCATGTCTTTATCTGGTTTTAGAATTAGGTTAATGCTGGACTAATAAAATGATCTTGTGAGTCTTCTCTTGAATTTTTTGGAATGGTTTAAGAAGACTAGATGTTAGTTCTCTTGAATGTTTGATAATACTCTCCTGTGAAACATTATAGTCCAGGACTTTTGTTTGTAGAGATTTATTTTTATTATTATTATTGCTTCAATTTCACTAGGTGTAGCCTGTCTATTCAAATTCTCTGAGTCTTCCTGATTTAATTTTGGAGATTGTATGGTTCTAAAAGTTTATCCATTTTGTTCACATTGTCCGATTTTTTGGCATATTGTTGTTTGTAATATTTTTTACAATACTTTGTATTTCTTTGGTGTCAGTTGTTATTTAGCCTCTTTATTTTATTTTATTTTTATTTATTTATTATGATTCCTTCTCTTTTTTTCTTGATCAGTCTGGTTAAAAGTTTGTATATCTTATTTATATTTTCAGAGAACCAGCTTTTGGTTTTAGTAATCTTTTGTATTGTTTTTGTTTGTTTTGTGAGAGACAGGGAAAGAGAGACAAGAACATGGCATGGAGCTGGTCCTGAATGTATCTTGACTAAGGAATCAAACCAGCAACCTCTACACCCTGGAATAATGCTCCAACCGATGGAGCTATTTGGCCAGGGCATAATTTCTTTTTTGTTCTTAGAGAAATTGAGAGAGAAAGGGAGAGAAAGGGAAGGGGAAGGGAAGCATTCATTTGTTATTGCACTAAGACAGGGGATGGAACCTGCAACCTTGTTTCTGGATAATGCTCTTAACAAACTGAGCTAACTGGTGCAGGCCTTGTACTGTTTTTTATTTTTGTTGTTGTTGTTGTTTTAAAGATTCTATTTTATTTATTTTAGCTCTGATCTTTATTATTTTCTTCTTTCTACTCTCTCTGGGCTTTGTTTGTTGTTCTTAGTCAGCTTTCATTAAATGCAGATTTATATTGTTTTGAGATTTTTATTGTATCTTGAGGTAGGCCTAAAATGCTATTAATGTCCCTCTTAAGACTGCTCATAGATAAGGGGTTGTTGTGTTATAAGTTTCATTAGTTTCAAGATAATATTTGACTTTTTCCTGAATCTCATTGTTAACCTATCTATTGTTTAGTAACATTTTATTTAGTTTTCATGTCTGTGTAAGTTTTTCTTTTGATTGATTTCTAGTCTCATACCACCATGGTTAGAGAAAATGCTTGGTATAAATTTATTCTTCTTAAATTTATTGGGACTTGTTTTGTATTTTTTAGTAATTTTTTATTTTAATTTTTTGATTTTCAGAGATTAAAGAGAAATGAGAGAAAGAGAGAGAGAGAGAGAGAGAGAAGAAGAAGAAGGAGGAGGAGGAGGAGGAGGAGAGGTGGGAAAGCATTAACTCATAGTAGTTGCTTCTTGTATGTGCCTTGACCAGGCAAGCCCAGGGTTTTGAACCAGTAATATCAGCATTCCAGGTCTATGCTTTACTCACTCTACCACCACAGTTCAGGCAAGACCTATTTTGTGTTCTAACATGCGGTCTATATTATAAAAGATTCCATGGGCACTTGAAATAAAAGTATATTCTGCTGCTTTGTGGTGAAATGCTCAGATAATATCAATTAAATCCATCTGATTTTGTGTGTCATGTAAGGCCGCTATTTCCTTGTTTTTGTCAGGATTATATATCTACTAATGTCAATGGGATGTTAAAATCCCTTTCTATGATGATATTATAGTCAATTTTCCCCTTTATGTCCATTAAGATTAGCTTTACATATACTGCTCACAAAAATAAGGGGATATTTCAAAATGAATATGAAGCAATAAAATATCCCCTAATTTTTGTGAGTAGTATATTTAGCTGCTCCTATGTTGGGTGCATACATGCTTATAAAGTTATACTTTTTTTTTTTTTGAATTGCTTCCTTTATCATTATGTGGTGCCATTCTTTGTCTCATACTTATTTTTTACTAGATATAAGTATTGCTACCCAAGATTGTTTTTCATTTTTCTTTACATGAAATATTTTTTCTATCCCTTTACTTTTAGTCTGTGTGTATGTTTTGTTCTGATGTGGGTCTCTTATAGAAAGCATGTATACGATATATAGATCTTTTTTGTTAGCCATTCAGCTACCCCATGCCATTTGATTGGAACATTTAAGCCATTTACATTTAAACTGATTATTAATAGGTACATATTTATTGCCTTTTTTATTCTTTTAACTATGTTTACCCATTTTTTTCTTTCTTTCTTCTTCTTAAAGCCAATCCTTTATCATTTCTTGTAATATTGATTTGGTGGTAACAAACTCTTATAGTTTTTTTCTTGTCTGTAAAGTGCTTTATTTCTCTTTTAATTTTAAGTGATATCCTTGTTAGATAAAATAGTCTTGGTTGTAGGTTTTTGTTTTCAATCATTTTGAATATTTCATGCCAATTCCTTCTGGACTGAAATGTTTCTGATGAGACATCAGCTGACAGTCTTAAAGGAATTCCCCTGTAGGTAAGTAACTGTCTATGTCTTGCTTCTTATAAGATTCTCTCTTTGTCTTTAAACTTTGACATTTTAATTATAATATTACTTGATGTGGGCCTCTTTTGGTTTATGTTGTTTTGACCTTATTTTGCTTCGAGAATTTGTGTTAATTTTTTTCTTGCATATGGTACGTTTGCAGTAATTTCTTCAAATTGGTTCTCAGTTGTTTGCTCTCTCTTTTCTCTTTATGTGACACCTATGATGCAGATGTTCTTACTCATCATTTTGTCCCAAAGGACTCTTAAAACTATCTTCATTTTTTAAAATTCTTTTTCTTTTTTCTGCTTTGTTTGGATGTTTTTTTCTACCTTGTCTTTCAAGTTGCTGAGTCAATCCTCTGCACATCCAACTTTTTGTTTATTTCTTCTAGTATATTCTTTATTTCATATAGCGTATTCTTCATATCTGACTATTTTTTTTAATTTAGTGCGAGGAAGGGAGTCAGAGAGACAGATTCCTACATGTACTCCAACTGAGACCTACCCAGCAAACCCTCATGGGGGTGATGTTCTGCCCATTTGGGGCATTGTCCCATTGTTCAACAACCAAGCTCTTGTTTGCACCTGAGTTGGAGGCCATGGAGCGATCCTTAGCACCCTGGGCCAGCTCACTCCAATCAAACCATGGCTGCAGGAGAGAAGAGAGAGAGAGAGAGAGTAACAGAGAGAGAAACAAGAGAGAAAGGGGTGGAGAAGCAGATGGGCACTAATCCTGTGTGCCCTGACTGGGAATCAAACTCAAGACATCCATACGCCAAGCTGACACCCTGTCACTGAGCCAATTGACCAGGGCATTTCTGATTATTTTTATGGGTTTTTTTCCCCATGCTGTTGTAGTTCTCACCAAGTTCCTTGAGCATTCTTATAACTATTTTTCTGAACCTATATCTAATAAGTTGATTACCTTTATTTCATTTAGCTCTTTTGCTGGAGAATTCTCCTGTTCCTTCATTTGAAGCATGTTTCTCTTTCTTCCTATTTTTACTGCTTCTTTGTGTTTGTTTCTATGTATTAGGTTGATCTGCTATAATTTACAATCTTGGTAGGGTGACTATATATATATATATATATATATATATATATATATATATATATATATATATACACACAAGCCTTGCAGGGTCCAATGCTGCAGCTCCTGAGCTGTGTTCTCTAGGAATATCCCTTGTGTGGGTTATGTGAACCTTCCTGTTATAATTAGTTTGGTTGTTCTTTGCTCATTTGTGTGTGAGATCAACCTCAGGCTGACTAATTGTAAAGCTCAACCCTAAACACAGCATACATTGCTGATCACACATAGCCGAAACCACCTCAGCAGGGATTGGTACCTGTGAAGATCTGTCTTGGACTATGCCAATTTTGAAGTTTATTGGATCTTGTTCTGATGTTATCTAAGGCTGGCAACTGGGTGTGTTGCTTTTGGGCTTTATGGGAGGGACTCAGGGGCAGGCCACAGTAAAATCCTGCCTGTGACTGGCATTCGGCAAACTGAAGCTATGAGTGATCCACAGTTTGTGGATGCCTCTGCTCAGCCTGGGTGAACACATAAAGAACAAAGCTGTCCATCAAGGCTATTTTTTAACAGAACTGGGCATGAAGGTAGGTCAACAAGTCTCAAAGCATTCTAAAATTTCCTCTTCCTGACTTACTTTCTGGCTCTCTCTTAAGCACAATCATTGAAAGAGCCTCTGGCTGTACTTGAGTTGCATGAGATAAGTTCACAGTGAATATGTATCAATCTCTGGTGTGAAAATAACACAAATAAAGCTGATAATCAATATTAAATATCATACTCTGTTCATATAAAATAAGCATAATTTTTTTAAGTGAGAGGAGGGGAGATAGAGAGACAGAATCCCACATGTGTCTTAATTGGGATCTACCCAGCATCCCTTGTCTGGGGCAGATGCTCAAATCAACCAAGCTATACTCAGTGTCTGAGGTCAACTCTAGAACCAATCGAGCCACTGGCTGCAAGAATGGAAGAGAGAGAGAAGGGGAAGAGGGAGGGGAAGAGAAGCATATAGTTGTTTCTCATGTGTGTCCTGACCAGGGAACAAACCCAGGAGTTCTGCATGCTGAGCTGACACTCTATCCACCGAGAAGACCAACCAAGGCTCAGAAGTTTTTCATAATGATACTTGCCAGCATTTTCAGGTTGCAGTGAAATATGAGAACCTTAGTACATGATAAGGAGAGATAAATTAGGTAATACTTGTAAAGATTAGTTTGGCAATCTACATCCAGGAATTTTTATCTCAAGATTAATAGTGTAATAAGAAAATAACAGATGACATCAGAGTAATGGCGCTGTAAGGAGCGATACTGATAAATCTCCCCCAAAACTCAACAAGATCTTCAACCAGAAACAGAAAAATCTATCCTTGGAGCCTCCAGATGTTCCACTACCCACAAAGGTATGGTCGAGCGAAAAATTGGCTAAATATATAACCAGACCCCAAAGGAAATAAGGAGGAAGAAACACTCCGCCTTCCTCACTAACCTAAATAAGGGCTGCTTTCACTGGGAACTGAGAGTATAGGAACTAAGGCAGGCAAAGGGGGTGAATAGATCCAGGCTGCAGCACAAACGACCAAACCAGGCTGTGGCATGGAGATCTAAGCTGAGGAAAAACTGCTTGTGGCAACCCAGTCAATACAAGCTAACGCTCGCGCCAAACCCAGACAAAGAAAGGTACTCGGGACAGCCATTCGCCCGATCTCCTGGTCAGTATGCGCAGATAGTGGGCAAGAGATTCTTGTAGAGCCCCAGGAGTGGGCGCCCATGTTACCTGACAGAGGGACAGAGTCAGAGGCCTTTGTGTGGGCCAAAAGCAGAATCTCGAGGCTACCCAAGCACCCTGAAAAAACCACGCACAGGGAGAGAGCGAGAGCTAATTCCAACGCTGGAACTTTTCCGTGTGGGCGGGGTCTCACTCAGATTGTGAGGCGGCCGGCCTGATATCCTGGTTGGCACACACGGAGAGTGGGTGAGAGATTCCTCTGAGTGCCTCAGATGTGGGCACCCATGTTCCCGGACAGAGGGCCAGAGTAAGGGGCCTTTGTGTGGGCCGAAACCAGAATCTCGGGGTTGCCCCAGCACCCTGAAAATGCCATGCATGGGGAGGGAGCGAAAGCTAATTCCAATGCTGGAACTTTTCCATGCGGGCGGAGGTCTCATTAGGAGTGAGAGGTGGCCAACCTGCTTCATATCCTGGTCAGCGTGCACAGATAGTGAGCAAGAGATTACTCTGAGTGCCCCAGGAGTGGGTGCCTGCCCATGTTACCGGACAGAGGGGCAGAGTCAGAGGTCTCTGTGTGGGTGGAAGCCTCACCTGATTATGCTAGCAGCTCTAACTGATTGAGCCTTACCCAGAGCCCTGCGCTGAGTGAGAATAGAGTGGGAATTTGCCAGCTCTTTGAGCCTCTTGCTCTCCAGACATAGGCAGCAGCAACCCCATAGTAGGACCATCAGGCCACTAATTCAAGAAGGAAAGACTAGGAGAGAGGCTCCGGGAACACGGACTCTCTCACTGTCAGAGCCTACAAATGCTAATGAGCCTCGACTGCCAACGAGACTGAAGCCCAATATATGACATCGCCATAGAGACTTATCAACTGCAAACCTCTATCTAAGCAAGCCACAGGGGCAGAACTCGGGGTATAGAGTCACTGACCAGGAAGAAGGAGAGAAAAGAAAAAGCAAGAAGATAACCTCTCAAAATCAAGAATAATCAACAGACTTTATAACCTATCCCATTTTATTATATTTGTTCGTTTGTTTCTCTTATCTTCATTCTTGATACTTTTTTTCCTCCTCCAATTTGGCCGATTAACTCTCTGCCGGTCTTACTCTCTCCTCTCCTTGAACTACACTACCCATAAGTGTTACATCTCCCATTGTCTTTTCATTCTTCTTCCTTTCTCTCTATGAGGGTTGCACTCCAAAACCCTTAACTCTCTCTCTCTCTCCTTTTTTTTATTTTTTCTTCTTTTAGTGGTTCCTTTTTTTTTCTCTTTCTTTTCTCCTTTTATATTAGTTTCTTCCTTTCTCCTTTACGTCTCCTCTCATTCAATCCTCAATAACAAACAAATTATTTTATCTGGAAATCAAACTTATGTTTGTGGTGCTTTGGGGGTTTTTTCCTTTGCTTTTTTAACTCACAAGCAGTACTTCAAACCCTGGCTTTCCATTTTATCTAGTTCTTGTTCTACTAAATACAATAGTAATTTTTTAATTTTCCCCCCTTTTTTCTGTTTCTCTCTTGTTTCTCTCATCATATCTCCTAGTCAACCAACACCTAAAAGCAAATCATTTTATTCTTGACCCAAATTTATCCTTATTTGCATTTTGTGGGTCCATACCCCTTTTTTGTCCCTTTATTACCTCTCCCTAACTCAGGCCCTCCATTATAGGTATTTTTTGTTCTATTTAGCACAATATAATTCATAGTTCACACAAGATTTTCTCAAGAAGGAGGGGAGAGGAGAGGAGAAGAAAAAAAGAAGAGGGGGAAATATTAAAAAAAAATTTTTTTAATTCTTTTTTATTTTTTATTTTTATTTTTTTACCTTTTTATTCTTTATTAATTCTCATTAATACTATCAACAAACCACCCTCAGATGCCATTAAGGAAGAGGAAATCAAATATCATGGATACAAAAGAAAGAGAGGTAACACAGAGAGATGAGAAAAAATCTATGGAGAAAAAACTTAATATATTAGAAACCTTGGGGCTAAATGACAGAGAATTTAAAATAGAAATCTTAAAAATACTCAGAGATATACAAGAAAACACAGAAAGGCAATGTAGGGAGCTCAGAAAACAACTCAATGAACACAAAGAATATATTACCAAGGAAATTGAAACTATAAAAACAAATCAAGCAGAAATGAAAAACTCAATTCACGAGCTGAAAAACGAGGTAACAAGATTAGCTAATAGAACAGGCCCAACAGAAGGTAGAATTAGTGAAATAGAAGACAAACAACTTGAGGCACAACAGAGAGAAGAAGAAAGAGACTCAAAAATTTTAAAAAATGAGATAGCCCTACAGGAATTGTCTGATTCCATCAAAAAGAATAACATAAGAATAATAGGTATATCAGAGAGAGGGAGAGAGAGAGAGAAAATGGAATAGAGAACATATTCAAACAAATAATAAATGAGAACTTCCCAAGCCTGTGGAAAGAATGAAAGCCTCAAATTCAAAAAGCAAACAGAACTTCGAGTTTTCTTAACCCCAACAAACTTACTCCAAGGCACATTATAATGACATTGGCACAAACCGATGGCAAAGAAAAAATTCTCAAGGCAGCCAGGGAAAAGAAGAATAAAACATATAAAGGAAGGCCCATTAGATTATCATCAGATTTCTCAACAGAAACTCTGGAAGCTAGTAGAGAGTGGACCCCAATATATAAAGTCCTGAAAGAGAGGAACTTTCAGCCATGAATACTATACCCATCAAAGCTATCCTTCAAATATGAAGGAGAAATAAAAAAAACATTCACAGATACAGAAAAGATGAGGGATGCCTGACCTGTGGTGGCGCAGTGGATAAAGCGTCGACCTGGAAACACTGAGGTCGCCGGTTCAAAACCCTGGGCTTGCCTGGTCAAGGCACATATGGGAGTTGATGCTTCCTGCTCCTCCCTCCCCCTTCTCTCTCTCTCTCTCTCTCACTCTCTCTCCTCTCTAAAAATTAATAAAAAAAAAAAATTAAAAAAAAAAAAAAAGAAAAGATGAGGGAATTTATCATCAGAAAACCCCCACTCCAGGAATTACTAAAGGGGGTTCTCCAACCAGATACAAAGAACAACAACAACAACAAAAAACCACGAGTAAAAGTTCCAAAAAAAGCACAATAAAACCAAATTTAAACTGTGACAACAACAAAAAAAAGGGGGGAAAGAGGATGGAGATTAACAGTAGCAAAGGATGATGGAGTGCAAAAGTACTCACAAGATAGTGCACTACAGCCTGACTGGGAAGTGGCACAGTGGATAGAGCATCGGACTGGGATGCGGAAGACCCAGGTTTGAGACCTTGAGGACACCAGCTTAAGTGAGGGCTCATCTGGTTTGAGCAAAAGCTCACCAGCTTGAGCCCACGGTTGCTGGCTCAGGCAAGGGGTTACTCGATCTGCTGAAGGCCCACGGTCAAGGCACATATGAGAAGGCAATTAATGAACAATTAAGGTGTTACAATGTGCAACGAAAAAATAATGATTGATGCTTCTCATCTCTCCATTCCTGTCTGTATGTCCCTGTCTATCCCTCTCTCTGACTCTCTCTCTCTCTCTGCCTATTTAAAAAAAAAAAAAAAAAAAAAAAAAGATAGTGCACTACAATGAACAAGTTAGGAACTCTTTTCATTACTTAATGGTAACCACCATTGAAAAAACAACCACAAGAAAAAGGAACCCTCATACACTCTTGGTGGGAATGAAAGTAGTACAACCATTATGGAAGAAAGTATGGTGGTTCCTCAAAAAACTGAAAATTGAACTACCTTATGACCCAGCAATCCCTCTACTGGGTATATACCCCCAAAACTCAGAAACATTGATATGTAAAGACACATGCAGCCCCATGTTTATTGCAGCATTGTTCACAGTGGCCAGGACATGGAAACAACCAAAAAGCCCGTCAATAGATGACTGGATAAAAAAGATGTGGCATATACACTATGGAATACTACTCAGCCATAAGAAATGATGACATCGGATCATTTACAGCAAAATGGTGGGATCTTTTTTTTTTTTTTTTTGTATTTTTCTGAAGCTGGAAACGGGGAGAGACAGTCAGACAGACTCCCGCATGTGCCCGACTGGGATTCATCTGGCACGCCCACCAGGGGTGATGCTCTGCCCACCAGGGGACAATGCTCTGCCCCTCTGGGGTATCGCTCTTTTGCAACCAGAGCCACTCTAGTACCTAGGGCAGAGGCCAAGGAGCCATCCCCAGAGCCTGGGCCATCTTTGCTCCAATGGAGCCTTGGCTGTGGAAGGGGAAGAGAGAGACAGAGAGGAAGGAGAGGGGGTGGGGTGGAGAAGCAGATGGTCGCTTCTCCTGTGTGCCCTGGCCAGGAATCGAACCTGGGACTTCTGCATGCCAGGCTGACACTCTACCACTGAGCCAACCAGCCAGGGCCCAAAATGGTGAGATCTTGATAACATTATACGAAGTGAAATAAGTAAATCAGAAAAAAACAGGAACTGCATTATTCCATACGTAGGTGGGACATAAAAGTGAGACTAAGAGACATTGATAAGAGTGTGGTGGATACGGGGTGAGGGTCGAGAGGGAGAGGAAAAGGGGTAAGGGGAGGGGCACAAAGAAAACTAGATAGAAGGTGACAGAGGACAATCTGACTTTGGGTGATGGGTACGCAACATAATTGAACAACAAGATAACCTGAACATGTTATCTATGAATATATGTATCCTGATTTATTGATGTCGCCCCATTAATAAAATAAAATTATTAAAAAAAAAGAAAAAACCACCACAGAAGCACATGATTTAAAAAAGATAGCAACAGAGGCAAGATGTATGGAATACAACCAAATAAAAACAAAAGATAGAAAAACAAAAGAGAAGGATTAAACAAGACACAAAACTAACAAAAGGCAATCTATAAAATGGCAATAGGGAACTCACAAGGGTCAATAATTACACTAAATGTAAACAAATTAAACTCACCAATAAAAGGCACAGAGTATCAGAATGGATTAAAAAAGAAAATCCAACTGTATGCTGCCTACAAGAAACTCATCTAAGCAACAAGGATGAAAACAAATTCAATGTGAAAGGCTGGAAAATAATACTCCAAGCAAATAACATCCAACAAAAAGCAGGCATAGCAATACTCATATCTGATAATGCTGATTACAAGACAGCAAAAGGACTCAGACAAAAATGGTCATTTCATAATGATTAAGGGACCACTGAATCAAGAAGACATAACAATTCTTAATATATATGCACCAAACCAAGGAACACCAAAATATATAAGATAGCTACTTATTGATCTTAAAACAAAAACTGACAAAAATACAATCATACTTGGAGACCTCAATACACCACTGACAGCTCTAGATCGGTCATCCAAACAGCGAATCAATAAAGATATATTGGTCTTAAACAAAACATTAGAGCACCTGCATATGATAGATATCTACAGGACATTTCATCCCAAAGTGACAGAGTATACATTTTTCTCCAGTGTACGTGAATCATTCTCAAGAATTGACCATATGCTGGGCCACAAAAACAACATCAGCAAATTCAGAAAAATTGAAGTTGTACGAAGCATATTTTCTGATCATAAAGCCTTGAAACTAGAATTCAACTGCAAAAAAGAGGAAAAAACCCCCACAAAAATGTGGAAACTAAACACATTACTCTTAACAAATGAATGGGTCAAAGAAGAAATAAGCGTAGAGATAAAAAAATATATGCAGACAAATGAAAATGATAATATGACATAGCAGAATCTCTGGGATGCAGCAAAAGCAGTGATAAGAGGGAAGTTTATATCACTTCAGGCCTATATGAACAAACAAGAGAGAGCCCAAGTGAACCACTTAACTTCACACTTTAAGGAACTAGAAAAAGAAGAACAAAGACAACCCAAAACCAGCCGAAGAAAGGAGATAAAAAAAATCAGAGCAGAAATAAATGAAATAGAGAACAGAAAAACTATAGAAAAAAGTAATAGAACAAGGAGTTGGTTTTTTGAAAAGATCAACAAAATTGACCAACCCCTGGAAAGACTTACCAAGGAAAAAAGAGAAAGAACTCATATAAACAAAATCCAATATGAAAGAGGAGAAATCACCACGTACACCATAGATATGCAAAGAATTATTGTAGAATACTATGAAACACTTTATGCCTCTAAAGTCAACAACCTAGAAGAAATGGGTCAATTCCTAGAACAATACAACCTTCGTAGACTGAGTCAGGAAGAAGTAGAAAGCCTAAACAGACCTATTAGTAGAGAAGAAATAGAAAAAATTATTAAAAACATCCCCAAAAATAAAAGTCCAGGCCCAGATGACTATACCAGCAAATTTTATCAAACGTTCAAATGAGACTTGGTTCCTATTCTACTGAAAGTCTTCCAAAATTTGAAGAAGAAGCAATACTTCCAAACACATTTTATGAGGCCAACATAACCCTCAAACCAAAACCAGGCAAGGATGGCACAAAAAAAGAAAACTACAGACCAATATCTCTATTGAGTACAGATGTTAAAATACTAAACAAAATACTAGCAAATCGAATACAACAACATATTAAAAAAATAATACATCATGATCAAGTGGGATTCATCCCAGAATCTCAAGGATGGTTCAACATATGTAAAACGGTTAATGTAATACACCATATCAATAAAATAAAGAACAAAAACCACATGATCTTATCAATAGATGCAGAAAAGGCATTTGATAAAATACAACACAATTTTATGTTTAAGACTCTCAACAAAAATGGGTATAGAAGGAAAATATCTCAACATGATAAAGGCCATATATGATAAACCATCAGCTAACATTATATTACATGGCACTAAACTGAAGGCTTTCCCCCTTAAATCAGGAACAAGACAAGGTTGTCCACTCTCTCCACTCTTATATAATGTGGTGCTAGAGGTTCTAGCCAGAGCAATCAGACAAGACAAAGAATTTAAAGGCATCCATATTGGAAAAGAAGAAGTAAAGATATCACTTTTTGCAGATGATGTGATCCTATACATCAAAAACCCCAAAGAATCCACAAAAAGACTACTAGAAACAATAAGCCAATACAGTAAGGTCGCAGGATGCAAAATTAACATACAAAAGTCCATAGCCTTTCTATATGCCAACAATAAAACATTTGATAATGAACTCAAAAAAATAATTTCCTTCACAATTGCAACAACAAAAAAATACCTAGGAATAAACATAACAAAGAATGTAAAGGACTTATATAATGAAAACTACAAACCTTTGTTAAGGGAAATCAAAAAAGATACAATGAGATGGAAGAATTTTCCTTGTTCTTGGTTAGGAAGAATAAATATAAGCAAGATGGCCATATTACCCAAAGCAATATACAAATTTAATGCAATTCCCATCAAAATTTCAATGACATTTTTTAAAGAAATGGAACAAAAAATCATCAGATTTATATGGAACTATAAAAAACTCTGAATAGAGAAAGCAATCCTAAAGAAAAAGTGTGAAGCTGGGGCATTACAATACCTGATTTCAAACTATATTATAGGACCACGACAATCAAAACAGCATGGTATTGGCAGAAAAATAGACACTCAGACCAATGGAACAGAATAGAAAATCCAGAAATAAAACCACATATATATGGTCAAATAATTTTTGATAAAGTGGCCAACAACACACAATGGAGAAAAGAAAGCCTCTTCAACAAATGGTGCTGGGAAAACTGGAAAGCCACATGCAAAAGAATGAAACTGGACTACAGTTTGTCCCCTTGTACTAAAATTAATTAAAATTGGATCAAAGATCTAAATATAAGACCTGAAACAATAAAGTACATAGAAGAAGACATAGGTTCTAAACTCATGGACTTTGGTTTTAAAGAGCATTTTATGAATTTGACTCCAAAGGCAAGAGAAGTGAAGGCAAAATTAATGAATGGGACTACATCAGACTAAGAAGTTTTTGCTCAGCAAGAGAAACTGATAACAAAATAAACAGACAGCCAACTAAATGGGAAATGATATTTTCAAACAACTGCTCAGATAAGGGCCTAATATCCAAAATATACAAAGAACTCAACAACAAACAAACAAACAATCCAATAAAAAAATGGGAAGAGGACATGAACTGACACTTCTCCCAGGAAGAAATACAAATGGCCAACAGATATATGAAAAGATGCTCATCTTCTTTAGTTATTGGATAAATGCAAATCAAAACTGCAATGAGATACCACCTCACACCTGTTAGATTAACTATGATTAACAAGACAGGTAATAATAACAAATGTTGGAGAGGCTGTGGAGAAAAAGGAACCCTCTTTTCACTGTTGGTGGGAATATAACTATTATGGAAGAAAGTATGGTGGTTCCTCAAAAAACTGAAAATTGAACTACCTTATGACCCAGCAATCCCTCTACTGAGTATATACCCCCAAAACTCAGAAACATTGATACGTAAAGCCACATGCAGCCCCATGTTCATTGCAGCATTGTTCACAGTGGCCAGGACATGGAAACAACCAAAAAGCCCTTCAATAGAAGACTGGATAAAGAAGATGTGGCACATATACACTATGGAATACTACTCAGCCATAAGAAATGATGACATCGGATCATTTACAGCAAAATGGTGGGATCTTGATAACATTATACGAAGTGAAATAAGTAAATCAGAAAAAAACAGGAACTGCATTATTCCATATGTAGGTGGGACATAAAAGCAAGACTAAGAGACATTGATAAGAGTGTGGTGGTTATATGGGGTGGGGGGAGAGGGAGAGGGGAAGGGAGAGGGGAAGGGGACAAAAAAACTGGATAGAAGGTGACAGAGGACAACCTGACTTTGTGTGATGAGTAAGCAACATAATTGATTGACAAGATAACCTGGACATTTTTTCTTTGAACATATGTACCCTGATTTATTGATGTCACCATAATAAAATTAATTATAAAAAAATAAAAAAATAATAAAAAAAGGAAATAACAAACAGATATAAATTAATAACAATATTGATTTTCAAATATTTATGGGGGCATACTTTGTAAACAATCTATATAACAAAAAAAGAGAAAATTAATAAGTCAATTCAGGTATAACCATATATATGATGTATATTATGTAGCAACTAGAAAGCCCGGTGGTCATACAAAATGACCGCTGTTCTAGATATGATAAATTGTAATTAAAATGATTTGTGCAAAGGTGTCTGCTAATTCTAACTGAATTAACTAGGGCAGGTGGCGAGGACGCCCCTTTGCTTACTGCCCCACGGGGTTTCCCCCTTCTACTTGCTTAATTGCTTAAAGTAGAATGCAATGAAGGAAACCACTGGCGGTACATTTCTTAAGAGCCACCGCTAGCTCAATAAATAAAGGTGATTTAAATAATAAAATGTTAATTCACATGTCAAAGATCTCTTTGTACACAACATTTCTTGTGTAGATCTTTCCATCATTTTTAAGCTGTCTTGCAGAGGACCATCAATTATTTTTAATTTTACGTCTGTTCTTTCATGAACTCTTGAACAGGCAACATAAAGTTGACCATGTCTAAATGCAGGCTCAGGTAAAAAAATGCCAACACGCTTAAGCTTTTGGCCTTGAGACTTATTGATGGTCATAGAAAGGCAAATTTTACAGGAAATTGTCTACATCTCAATTGAAACAGCAACCCAATTGGTTTGTTTCCCATGGACGCAAAAGCAAACGAACTATTAATGGATTGAATAGTACTGTTTGCTATTTGGATGCTGATTATTCAATAATTTATTCAAGAGTGGTGGGTAATTCTCAATTAGTGGAACTACAATGTTTCTGTACTTGCAACATTGAGAAAATCCTTTCTTGCCACGGTCAAATCAATTAGTTTCTAACTTGAAGTTTAAGGACTGATAGTGTTCACATTTAATATTCATGTCACCAGAGGAATGCTCAAAAATTAAAGTTTCTCTGTTTGAAACTGATTTAATCCTTTTTGCGTTTCGGTCAGCATTACTCTGTCGTTTTTTTGCATTTCTCTCCTGCCTTTGTTCAAGGGACTCATTTTTGTCGAGACAGGCTTTTTTGTCTTGCATCTGAGGCAAGCCTTGTTTCTCTATGCTCATCAGTCTCATTTTGCCAAGAAAGACGCATTTGCTCTGCAACTGAAGCAAGCCTTGTCTTTCTTTGCTCAGTGGTTTCTTTTTGTCGAGAAAGCCGTTTTTGTGCAGCTTTAGCTCCTTTTCTCTCCTCTTCAGTGCTGTATTTTCTAGGAGGCATTCTTAAAAGAAATTACGTTAAGACGTAGTTTTTATGTAAAACAGATGATTGTCAATGCAAACAAATGTTCACCTTCCCCCTAACACGCTCAATTTGCATTCAGCCTTAAATTGTTTCAAAAGCAGATGATTGCCAATGCAAACAAATGTTCACCTTCCCCCTGACCCGCTCAATTTGCGTTCAGCCGTGGCAACTTCACCCCATTGGCTAGTACAGTTATGCAAGCAACCAATAAGCTATCAGCGACAAACAGACACTTAAGCCACATATAATAAAGATTAAAATGTTTGCAAGGCTTCTTAATGACATAGAGAAATAATCAAATACAATGTTAATTTTTAAAAGCAAATACAGAATTTTAGGTATATTCTATTCTCATTTAATTGCAAAAGATAAGTATAGTAATACTTTTATAATAGAAAATATTAGAAAATAAGTTATCTGGATTGAGGCTTTCTCTAGGCTTTGTGATTATGAGTTTTTATTCATATAAACTTTCTCATATTTTTAAAACTATTTACTTTTCAAATTGCAAGTTAAAAATAAATGGTATTTTAAGAAATATAAAAAGTTCATAAAGTAATTAAATATAAAGAAAAAATTATTGTAGTCCAAAATAATAGCTTTTAGAAATGTGAGGAATAAAGATAATAATAAACTTGATGAGGATAATGACATTTAGAGAAAATACTTAAGAAAATTTTCATTTATTGACATTTATATTTCTACCACATTGTCTGTACATGTAATTTTTATATAAAGTCCTTCCTTTAGTTTTTCTAATATTAACTCATTTATTCCTATCTAGTAACTTTCAAAATATAAATTAAAAACATTTTATTAACAATATGATTCTCACTTTTAAATAATTAAGGAACTAAAAAGTTTTTTAAATGGTTTTGCAGAATGTAGGCATATTTGAATATTCTGCACACTAAACTCTAATCTTATAATAATTATGACAATTGAATTATACTAGTGTACCTTCTTTTTTATGAAGCCTGTAAATATTTAGAAACTTCCTATTGGACTAATTGTTATTGGATTCTACTTTGTATTTTTATAAGAAGATAGGATGCAAGCATAAACCTTTTTCTTAGTCTATCAGACATTATAACCTTTTTGTTTGCTTTGAGAATAAAAATGTTATTTTGTTGTATTTTTCTGAAGTTAGAAGCAGGGAGGCAGAGAAACAGACTCCCACATGCACCCGACCCAGATCCACTTGGCATGCCCACTAGGGGGCAATGCTCTGCCCATCTGAGGCATTGCTCCACTACAACTGGAACCATTCTAGCACCTGGGGCAGAGGCCATGGAGCCATCCTCAGCACCAGGGCCAACTTTGCTCCAATGGAGTCTTGGCTGCAGGACAGGAAGAGAGAGATAGAGAGGAAGGAAAGGGGGAAGGGTGGAGAAGCAGATGGTCGCTTCTCCTGTGTGCCCTGGCCAGGAATCAAACCACATGCTGGGCTGACGCTCTTCCACTAAGCCAACCAGCCAGGGCTGAGAATCAATTTTTTTTCTTATAACGCTGAAGTTATCCATAAATCTCAGAATTCATTAGTCAATGATGAATAAAAAGTGAATATTATAAGGTAAATGAAATTCAACATAACACATTTACCTTATTCTAAAATGTCTTAATAAATTAAAAAGTTTTATCTGTTCCTTTCTCTTCTGCCTACCTTAACCACCTGAATGTGTGTGTGTGTGTGCGTGCGTGTGTGTGTTTTAAAATTTAGATTAATAGCTAGTGGAAGAGAGAAAGAGAAACAGAGAGACAGAGAGAAACAGAAATAAATAGAGAATTAATCTCTGTCATTTCTCAGTATTTAAGAGAGGGTGGCAAGCATCAGCTATAGCAATTTAGAGAATGGTAAAAACATGTTTTATTGTATGGGATAGTAGAATATTCAGTTTGTCAGAAACCTTATTAACCACAGTGTTTAGACCCCTCAATTAAGAGGAGAAAATGATGACTCTGAACTCTGAACCAGGACTTGAACTCTTCATAATTGATTTACGGTAGCAGGTAACGTCACCATGCTGAATAAACAGGTAGCGTGGCTCAGAGAAGAGTTCCTTTTTGTATACTGTAACTTCTCATCTTTTTAGGAGCACAGAAAATTTGGAAACAGGAACTTGACATTTTCAGAGAATTATTACAGTGCTAAAGAGTTCAAAGTGTTTATTCTTGAGACCTAGAAAACAAAGTGCCTCTTGATCCGAGGTTTTCAAAAAGGATTGCTGTACTAAAGTGTAATCAGCATTCAGTCAAAACTACTTATGTGGAGGCTAGAGCTAGATAATTGAATTTTAAAAGATTACCCTCCTTATGCTTTTTGTAAGAAAGGCAAATTAAAGTAGAATGTTAGAACCAGACAGAACTTATGTGTTTTCTTCCAGAAATGTTCTCTTCAGTGTGGAAACATAAACAGCATTCATTGTCCCTTTTAATGCCTTTATTATATTGATGATACACTTATAACTTCTTGTATTACTCTCAGTCTAGAGTCTGTACACACACCTCACACATACACGAAAACGGCACATTAAAGTTCAAACTAGATTTTATTTCTAGAATGTAAACAGCCACTTGCAGCAGTTTTTCTTGCTATAGATTTTATTATTCAAAGGTAATGAAAAAGCAAAGATAATAAGGCAAAAATAAATACAGAAATTATGTAAAGAGCTTGGTTTTCCTCCTTTATGTTTGTCTTGATATGTTTTCAAAACCATGGGATTACTGATAGCACTTTATTATATTTTCTGGGTTTTTTAGTAAATTTTATGGTTTCTAGTTCACTATAGCCCACAATATCCCACTACTACTAAATATATTTTTTGTTTCTCTCATATAACAATACACTTTCTAAGTTATATTTTGGGTTGTACCATATAAGCACATATAGATGGAATAAGCATCATTATTTATTCAATTTGTCATTGGGCACAGTTGCAAATTTATTTGTCAGAAAAATTGCTAGAAGTAACAAAACTGATTAAATGGATATAGATATTTAAAAACTTTTTATAGATATTACTATTAAAATAGACAGGTAGCTATATATTGATGGGGAAAGAGAGCAAAGGCAGATGGACATCACATTTTATAAATGTTGGAAAGCCTGCATCAGTAAGAAGCTTTCACGCCTAATTTAGCTTAATTTTTTAGAAGGTTAAAGTATTCCTAGCTAATTAGTTCATTGTGACCTCAGAGTACACTTTGCCTTTAGCCCTCCAGACTGGTTTGGGAGGAGTCTCCCCAAGGCACTCCCTGGGGCAGGTGCTGGTCAGGGTGATGCTTCTGTGCTTCCACTTTAAGGCACCTGCAGTAAAAGCCAGAATGACAACTAGAGAAGCCTGCCACTCTAGCCTAGAAGAAGATTGGTTTGTGGGAGGAATCAACACAAACTCATGAAATTAAAAAAAAAAAACTGTTTGGTTGACTAAGAAAAAAGTAGTCCTTCCTAACCAAAAAATATAAACAGAAGCTTAACAGAGATGGTCATATTTTTCCCTTCTGCCCTTTTCTCTGCTTTCCTGATTGGGAATGCACTAGCCACATTTGCAGCCATGATGTGTGGCCTGGCAGCTGGATGACGAACCAAGTACAGGCTTTGAGCTGTGCCTGGACTAGACTGGACTGGACTAAGTTTTTATATGAGCTGGACCATAGTGCAGAACATTCAGACTTTGGTCTTTATGCTGGGTTTAATGAAGACAAGGTTGGACTTTTTTTCTTGGTGAGATGAATGGAGATGAGGCACTGAAAGCCTGTGAGCAACCTTCTATTTCAAGAATAAGTTTTACTGCAGCAGCCTAATGTGTTTGCTTCTCCAAATGTGGGTCTTATAAAATGCTTTTTATACAATATGTACACCGGAGTTTTCCACCTCCAGTCTGTGGACCAGTGCTGGTCTGCCAAAAATTTTGTGCTCGGCTGCAAAAGAGTTAACCATCTTGATAATGTAAGATTATAGAGTCTATAGTCATTCGGTCTATAATCTTCATACAACATCAGTGTAGTTAACTCTTTTGTGACCGGCACAAAAATTTCTGGTGGACTGGCACTGGTCCACAGACTGGAGGTTGAAAACCACTGCCATACACAAGCCCCACTTCAACCTGTTTCAGAGCCAATATCATTGCCAAGTTGCATTCCAAGTTGTGACAACTATATTTTAGTTGTGTATAGAAGATACCCGTTACTATTTAACTATTTATTTTATTTTATTTTTTGCCCTGGCTGGTTGGCTCAACAGTAGAGCATCGGCCTGGTTTGTGGAAGTCTCTGAATGTGGAAGTTCTGGGTTCTACTCCCAATCAGGGCACACAGGAGAAGTAACCATCTGCTTCTCTAGCCCTCCCCCACTCCTTCTCTCTCTTGCTCTCTCTCTCTTCCCCTCTGGCAGCCATGGCTTGAATGGTTTGAGCAAGTTGGCCCTGGCTGTTGAAGATGGTTCAATGGCCTTGCCTCATGAACTGAAACAGCTCAGCGGCCCCAGATGGGCAGAGCACCATCCTGTAAGTTAGCTTGCTGGATGAATCTTGGTTGGAGCACATGCGGGAGTTTGTCTCTCTGCCTCCCTGCCTTCCTGTTTCTCACTTAAAAAAAATATGTGTGTGTGTGTGTGTGTGTATGTTTCATTTACTATTTTGACCTTTTAACTATATTCAATCATTTACTATTTTACCCATTTAAATATTCAAAATAAAGTAAACTTCATACTTTTTATGTTTACTTTTTACTTTTATATGTTAGCTTATTTATTTTAATTTTAATTATAGACTGTGTAGAATTTATTTTGGCATAAAGTATGAAAATCCATTTCTTTTTTATATTATGTTGTCTCAACATTACTGACTTGATGATATAGATATTCTCCAAGATTTGATATGCCATCTTTATCATATACTGAATTGTTATTGTATTTTGGTTAAGTTCTGAACTACCTATTCTGGTTCTAAGATTTGTTAGTCTCACATTTAAAAAAATATGTTAACTTTATTATAGATATTTTGTCTCATATAATTGTTAAATGTCATTTAATTAAAATTAATTTTGATGTTCTTTTCCTTTTGCATGTTTATATCTATATGAATGTTAACATCATTTTTAGTTAAAATGTGTATATCTATATTATTTGGGGAAGATATATATATATATATAAGTTGATGTATTAAAATGCTTTCTGTCTTAGCTGTAATTGACAGAATATCTAATTTAAAATGTTATAAGCAAAAGAGAGAATTTATTAACTCATATAACAAGACATTCAAAGACATGATAATATTGAGGTTAGCTAAGTCAGTAGTTCAAAACTAGACTCTCCTTTGATTCTGTACTAATATTTTTGCTGTCTCGATTTTTGACATCAGGCTTTTCTCTGATGGTCACATGGCAGTTATGTCATATTCAAGCTCACACAAAGTCTAAGGTAAAGAAAAAAGAATCTTTCTTTTTTGCATTTAGAGAGAAGAAAGATTTCCAGGAATTTTCAGCCAACCTCCTCTTTATTTTGAAAATTCTACAACTGGATTAATCAAAATTTACCTCTTAGGAAAAAGGATTTTTTATTTTATCTTTATTTTGAGACTTTAGCTTTTTAAGCAGTTTTAGGTTCACAGCAAAATTGGAAGTGTATACAGAAATTTCCCATAGTCCTCCAGCTCCTGCAAATATATAGCCTCCCCTATTATCAACATTGCTACCAGAGTGTAACATTTGTAATGATTGAAGAACCTACCGGGCACTGACACATTGTAATCATTCACAATCCAGTAGTGTATACTATAGCTCATTCTGGGTATTGTACATTCTATAGGTTTGGACAAATGTCTAATGACATGGATCATACAGAGTATTTTTATATCTCTAAAAATCCTTTGTTCTCCACTACTCATTCATGCCTCCTCCCTAACTCTGGCAACAACTAATCCCTTTTTATTCATTCCATAGTTTTGCCATTTCCAGAATGTCATATGATTGGAAACATATAGAATGAAGTCTTTTGAGGTTGGCTTTTCACACTTAGTAATATTCACTTAAGATTTCTCCATGTCTTTGTTTTCCCTTTTATTGAACTTATTGGGGTGACACTGGCTAATGTATCTCTTTGTTACTTGATAGTTCATTTATTTTTAGTCATAAATAGTATTCCATTATCTGTAGGTACCACAGTTTATTTATCCATTTATCTACTAAAAATATATCTTGATTGCTTCCAAGTTTCAGAAATTATGAATAAAGCTACTGTAAATATCTGTACTGATTTTTGCATGGACATATATTTTCAACTCCTTGGGGTAAACATCAATGAGCTGGATGGCTGGATTTTGTGAAAAGAGTGTATTTAGTTTTCTAAGAACTACCAAACTATCTGTCAAAGTGGTTGTGACATTTTCCATTTCCACCAGCAATGAATAAGAGTTTGCTTTGTTCCCATCATCGCCAGGTATTATCTGTGTTCTAAATTTTTAGCCATTCTAATAGAAGTGTATTGATATCTCATTGTTGTTTAAATTTGCATTTTCTCATTGCATTTCGTGTGCTTCATCAAGTGTTTTTCATATGCTTATTGGGTTTCTACATTTTCAAGATAGAAAAGGTCAATAGTTTGTTGGGTAGGTAAACAACAAAGTAATACTTAATTTAGGGAGACTTTTTAAGTTACTGATTAATTCTATCCAAAGCCAACGAGTAACATTCTACTTACTCAAGTCCCTCTTATATAGGTTATTAAGGTTCCTTTGTTGTCTTTGTATAGGATTTGTACACTAGATATGTTTTTCTCCTAGAGATTTTTCTCTTTAAGTTACTTCAATGAGGCCTTTCCTTTCTTTCAACTTTCTAAGCTATATAGGAAAGCAAGTTCTTTTAAAAATGATTTTCCTCTCTAGATAGATAGAGATATGTATGTATATATGTATACATAAAATTGGTACACATACATGTATATATGTCTCTATAAAACATATATATGAATAATGTATATTATATACATTTTGATATGACAACTAAAATTTTAAGAAAACTTTAATTTATGTAACATATTTTTCCATTAATTAAACATGCTTTTAGCATCAACACTGGCACTATCTCACAAGACTTTTATAAAGAAAACTTAGTTGTAGAGTTAAGCTTTTCTGGCTTTGAATTCTAGCTTAATAATTCACTAAGTACATGACAATGGACAGGTTATTGAGACTGTCTGTTAACTCAGTTTCTTCATAAATAAAGTGGGATTATAATTGTATTTACCTTATGGGAGAGTTGTTAAGAAATAGAATATTTATTAGGGTTAATCCTCACAAAACCAGTGCTCAATTATTGTCAAATAATTTTATTTTTCTTAGCAGTAATAATACAAACCTTTTGTCTTACTTTCCTGGTAAATTTATGTTTTCTCAGTTTTGAGGACTTGTGAATGCATGAAATGCATAATTAGAATGATTGACATAATCATTTTTTGTACAATTTGGGAAACACTGGACTTGTATATGAGCTACAATTTTTAAAAGGTAAATTTAAACAAAACAGGTTAAGTTGGAAGTTTTCAAATTTTAAATTTTTCTTCAGTTTAAAGCTGAAGTACAATTTTCTAAAAAAATTTGAAGAAGTAATTAAAAAGAATCCAAGTTCTTAATTTGAAAGTGGGTATAAAATTCTTAAAGCTGTTTATTATATTTCTCTACATTAAAATATAAATGGATATTCTTGAGAAATAAATGCTAGAATTTAAATTTTTAAATACTTCACATACAGTATGTCAGAATTATCTATTCTGTTTATAGAGATTTTATAGTAGGAGTTTTCTCAATGAGAGATAAAACTGCTTAATCAAGGTCTCTAGGTCAGGCACTAGTACAAGCTGAGAGGTATTCATGTTGAAATTTTGTTGGAAGGACCTCATTTCATGCTACTAATTACTGAGTGAAAAGCCAAGAAAAACAAACATCTGCATCACAATTTCCTTCTGGTTAGAGCAATTCATATCTGTCATTTCGAGAGATTCAGCCAGACCAAGCACAGTGTAGCTTATGCTGAGCTTGGGCCAAAAATGTATGGGATAGCTTAAAATGCTTTGTTTAATAATCTTAAGGCTATATTCTGAGAACACTAATCCCCTAGAGAGGTGTTATACGGGATAGGAGAAACCATTTCATTCTGCGGAAAATATTACTCAAAAGGCCCTTGTATAAAAGGAAAATAGAAACAAAATTTAAAAAGCAACAGGAGAGGGGAAAAATGTATTGGAAAATCTCTTGTTATTTTTTTTAAATATCAATTGAAATAGAAAAAAGGTAGTATGATGACTATGCTTCTCATAGCAATAAAACATTTCTATTTTTATGCCTGTAATACATGTTAATAAAATAAAAGAAAAAATGAAATAAAAAGCTTGGACCTTTTTTAATCCTGAAAAGTTAAAAGATCAAATAAAAACCTGTTGAGAGTCTGTGAGGAAAGTCTTATTAAAAGCTATATATAAAGTGGGTATCACAGAAGTTTCAGAACTTTCAGAATTTCTCACGATGTTTCTTTCTTTCTTTGTTTTTTTTTACTAATTTTATCAAATTTTGCCAGAAAATGTTTAATGTCAGCAAATATATTCACTAGCAGAATCCATTATTTAATGTGTCTCCACATAATACAAAAGCATCAAAACATGGACACCATGAAAAAACAAAAGCAAAACAATAATAGATTTTTTAGCAAATAGATGTGATGAGCAGGGTTAGTTTTAGAAATCTACTTTTATCCATCGGATGGTTTTAGGATGAGTCAACACAGTCCTGAGGATTCTATTATTACGGTAAACATAATACATCTGGGCATTACGCAGATCAAGATCAATATATTCTTCAGTTGAATTATTGTTCTATTACATTTATATTTAAATTGTATGAATAATGTGCATTAATAAATGAAAAAATAATTTTACAAAACAAAACAAAGCCATTAGATAGAAGCAAATATGCCTCCACTTTTAATAATGATAAAACCTGGGTTATATAAACTATCATATTCATCATGATTTTAGATTCTGAGGCGTTGACATTTTCATCTTTGTAGTTTACACATTAAATATAAAAAGTTTTAATGTGTATACAAGATAAATGATTTATATGTTCTTAGCAACAAAACAAACTTCTTAATTACTGATCAGTCTATTTTCTAAGAATTTGTAGTTTACTTTTTATTTTAACAGCCCCATGCCTTCAGTTACATACAGGTATTGATTGACTTATGACCTATGCAACTTACAACCATACGACTTTACGACCACAATCGCTAGCCACAACTGCTCTGCATCTGGCAGCGCAAGCGTTGCCCAGCTGGGCGTAGGACAGTGAGGACCAGCTTCCGGCAGCACTACTATCTCCGCGTGCACCACTTCAACTGTTAACTCAGACTCGGTACAGCAATTTGTGTTTTGTGTCTTGGATATTTTTCATCAAACCCCTTCCAAGATGTCTACCAAGAGGAAATTGTCTTTGTCTTTTACTTAAAGATTTTTATAACATCATTTCACAGTACTATACATATGGCCTACTCAATTTATGACCAAATTGTGTTACAACCGGTCTGTTGGAACCAATCGTGGCCATAAGTCGAGCACTAGCTGTATATGCAAATGTCCTTGTGGGTCTCCCTAATTTTCTGGCATGTAGAACATCAGAGTATAAGCCTATTACTTTAACCTCATATAAGAGGAAAAGAGAGAGAGAGAAGCAAGAGGGGAGAGGTGGAGAAGCAGATAGTCACTCTCCTGTGTGGCTTGACTGGGAATTGAACCCAGGACTTCCACATGCTGGGCTGACACTCTATCACTGAGCCAACAAGCCAAGGCAATTTTGTTCTCTTTTAACCATTTCATTTTGGTTCCAAAGGCTTAGTAGTAAATGTTTAAACCCATATCAGGCAAGATAGGCCAGGTCATGTTGTGGTAACAAAAAAAACCCAAAATCTTATTGATATATGAAATGAAATTTTATTATTTCTTACATTACATGTAAAAGGAGTAGACTGAGACTCTCCTCTCCTTGCCACTCAAGGACTCAGGCTCAAACAATAACTTTCTTAATATGTGCCCACGATTACCATGACTGATAGAAGAGAATGTATAAAGTAATGCATTAGATCTCAAAAACAATGGTCTAGATATAACACATGCCACTTTCACTCTAACTTCATTGATAGAGAAGTTTACATGTTCAAAACTACCACAAAGCAAGGCAAGAAAGTGTAATCTTACCAAGTATCCAGAAGGAAAACCTGAATGCTTACGAACTTCTTGAAAACCACCACAAAACAGCCTATGTTGGAAACTTTGTTGATTGGTAAAATAAACCTGAATAAGAGTTCAAATAACTTATAAGTGACACTCACATGGGCTCCGTTAAGAAGAGTGGTTGAATGTTGTTTAGAGAAAAATAGTAAATTTCTATTTTTTAATATCTGTTTCATTTATTTAGTAGACACTTTTATTCATCTGATGAGTGTTTTATTCCTTTTTCAGTCCCAAATCGCATATCACTTCCTCTATAAAGTCTCCTCCGACTCACTCAGGTAGCAATAATCACTTTGCTCTACATGCAATGTCTGTATGTTTTTTCTGCTTTGCATTTATCATACTTAACTGTCATTCATTTATTTATTTGCTCATGATTAGATGACATGTTCTCTGAGTGCCAAAACTATGCCCTGTTCCTCACTGGGTCCTCAGTATGTTTCATAGAACATAGAAAACTTTCAATTTGGGTTGAACTATTTATTGTATCTTACAAGCCAGGTATTTAAAAACAAAAAGTATTTAGTTGGTTGATGAGAAAAGAGAATTAATAACTGGACAAAAGTGAGTCAGAACAGAATCAAAGCTTGTTCAGGAACTTGCTACAGATGAATTCCAAAGGATAATACTGCAACAGATGTATTAATTTTATAATAAAAATCACAGTACTTTTTTCTGTGTATATTGGGTATATTGTTTTAGAGAGAGAACAACAATCTAGATTAACATTTACAAAGCTAACTTTATTTTGTTGTGTTAAGATTCGCTGATTGGGAATATTCACTTATTAAAATAACTTCAAAATATACTCTTTAACATCATAAAAGTATCATAACTATTCTTGTCATTATCTGAAAAATACAACTACTTATAAGAAGTAAATATATATATGCATTTTATCTGTACATAAATACATTGAAATTTAAAGTTTCTCTAGGCTTATCACTTAGATGAATTTTTCATATCTCTTAATTAATGTTACCTCAAAATTAAAAGTATGACAGTTTAGTTACCCACTGATTGTAATATGTAAATGGGAATTTTAACTCAATCAGTGTTATATATGCAGGACTGAGGAGAATAATAATGAAGCGGCTTACTATAATTACTCAGTTGCATCAACAATCTTATTAAAAAGCATGTTAATTCAATTTTAAGTTATTGGCCTCTAGATTAAAGTAAAAGTGGGAAGAAATGCAGGTTTGTCTGCTCTAAGTTAAATTGGTATATAGATAAATGTTATATCACAAAGAGTATATAACTTATTTAGGTTTTGTAAAAACTCACCCTTTATTGTTCACTGTGAAGAGCATGTCAGTGGCTGTTTTATAAGACTTCAGTGTAAATTCAAATCCGGTGTAAGAAAATTCTATTTTCAAACGACTCCAAAAACTAATAGGCCCATTTAGAGCATAAATAAGATGATATAATTAAAAAGTAGGCCACTCTGAAAGAAAGTTATTGAGTCTGGACTTAGTTATATATGTTACCTGAACTGGGTATTGCTTTAGAATTTAGGAAATAGTGATTAGTGAAGTGCAGTCAGGGAAAAATTTGAGTTTACATAAATTATTTATTAGTATCTTGGTAGAAAGAGCTAAATTTTATTTAGCTTATTTTTTAAGAAAATGAACTAAAGACTTTGTATACACTCACTCTCACTTGATAAAAAAACTCTTGAATATGAACTACATTAAAATAGCTCTACCGTTCCCGTGACAAACACGAGTGAAACTGTTAGTATGGGGGGAAACCTAATTACTTCCACTAGTTTTCATTTAAAAAGAACAAATTACGAGCGAGAAATTAAGTTACACTTAACATAGTTAAAATGATTTTGTTCAACCATGTCTAGAAGAAGAATAATTATGGATACAGCATGAAGTAAAGCTTTTCTGCTTCCTGTAGGTACTCTGTTGGGTCCTGGAAGAGAACAGATGTACCAACACAGCATTAAACAAATGCATCGACTTTATCACAAGCTGAGCTTTGTCCTCAAATGTCACTGTAGTTGCCTAAAATGGTGAATCACAGAAACTAATATGGGTCTCCAACATCTGAGTGTAACTACAATCTAGTTGAGTGTCTTTCTTGATCCATTTCTTGTAGGTTTTTACCCTAACTTGGTCATCAATATCTTATAATTTTATAGAAAAGGAATGTGGATAAAGAACATTGCCTATGGGAAAAAGGTATATTTTTATGCCTAAGGCTTAGAAAAAAAATTAATAGCTTTAAACAGTGTACAGAGATAAAAACATATTTATTAAGGATTACCAGGTAGATACTATATTCATTCTTCTGAATGGCATAAAATAGCCCAGGGATGAAGGCTATTTGAATCAGATATCAGGTCAATTTTTCCCACACAATTATTACCAAATTACTCTTTGATGTGAATGCCTTCTACTCTATTGAGGGATATAATAACAACCTATGCTTATTCTAAGCAAAAGTTAAAAATATTTCTCAGAATATATTTCCTAAAGGGTCAAAGGCAAATAATATTTGTCTCTTTGCTTAAATCATCTCAGTTTTTTTGAAAAACACACAACATATTACACTTAAGCTTATAATTCATTCTGAATTTTTATATATGGAGAGAGAAAATAATCTATGTTGTTCTGTATTTTAGAAGCACCCTTTAATCTAGGACTAATTTTGTCCCATTGTTGAGTACAATATTCTTAGTACAATATCCCATGTCTTGGGAATTAAGACACATTTTTATTATAGCTTTTTATTATGTAAAAATCTATTCATGGCCCTTTGGGAAGTCCATTGACTGTTTTTATGCTCTCATACCCTCAAGTCTTGTGTAGTAGTGTCTTCATATATGTTGCTGTTTTTCAGTCTGCTGTAGATAAACAGTTGACCTTTCAACAATCTCTAGAACTGTCTCTTTGCAATTCTCTTCCTTCTGGTACTGAGCACACTCTATCTGCCTTGGCCTCTTAGGAATTCCAACTCAGTCTATTCTACTCAGGGAAACTACTCAACTCTACCTTGGTTCCATTTTTTTGCTCTGTGTCATGAGGATTGTCTATGGGTATTATGCTGAGGGATATTAATGGGCTCAGATAATCTGTTTTTTCTCTCTCAGAAAGCATTGTTCTGTATTGACTTTTGTTCAATGTCTGAAAACTCTTGTTACATATATTTTGTATGATTTTTAATTGTCAAGGAGGTAGTGTAAATCTAATACATGTTACCTAATTTCAGTCAAAAGCTCAAATTCTGTCTTGTTTTTATTTCTATTATTTTTCTGTTTACACTTTAATATGGATGATTTCAATTTACATTCAAGTTTTCTGCAGTGTAACCTTTCAAAGTGAATTCTTATTTCTAATTTGTCTTTTTACTTGTAACATTTCCTTTATAGTCTGCTTTTTTTGGGTTAAATATCTGCTAAATTTACCATGTTTTCAGGTATGTTCTCAATCTTTTCCACTAGATCTTTTGAGATGATATTTATACTGTTTTAATCTCTGATTGATAGTTTTATTATCTTTGTTATTCTAGGCTCAGTCTCTGTTAGCTGTTTATTTCCTAGGTTGCTTCTTCTTTTCCTTCTCTCTGTTTTCTGGTACATTTTATAAAGTAGCATACTGATTATGAGATGGGACGACTGTAGAGAGTGAGGTAAATTTAAGCCAAGACATTAGAATGTCTTTTGTACTTTTCAAGCAACTAATGATGAATGTTACATCTGTAGAGTCCATAGATAAACTGGTACAGCATTTTATTATTAACATAGTTGCTTATATTAAAATACAAATTTTTAAATTTCTTGGTGGGAGACAGGGATACTCCTGCTACCTTGTTCTTAATTATGTGCCAGGGAAGTAAAAAACTATTTTTTTTATTTTTATTTTATTTTTTATTTTTTTTAGGGTTTTTTCTTCATTCTCAGCTTTCATTAGACCCTAAAAGTGACTCTTCAGGCTGTTGCTCTTTCTCCAGCAGAAAACTGGTTTGTCTGTTACTTGGTATTAGGCTTCTGGTAGAAGAAGGGACGTTTCTTGGTTTTATAAATTAGTGAATGTTGAATCTGGATAAAGTTTTACACAAGATTTAATGTATTGTCTTTCAACTGACTTGAAAGTCTAAGTTTAGACGTCACGGAAATGGAGCCGTGAGCAGCGTGTCCGACAGATCTCCCCAAAATCACAACAAATTTATCAACTAGAAACAGAAAAATTTATCCTCGGAGCATTCCGGAGTTCCACACAAACTGAAAGTGAAAGGACTGAAGATGACGTCACAGTGATGGCGCGGTAGGAAGCGATACCGAAAATCTCCCCATAAACTCAACAAGTTCTTCAACCAGAAACAGAAAAACCTATCCTTGGAGTCTTCAGATGCTTCACAACACACCCGAAGTTAGGATAGAGTGAAAGATTGGCTAAATATATGGTCAAACTCTGGGGGAAATAAGGAGTAAGAAATGCTCCACCTTCCTCTCTAATCCAAACAGGATGGCTTTCACTGAGAACTGAGAATATAGAAACTAAGGCGGGCATAGGGAGTGAATACATCCAGGCTGTGGTACAAACAGCCAAACCAGGCTGTGGCACGGAGATCCAAGCCGTGGAAAAACCTGGGCAATTCAAGCTAACATGCGCGCCAAACCCAGACAAAGAAAGACAAGTGGGGCAGCCATTTTCCGCATCTCCTGGTTGGCGTGGTTAGTGGGCAAGAGATTTCTACAAACACTTCAAGGGTGGGCGCCGCCCATGCTAACCCACAGAGAAGCAGTCAGAGGCCTCTGTGTGGGCAAAAAGCAGCATCTCCTAGGAGCCCCAGCGCCCTGAGGGGACCGGGCACGGGGAGGGAGCTGGAGCCAACTCCAACGGCGGAACTTTTCTGTGCGGGAGGAGGGCTTTCGCGGAGTGAGAGGTGTCCCGCCTGAGCCTCATAATATGGTCAGTGCGCACGCACGCAGAGTGGGCAGGAGATTCCTCCGAACTCCTCAGGGGTGGGCGCCCGTGTTTTCCCTCAGAGGAGCAGAGTCAGAGGCCTGTGAGCGGGCCAGGAGCGGAAGCCCCAGCGCCCTGGGAAAGCCGCACAGGGACAGAGCGAAAGCCAATTCCAACCCAGTAACTTTTCCGTGTGGGCAGAGGGCTTTCTCAGAGTGAGAGGCGTCCCACCTGAGCCTCATAATCTGGTCAGTGCGCACGCAGGAAGAGTGGACAGGAGATTCCTCCGAACTCCTCAGAGGTGGGCGCCCGTGTTTTTCCCACAGAGGAGCAGGTCTGTGAGCGGGCCAGGAGCGGAATCTCAGGCAGCCCTAGCCCCTTGGGAAAGCCTCACGAGGATAGAGCGAAAGCCAATTCCAAAGCTCGATCTTTTCCGTGTGGGTAGGGCTTTCTCTTGAAGTGTGACCTGTCTGGTCTGACATCCTGGTGGGTGCGCACAGAGAGTGGGCAAGAGATTACTCCGAACGCCTCAGGAGTGGGCACTCGAGTTATCCCACAGAGGGGCAGAGCCAGAGGTCTTGAGTGAGAGGAAGCCACGCCTTATTATGCTGGCAGCTCTGACTGACTGAGCCTTACTCAGAGCCCTGTGCTGAGTGGGAATAGAGTGGGGAGTTGCCAGCTCTTTGAGACTCTTACTATCCAGGCAGAGGCAGCAGCAACCCCATAGCTGGATTATCAGGCTTCTAATTGTGGAAGGAAAGACTAGGAGAGAGGCTCCAGGAACACTCTCACAGTGAGAGATCCTCTCACTGTTGGAGCCTATAAACACTAATGAACCTCGACTGCCAACGAGACTGAAGCCCAATACATGACATTGCCATAGAGAATTATCAACTGCAAACCTCTTCTAGAGCGTGCCACAAGGGCAGAACCTGGGGTACAAAGTCACCGACCAGAAAGACAGAAAAGAAAAAGCAAGACGACAACCTCTCAAAATCAAGAATAATCTGCAGATTTTATAACATATCCCATTTTATTATATTTGTTCGTCTGTGTCTCTTTTCTTCATTCTTGATTTTTTTTTCTACTCCAATTTGGTCATTTAATTCTCTCTCAGTCTTACTCTCGCCTCTCTTTGAACTACACTACCCATAAGTGTTACATCTCCCATTATCTTTTCTTTCCTCCTCCTTTCTCTCTATGAGGGTTGCAATCCAAAACCCCTAACTCTCTCTTTCTCTCTCCTCCTTTTTCTTTTTTCTTCTTTAAGTGGTTCCATCTTTTCTCTCTCTCTCTCTTTTCTCCCTCTATATTAGTCTCTTCCTCTCTCCTTTACGTCTTCTCTCATTCAAACTTCAATAACGAATAAATTATCTTATCTGGGACTCAAACTTAAGTTTGTAGCATTTTGGAGGGTTTTTACTTCACCTTTTTAACACATTAGCAGTGCTCCCATCCCTGGCTCTCCATTTTATCTAGTTCTTGTTCCACTAAATACAATAGTAATTTTTTAATTTTCCACCCCTTTTTCCTGTTTCCGTCTTATTCCTCTCATCATAACTCTGAGTCAGCTAACATCTAAAAGCAAATCATTTTATTCTTGATCCAAATTTTTTCCTAATTTGCTTTTTGTGGGTCTATACTGCTCCCCCCTTTTTTATATATAAATATTTTTTTCTTTTCTTTTTTTTTCTTTTTTTTTCTTTTTCCTTTACCCCTATATTACTTCTCCCCAATTCAGGCCCTCCACTACAGGTATTGTTTGTTCTATTTAGTACAATATAATTCACAGTTCATCACAAGATTTTCTCAAAAAAGAGGGGAGAGGAGAGGAGAGGAAGAAAAGAGGGGAAGGAATTATTCCCTTTTTTTTCTCAAATTTTTATCTAATTTTATTTTACTTTATTTAATGATTAATTTTTTAAAAAAACGCGCATTTTTTTATTTTCATTTTTATTTTTTTATCCTTTTATTCCTTATAAAATCTCATTAATACTATCAAGAAAACCACCCTCAGATGCCATTAAAGAAGAGAAAATCGAATATCATGGATACAAAAGAAAGAGAGGTAACACAGAGATGAGGAAAAATCTATGGAGAAAAAATTTAAGATATTGGAAACCTTGGAGTTAAACAGCAGAGAATTTAAAATAGAATTTCTAAAAATACTCAGAGATATACAAGAAAACACAGAAAGGCAATTTAGGGAGCTCAGAAAACAACTCGATGAACACAAAGAGTATATCTCCAAGGAAATTGAAACTATAAAAACAAATCAAAAAGAGATGAAAAACTCAATTCATGAGCTGAAAAATGAGGTAACAAGCTTAGCTAATAGAACAGGCCAGATAGAAGAGAGGATCAGCGAAATAGAAGACAAGCAACTTGAGGCTCAACAAAGAGAAGAAGATAGAGATTCAAAAATTAAAAAAAATAAAATAGCCCTACAGGAATTATCTGACTCCATCAAAAAGAATAACATAAGAATAATAGGTATATCAGAGGGAGAAGAGAGAGAAAATGGAATGGAGAACATACTCAAACAAATAATAGATGAGAACTTCCCAAGCCTCTGGAAAAAACTAAAACCTCAAATTCTAGAAGCAAACAGAACTCCAAGTTTTCTTAACCCCAACAAACCTACTTCAAGGCACATCATAATAAAATTGGCACAAACCAACTGCAAAGAAAAAATTCTCAAGGCAGTCAGGGAAAAGAAGAATACAACATATAAAGGAAGGCCCATTAGATTATCATCAGATTTCTCAGCAGAAACTCTACAAGCTAGAAGAGAGTGGACCCCAATATTTAAAGTCCTGCAAGAGAGGAACTTTCAGGCATGGATACTATACCCATCAAAGCTAACCTTCAAATATGAAGGAGAAATAAAAACATTCACAGATACAGAAAAGATGAGAGAATTTATCACCAGAAAACCCCCACTCCAGGAAATACTAAAGGGGTTCTCCAATCAGATACAAAGAATAAAACAACAACAACAACAAAGCCACCAGTAAAAGCTCCAAGAAGAACATAACAAAACCAACTTTAAACTGTGACAACAATAAGAAAGGGGGGGAGAGGATGAAGATTAACAGTAGCAAAGGGTGATGGAGGGCAAAAGTACTCACAAAATAGTGCACTACAATGAACAGGGTAGGAACCCTTTTCATTACTTAATGGTAACCACCATTGAAAAAACCACCACAGAAGCACATGATTTAAAAAAGATAGCAACAGAGGAAAGATGTATGGAACACAACCAAATAAAAACAAAAGATAGAAAAACAAAAGAGAAGAATCAAACAAGGCACAAAACTAACAGAAAGCAATCTATAAAATGGCAATGAGGAACTCACAAGTGTCAATAATTACACTAAATGTAAACGGATTAAATTCACCAATAAAAAGGCACAGAGTAGCCGAATGGATCAAAAAAGAAAATCCAATTGTATGCTGCCTACAAGAAACTCATCTAAGTAACAAGGATAAAAACAAATTCAAAATGAAAAGCTGGAAAACAATACTCCAAGCAAATAACATCCACAAAAAAGCAGGCGTAGCAATACTCATATCTGATGATGCTGACTACAAGACAGCAAAAGTACTCAGAGACAAAAATGGCCATTTCATAATGGCTAAGGGGACACTGAATCAAGAAGACATAACAATTCTTAATATATATGCACCAAACCAAGGAGCACCAAAATATATAAGACAGCTACTTATTGACCGTAAAACAAAAACTGACAAAAATACAATCATACTTGGAGACCTCAATACACCGCTGATGGCTCTAGATCGGTCATCCAAACAGAGAATCAACAAAGACATAGTGGCCTTAAACAAAACACTAGAGCACCTGGATATGATAGACATCTACAGGACATTTCATCCCAAAGTGACTGAGTATACATTTTTCTCCAGTGTACATGGATCATTCTCAAGAATTGACCATATGCTGGGCCACAAAAACAACATCAGCAAATTCAGAAAAATTGAAGTTGTACCAAGCATATTTTCTGATCATAAAGCCTTGAAACTAGAATTCAACAGCAAAAAAGAGGGAAAAAATCCCACAAATATGTGGAAACTAAACAACATACTTTTAAAGAATGAATGGGTCAAAGAAGAAATAAGCGCAGAGATCAAAAGATATATACAGACAAATGAAAATGATAATACGACATATCAGAATCTATGGGATGCAGCAAAAGCAGTGATAAGAGGGAAGTTCATATCACTTCAGGCATATATGAACAAACAAGAGAGAGCCCAAGTGAACCACTTAACTTCACACCTTAAGGAACTAGAAAATGAAGAACAAAGACAACCCAAAACCAGCCTGAAGAAAGGAGATAATAAAAAGCAGAGCAGAAATAAATGAAATAGAGAACAGAAAAACTATAGAAAAAATTAATAGAACAAGGAGCTGGTTCTTTGAAAAAATCAACAAAATTAACAAACCCTTGGCAAGACTTACCAAGGAAAAAAGAGAAAGAACTCATATAAACAAAATCCAAAATGAAAGAGGAGAAATCACCACGGACATCGTAGATATACAAAGAATTATTGTAGAATACTATGAAAAACTTTATGCCACTAAATTCAACAACCTAGAAGAAATGGATAAATTCCTAGAACAATACAACCTTCCTAGACTGAGTCAAGAAGAAGTAGAAAGCCTAAACAGACCTATTAGTAGAGAAGAAATAGAAAAAACCATTAAAAACCTCCCCAAAAATAAAAGTCCAGGCCCAGATGGCTATACCAGCGAATTTTATCAAACCTTCAAAGAAGACTTGGTTCCTATTCTACAGAAAGTCTTCCAAAAAATTGAAGAAGAAGCAATACTTCCAAACACATTTTATGAGGCCAACATAACCCTCATACCAAAACCAGGCAAGGATGGCACAAAAAAAGAAAACTACAGACCAATATCTCTAATGAATACAGATGCTAAAATACTAAACAAAATACTGGCAAACCGAATACAACAACATATTAAAAAAATAATACATCATGATCAAGTGGGATTCATCCCAGAATCTCAAGGATGGTTCAACATACACAAAACGGTTAACGTAATACACCATATCAACAAAACAAAGAACAAAAACCACATGATCTTATCAATAGATGCAGAAAAGGCTTTTGATAAAATACAACACAAATTTTATGTTTAAGACTCTCAACAAAATGGGTATAGAAGGAAAATATCTCAACATGATAAAGGCCATATATGATAAACCATCAGCCAACATCCTATTAAACGGCATAAAACTGAGGACTTTCCCCCTTAAATCAGGAACAAGACAGGGTTGTCCACTCTCTCCACGCTTATTTAACGTGGTGCTAGAAATTCTGGCCAGAGCAATCAGACAAGACAAAGAAATAAAAGGCATCCATATCGGAAAAGAAGAAGTAAAGGTATCACTTTTTGCTGATGATATGATCCTATACATCGAAAACCCGAAGGACTCCACAAAAAGATTATTAGAAACAATAAACCAATACAGTAAGGTCGCAGGATACAAAATTAACATACAAAAGTCCATAGCCTTTCTATATGCCAACAATGAAATATTAGAAAACAAACTCAAAAAAATAATCCCCTTCACGATTGCAACAAAAAAAATAAAATACCTAGGAATAAACATAACAAAGAATGTAAAGGACCTTTATAATGAAAATTACAAAGCATTGTTAAGGGAAATCGAAAAAGATACAATGAGATGGAAAAATATTCCTTGTTCTTGGATAGGAAGAATAAATATAATTAAAATGGCCATATTACCCAAAGCAATATACAAATTTAATGCAATTGCCATCAAAATTCCTATGAGATTTTTTAAAGAAATGGAACAAAAAATCATCAGATTTATATGGAACTATAAAAAACCCCGAATAGCCAAAACAATCCTAAGGAAAAAGAATGAAGCTGGGGGCATTACAATACCTGACTTTAAACTATATTATAGGGCCACGATAATCAAAACAGCATGGTATTGGCAGAAAAATAGACACTCAGACCAATGGAACACAATAGAAAGCCCAGAAATAAAACCACATATATATGGTCAAATAATCTTTGATAAAGGGGCCAACAACACACAATGGAGAAAAGAAAGCCTCTTCAACAAATGGTGTTGGGAAAACTGGAAAGCCACATGCAAAAGAATGAAACTCGACTACAGCCTGTCCCCGTGTACTAAAATTAATTCAAAATGGATCAAAGACCTAAATATAAGACCTGAAACAATAAAGTACATAGAAGAAGACATAGGTACTCAACTCATGGACCTGGGTTTTAAAGAACATTTTATGAACTTGACTCCAATGGCAAGAGAAGTGAAGGCAAAGATAAATGAATGGGACTACATCAGAATAAAGTTTTTGCTCAGCAAGAGAAACTGATATCAAAATAAACAGACAGCCAACTAAATGGGAAATGATATTTTCAAACAACAGCTCAGATAAGGGCCTAATATCCAAAATTTACAAAGAACTCATAAAACTCAACAACAAACAAACAAACAATCCAATAAAAAAATGGGAAGAGGACATGAACAGACACTTCTCCCAGGAAGAGATACAAATGGCCAACAGATATATGAAAAGATGCTCAGCTTCATTAGTTATTAGAGAAATGCAAATCAAAACTACAATGAGATACCACCTCACTCCTGTTAGATTAGCTATT
This sequence comes from Saccopteryx bilineata, assembly GCF_036850765.1. Taxonomy (NCBI): domain Eukaryota; kingdom Metazoa; phylum Chordata; class Mammalia; order Chiroptera; family Emballonuridae; genus Saccopteryx; species Saccopteryx bilineata. The sequence continues at coordinate 127,454,797 of NC_089491.1, forward strand.
ATCAACAAGACGGGTAATAGCAAATGTTGGAGAGGCTGTGGAGAAAAAGGAACCCTCATTCACTGTTGGTGGGACTGTAAAGTAGTACAACCATCATGGAGGAAAGTATGGTGGTTCCTCAAGAAACTGCAAATAGAACTACCTTATGACCCAGCAATCCCTCTACTGGGTATATACCCCAACACCTCAGAAACATTGATACGTGAAGACACATGTAGCCCCATGTTCATTGCAGCACTGTTCACAGTGGCCAAGACATGGAAACAACCAAAAAGCCCTTCAATAGAAGACTGGATAAAGAAGATGTGGCACATATACACTATGGAATACTACTCAGCCATAAGAAATGATGACATCAGATCATTTACAGCAAAATGGTGGGATCTTGATAACATTATAAGGAGTGAAATAAGCAAATCAGAAAAAAACAAGAACTACATGATTCCATACATTGGTGGAACATAAAAATGAGACTAAGAGACATGGACAAGAGTGTGGTGGTTTCCAAGGGTGGGGGGGGAGGGAGGACATGGGAGGGAGGGAGGGAGAGAGTTAGGGGGAGGGGGAGGGGCACAGAGAACTAGATAGAGGGTGGCGGAGGACAATCTGACTTTGGGCGAGGGTTATGCAACATAATTTAATGACAAAATAACCTAGACATGTTTTCTTTGAATATATGTACCCTGATTTATTAATATGATCCCATTACCATTAATAAAAATTTATTTAAAAAAAAAAGAAAGTCTAAGTTTAGTGTTTATATATAATATATATTTATTTAAAATAATATATTGCCTATAATAAAAACTTTAAATCTATAAGGGAATATAATTCAAGCATACATAATTATTTGTTACAAACAGTCATAAAAAATTGTGGATATACAGGTTTATAAAGAACATTGAATAATACATGAATTTACAGAGTCTATGTATATTAAACTATTTGATTTTTGAATTATCAATGCTCTTCTTTATATATATATCTCATTAGAGTTGATTACAACTGATTCAAAGTGTTTTTCAAGACTGATTAATAGAATAAAATTAAATGTATTAATTTATAGGCCATAACTTAATTCAGATTATTTTAAGTAGACTTGCTGCAATTTATATTATAAAAAATAAAAGATTATATTATTACTTATTTCCATTTCAATTTTTTAAGAGAATGACACTTTTCTTGCAATGTCTATTATCTATGTTCTTAGCCAGATAATCATTTTTTAATATAGAATTTTATTACTATTACTATTATTATTTTATTTTTTATTAAGTTCATTGGTGTGACACTGGTTAACAAAACCATACAGGTTTCAAGTGTACAAGTCAAAAAAATATCATCTGCATACTATATTGTACATCCATCACCAAAAGTAAAATCTCTTTCCATCCCCATTTATCCCCCTTTGCCTTCTTCTACCTTCCCTCGTCCCCTTTTCCCTCTGGCTATCACCATTCTATTGTCTGTTTCTATGTGTGTGATATATATATATATATTTTTTTTTTCTGTATCCCTTTACCTTTTTTCACCTGCACCCCCAATCCCTCACATCTCTGAAAGCTGTCAGTCTGTTCTATGTCTCTAAATTGCATTTTGAGTGTTAAATTATTGCATTCATTAGATTCTAGATATAAGTGAGATTATATGGTATTTGTCTTTCTCTGACTCTTATTTCATTTAGCATAATATTCTCTAGAGCCATCCATGCTGTCACAAAAGATAAGATTTTCTTCTTTTTTACAGCTGAGTAGTATTTCATTGTGTAAATCTACCACAGTTTCTTTGTTTTTTAATCTACTCATCTACTAATGGACACTTGAGCTCCTCCCAAATCTGGGCTATTGTAAATAACACTGCAATAAAGATATGGGTGCACATATCCTTTCAAATTAGTGTTTTGAGTTTCTGAAGATATATTCACAAGGTGGAATCACTGGATCAATAGATAGTTACATTTTTATTTTTTTGAGGTAACTCTCTATTGTTCTTCACTGTGGCTGTATAAGTCTGCATTTACACCAATAGTGCACAGGGGTAGCCTGTTCGCCACATTCTCATCAACACTTGTTTGTTGTTTTATTGATGAAAGCCATTCTGACAGATATGAAGTGATATCTCATTGTTTTTACAATTTGTACTCTTTTAATGATTAGTGATGCTGTGCATCTTTTTTCACATCTATTGGCCATCTGTGTGTCCTCTTTAAAGAAGTATCTGTTCAGGTCTTTTCTCCATTTGTTAATTGGGTTGTTTGTGTCTCTTCGGTGTTGAGTTTTATAAGTTGTTTATAAATTTTGAATAAAAAGTTCTTATAAACTGGATCGGTGAATATGTCCTCCCATTCAATGGGTTGTTTTTCATTTTGTTGATAGTTTTCTTTGCTGTGCAAAAAATTTTTAACTTGATATAGTTCTATTTGGGTTTTTTTTCTTTTGTTTTCCTTACCTGAGGTGATATATAAGAAAAAATATTGTTACAAGAAATGTCCAAGATTTTACTGCTTATGTTTTCTTCTGCATACTGCATCGTACATCCATCAGCCAAATTTAAGTGTTTAATCAACTCTCACATTTAAGTGTTTAATCCATTTTGAGTTTATTCTTGTGTATGGTATAAGAAGGTGGTCTGGTTTCATTTTTCACATATATCTGTCTAATTTTCCCAACACCATTTATTGAAGAGACTGGCTTTATCCCATTGTATGTTCTTGCCTCTTTTCTCAAATATTTATTGACCATAAAGATGTGAGTTAATTTCTGGGTTCTCTATTCTGTTCCATTGATCTGCATTTCTGTTCTATGCTAGTAACATAGTAGGGTATTTTAATTACTAGGGACTTGTAATATAGTTTGATATCAGATAGTATGATACTTTTTGTTCTGTATTTATTTCCCAAAATTGCTGAGGTTATGTTGGGTCTTTTGTTGTTCTACAAAAATTTTTGTAATATTTGTTCTAGTTTTGTAAAATAAGCCATTGGTTTCTTGATAGGAATTGTGTTGAATCTGTAGATTGCTTTGGGTAGTATGGACATTTTAATGATGTTAATTCTTCCTGTCCATGGACACAATATATGCTCCCATTTATTTATATCTTCCCCAGTTTCTTCCTTTAGAATCCAATAATTTTCCAAGTACAAGTGTTTTACCTCCTTTGTTATATTTATTCTTAGGTTTTTGTTGCAATAGTAAATAAAATTGTTTTCAATTTCTCTATTAGCTCATTAACATATAAATATGAATTTCTGTATATTAATTTTGTATTTATGATATTGTATTTTTTAATACTATAAATGTTTTTTTAAAAAAACAAACACACTATTATTATTTAAATAATCATTTAATTTTCATTAAATGTATGGAAGATATAGTCCAGTAGTCTTTAAAAGTTATGAAGATAAATAAGTTACAAGGTGATGAGTAGCTTATTTTTATTTTAATATATTGATAAATTATTGGATCTATTTGCAGCATTTGGTTGAAAATTTAAAACAAGTATTTTGTTTGTTATTATTTTTCTCCAAGAGATAAATTATATGTTTAGAAACATATAATCTGCATTTTTGTAGCTAAATATATTTTTATTTTTTATCAACTGAAGGGAAGAATATTATTAGATTCATTATACTGATAGCATCATGTTCTTCAAGAGAAAACAACTTTTATATTTAGTGAGTCATTTGATATTCAGATTGCTATTTCTATGGATTAATTTTATGCCATTTTTCTGTTATCTTAAGGAATTATATAATCACAGAAAAAGCATATTACTTTTAGATTAAAATATATATTACATGCACTTTTTAAACATTTAATTCTTTGAAATCAAATAAGTATGTAAGATCAAATTATTTTAAGAACACTTAAAATGTATGCATTTTAACATTAATATTTGTGATGGGCTTTTTATCTTTGATTATATAACAATGTAGAAATTGTAGACTGTTGTGTACAAATTTGATATTTATCATATGTTATTAAATAACTATGATATGTTAAGCACAAAATTTGGGATAATCAGAGAATACCCTCAAGACAGAATTTGATATATTTTATTCTTACTGAAATTGCTCTAAAATTAAGTGTAGATGATTGTAACATAGGCCTACAACATTCATCAAAACATTTAAACTTTTAGGCTTTGGCCGGTGGCTCAGTGGTAGACCGTCGGCCTGGTGTGCGGGGGACCCGGGTTGGATTCCTGGCCAGGGCACATAGGAGAAGTGCCCAATTGCTTCTCCACCCCCCCTCCTTCCTCTCTGTCTCTCTCTTCCCCTCCCGCAGCCAAGGTTCCATTGGAGCAAAGATGGCCCGGCTGCCCCAGGCGCTAGAGTGGCTCTGGTCGCAAAAGAGCGACGCCCCAGAGGGGCAGAGCATAGCCCCCCTGGTGGGCAGAGCCTCACCCCTGGTGGGCGTGCCATTTGGATCCCAGTCGGGTGCATGCGGAAGTCTGTCTGACTGTCTCTCCCTGTTTCCAGCTTCAGAAAAATACAAAAAAAAAAAAATTTAAACTTTTAGTAATAAAGTTATGGTATAAGTACCATGGTACAGTTAGATTGGTTCTCCTAATATGATTCCAAAATAAAATTCTAGGGAAAATTCTTATAGCAAAAGATTTTTATTAATTGCATTTCATTTTATATAATTTGAGCATAAATGAAAAGATTTTTTTCTGTAAATAAGATATGATTTTACTCTTTACTAAAGAAATGCACACTTTATTGTTAAGAGATGCAAAATTTAAGTATAAAATTACTATATTGTTATATATGTAAAATAAGAGAAGTAAAGAATTAGACTTAGAAAGAAAGGTAAGTATGATATTGTGTCATAAGAGAATACCAATAAACACTGTTTAAATTAAAGCATATAATTTTTTTTTTTTTTTTTTTTTTTTCTGAAGCTGTAAACGGGGAGAGACAGTCAGACAGACTCCCGCATGCGCCGGACCGGGATCCACCACCCACCGGGGGCGATGCTCTGCCCACCAGGGGGCGATGCTCTGCCCCTCCGGGGTGTCGCTTTGCCGCGACCAGAGCCACTCTAGTGCCTGGGGCAGAGGCCAAGGAGCCATCCCCAGCGCCTGGGCCATCTTTGCTCCAATGGAGCCTTGGCTGCGGGAGGGGAAGAGAGAGAGAGGAAGGAGAGGGTGGGGGGTGGAGAAGCAAGTGGGCGCTTCTCCTATGTGCCCTGGCTGGGAATCCAACCCGGGTCGACGCTCTACCGCTGAGCCAACCAGCCAGGGCTAAAGCATATAATTTTTAAAATTACTTCTTCCGTTAATGTTTTATATTTTTCCTGAAATTATATAAATTATTCAAATACAGTGGTACCTTGAGATACGAACAGATCAACATACAAATTTTTTTTAAGATACGAGGTGTGACTCTGTTTGTATTTTTGTTTGAGATCCAAGCAAAATTCCGATTTATGAGTTGTGATTCGAGAAACTGCTGCTAGTTGGTGCTTTGGTGCATGGGTCCAGTATCGGCAGTTTGATATACAAGTTGTCTGACTTACAAGCTCGGTTACAGAACAAATTAAATTCATATCTCCAGGTACCACTATATTAACATTTATTACAAAGAAAACTTTTATCCTAAATTAAGCTATTCTTTCCATTTTGTAGGGTTTGTTCCATAATTTTTATGTAAAATTTAAATTAATATTTTATTTATAATTATGTATTATCAATTTTTAAAAGAAAACAAAAGAAGGAATAGAGAGTATTTTAGAATTTGCCATTTGTTAATAAATTCCCTTTTTATGGTATAAAACTATTTTTTATTTTGCAGTGTTCCTTTATTCCATATTGCTTTATTTTTAAAATGGCAACTATATCAATTTAACCTCCACAAGACAATAATTCTAAATTCTATTTTTTTAAGTTCAACTTTTTAAGAATTAAGAATTAAGTGCTACTGAAAAAAATGTAATATAATTTCATAGTAAGTCAGTAACAGAAAGTCATATTTGTTATAATAAGTGAGTGTGAAAAAATTAGTCAGGTGTTATTTTGGGTGTATATATCAGGAAAAAATATTGGGGAATATTGAAAGAATTTTTTAATAAAATTGAAAAACTTTTATGTAAATTTTTTATAAAAATGTGAAAAGTATTTTTTATAAAAATAAAAATAAATTTCTTGTGTACCAACCACATGTTAAGTCCTAAAGTTATACAAAGACTAAAATATAAACTTAATCCAAAGCAATCCTAGTTTAATAGCACAACCTTCTTTCTCCTTCTTGATAAAAGGAAGTAACTGATGGCAAACCAATTTTCGATGAAGGGCAGCTGGGAAAGCCAGATTATCAACTTAGAAAATTATAAAGTCTGAAGTAATCAGAGGGCCATTAAATCAAAGAGAAGAGAAGGCATCCAGATTCTATAGAGGGTAAAGCTACAGAAAAATAGCTCTTTTCTTAGGATATTTGTCATTTTTATGCACAGGGTAAAAATGTAAAAAAACAAAACAAAAACAAACAAAAAAAACCTATATGTTTTACACCAAGAAGTCCTGCAGGAGGACAGAGAAACCATGGAAGCCATCACAATTCTTGTGGAAGTAGAGAAAATTGAAAAATTGAGAAGGGAGGAGCATAGATTCTTTTTTTGACAACTGATAATTTATAACATGAAACGAGTTCACCCCTCAACACATGTGAATTGTGAAGTTGCCAAAGGTAGAAGTCTAAAAAGATGAGCTTATACAACCTTTGAACAGCAAATAAGGGCAAATAAGGTTTTTTGACACACAGTTTTGATAAGGTAAAATATTTGGAATTCAAGGGAGGATTTTTCTGGTATGGCTTCTCTATCTGTAACAAAGGAGCTGGATAGCTCCAGATAGACAGAAACTTACCAAAATTTCAATCCACCATCTACTGAGCTAGAAGCCTGGCAATATTAAAGTTAGCCAGTCACCAGCTGACCTGTGGTGGCTCCATGGATAGAGCGCAGACCTGGGATGCTGAGGACACCAGTTCAAAGCTCTAGGCTTACCTGGTGAAGGCATATACAACAAGCAACCAATCGACAGCTAGAGTGAAGCAACTACTTCTCCTCCTGCCCCTTTCTGTAAAATCAATAAATAAAATCTTAAAAAAAAAGAAGCTAGCCAGCCATCATTCTATCTGCCAAGCAGAGCAAAAAGATAATCTTTTCTATAAAAAATAACTTCAAGTAAAGCCTTTATGACATTTTTATAAATAATGTTTGTCATTCAATTAGAAAAAAAAACACTTGAAATGTTAAAATACAGGATCATATGCAGTGACTTTGGGAGATTAGAAGAGAGATTTGATTAGTGACTTTTACTGATTTCTGTATGTAAATATGCTCACCATGAGTGATTTTATGCCATCTATGTAAAGCTATCAAATGCAGAGTTAGGAAGAGATAGATACTCACTTTCTGCTCTCCCAAGTGGGTATAAACCAGTGTGGAACATCACTAAATATAAAAAAAAAATAGACAGTCAAGACATTGTATCCTCCTGACAAGAAATTTAAAATAAATTGTTAACTGTTCAAAAAAAAATAGAAAAATGGATAAAATGAGTAAGATCAAAAGTTTACTGGAATCGCCCTGGCCGGTTGGCTCAGCAGTAGAGCGTCGGCCTAGCGTGCGGAGGACCCGGGTTCGATTCCCGGCCAGGGCACACAGGAGAAGTGCCCATTTGCTTCTCCACCCCTCCGCCGCGCTTTCCTCTCTGTCTCTCTCTTCCCCTCCCACAGCCAAGGCTCCATTGGAGCAAAGATGACCCGGGCGCTGGGGATGGCTCTGTGGCCTCTGCCTCAGGCGCTAGAGTGGCTCTGGTCGCAACATGGCGACGCCCCAGAGGGGCAGAGCATCGCCCCCTGGTGGGCAGAGCATCGCCCCTGGTGGGCGTGCCGGGTGGATCCCGGTCGGGCGCATGCGGGAGTCTGTCTGACTGTCTCTCCCTGTTTCCAACTTCAGAAAAAAAAAAAAAAAAAAAAGGAAAAAAAAAGTTTACTGGAATCTTTAAAAAAGAATCAAATGAATATTCTATATATGAAAAACACAAGTGAAATTAAAAACTTACTATTTGGATTTAACAGAAAAGTTCAAGATAAGATTAAAAAATTTTAAATAATGTTAATAGAAATTATCCAAATTGAAGCACACAGAATAAAAAAGAAAATATACGAAAAAATATAAGTGAAAAATCTCTTTTATGTGTATTGAAGACCCATAAAATGTGAAGTCCCATAAAAGTAAGGTAGTAGAAATATATTAAAAGCTAACAACTACATTTTTAAAATTAAAAATAATATTAACCTATAGATTCAAGGAAGATTGTGACCTCTAGCAAGGTAAACTACAAAGAACAACACGTAATAACACATAACAGTGAAACTGAATAAAAACAGAAACAGTTCTAAAAGTAGCAAGAAGCAAGGTAAGAAAAATATTAGTCTTCAAAAATAATAGAAATAATGACTAATGACTTTTTAACAAAAACAATGAAAGCCAGTCATGTAATATTTTTGCTAATATATATTTTAGTTTTTGTTTCTCTCTTTATCCATTTCCATGTTCTTATCTTCCATCTAAATCCTTATGAAAAATAATATTTCAGCTAAGATCTCATTCTGGAGTATTGGTATTGTCTTGGTTGTCCCTACAGGCAATCAATCTGGTTACCTCTGGTCCTAAACCAATTTACTCATTCTCCCAATTTTCTCGTATTCTAGATGAGCAACAACAAGTTGGTAGGGTTGTTGATGAATTCTGAATGAATTTCTGTTGTCTATAAAGCCTGGCTTTTCAACTGCTAGGTGAGTTTCTTATGCTTCAGTTTCCCTGATTGCATGTACTAATCATATCCTCTCCTTTTCTACCACAACCTTGTTAGCAATATGTGGGACAATAAGATACAGAACTCTCTCTATCCCTAGAATATAAGCCTTGTAAACTTGAGGTTTATTGCTATTATGATGAACATTATATCCTTAGAACTTAGCATACTGCTTGTTGCATTATTGGTTTTCAGTAAACATTTAAAAATGATTTAATAAACACTTCTTTTCTTCTGCTACATACATTCTTACTATAAATTCTGGTCACCTAAATTAATCTGGATCTGTGATTTCCTTGCAATCAGAAAATCTAACCATGTATTAGTTACTTGCAATTTCCTCCAAATATCATTCTTTCTTTCACCTTCAAGCCTTTTTCCATATTATTTTTGCATCTTGTAATTCCTCATATCTGTTTTATCTGTTTTCATTTTGTTTAGATGTGTTCATTCTCTAAACATATTTCAGGTTGTACCTTTCCTTGAAGCATGCATCAGCTCTGCAAGTCTGGGATAAATAGTTCTCTTTTCAATCTTATAAAATGGTTTTATAATGATAAATATCAGCCCATCTCTTCTTTATCATAAACCATCGCCTATGAAATTGTAAGTATGTTATGGTAGAAACCATTTTAATTACATGTAGAGTATATAATTTGTCTTCAATAAGTATTTGCTGAGTAAAGAAGGTAATTGGCAACAAAAAAGGTAAATGGCAAATTCTGGTTTTGATTCATGGACTCTCATTTTCATCAAAGTAAGTTTCAAAGATCAAATATCTCTGTAAATGTTATATTTTAAAATTTATGTTAAGATTTGTTATTTAATGCCTGACTAGGTAGTGGTGCAGTGGATAAAGTGTTGGACTGGGACATGGAGGACTCAGATTCGAAACCTCGAGATCACCAGCTTGAGCGTGGGCTCATCTGGTTTGAGCAAGGCTCACCAGATTGAGCCCAAGGCTGCTGTCTTGAGCAAGGGGTCACTTTTTCTGCTGTAGCATCCCAGTCAAGACACACATGAGAGACTAGTCAATGAACAACTAAAGTGCCACAGCGAGGAATTGATGCTTCTCATTTCCTTTCCTGTCTGCCCCTGTCTATCCCCCCCCCTCTCTCTGTCAGTGTAGCAAAAATAAAATATAAATAAAATAAAATAATTAGTTATTTCACTTATTCAACTAAAATTTATTGAGCTATTGAATATTTGTTAAACATCAAGATCTAGAGGCTAAAAGACATTGTAGAGATCCTGACAGGGAAAAAAGACTGGAGGAAAAAAAGTGCCTGCTGTTATATAAGAAGAACTGACCTATAAACAAATATAAGGTAGGATGACAAAAGTATATGTCAGCTAGAGTGCTAACACCTATGTAGGAATATTCTGTTTCACCAGTAAAGAGAGTTAAACAGATAGCAAAGATAAATTTTAGAGTCAAGAATTAGGTTTTTTTCCAAATAAAGAGGAGAAAGAGATTATGCATTTAGAAATTAAATGCCTAAAATAGTGAAAGGAAAGAAAAAACCTACCAAATTAAAAAAAATTATGACTACTCAACATGGTTTGAGTTTTATATGTAATGAAGGTAAAATTACTGGGTAAATATGCAACTAAGGTAAGCAGAAGACAATCATGAGGTTATGTGTAATGTTACGTTAAGAGTTTTGACTTTTTAATGCAGGTAATAAGAAGCTTTTGCTATGTTTAAGTATGTTAGTGATATCGCTGATGCAGAAAGAACACTGTGAACAATTTATACACTTTGGAGAGCAAAGACTAAATGAAAACACAAATTTAGAAGCACTTCTAAAGATAGTGAAGGAAAGAACAGAAGCAAGAGCAGTGAGTATAAAAAGAATGATTTAGATTTGAGGGGAAAAAGAGAACAGAATTAAGCAAAGTGCAGTTGCTATTACATATGGGTAGCAGGAACACTGAAGTGTGAATAACAACTGATTTCTAACTTAGACAGCTAACATCATAGAGGCACCATTAACAGCAATAGCGATATAAAGAAGTCAAATAGGCAAATATTTATGTAAAGAAATTGTCAGTATTAATGAATGAGCAACTATCATAATTTCATTATATTGTTTAATATTGGTTAATGTAGGTAGTTAGGCTCCTGTAACTTTTTTTAAACATTAAAGAGAAGATAAAAATGAAAGTGACTTATTGTTATATTATAACAATGTAATCTCTGTTTTTCTTGGGTTCATGTAGAAATATATAGCTTGGCAAAGCTATTCTGTCAAATTAATAAGTGTGGTGAAAGAACCAATATTCATATACTTGTAATTGTAGGTATGTGTTTTTGTCTTTCCATTTTTAATTTTCCTATTTAAAATTCACTGAAGAGATATTTCACAAGAATATAGTTGTATTTGCCATAAAATAGTCCCAGAAAAAAAGTGATTAGTACCTTCACAGTAGTTATGACAATTTGTTTCTGGGGGTAATAAATTGTCTGTCATCTGAGTATGAGATCCTTCATTTTCTTTAACTATCCTTTCCATCCCTCCTTCCTTTCATCTGTTTCTTCTTTCCTTGCTTCCCCTCTTTCTTATTATCTCTTTTTCTTTCTCTCTTAAAGATTTTTTTTTTTTTTTTTTGTATTTTTCTGAAGCTGGAAACGGGGAGAGACAGTCAGACAGACTCCCGCATGCGCCCGACCGGGATCCACCCGGCACACCCACCAGAGGCGACGCTCTGCCCACCAGGGGGCGATGCTCTGCCCCTCCGGGGCGTCATGGGCGCTTCTCCTGTGTGCCCTGGCTGGGAATCGAACCCGGGTCCCCCACACGCCAGGCCGACGCTCTACCGCTGAGCCAACCGGCCAGGGCTCTCTCTTAAAGATTTTATATGTATTTTTCTTATTGTGCTTTTATGTAAAATTTAAAAAGTAAACTGATAACTACAAATAAAATTAAAAAGCCAACTTAGTTAATATTGTTGGTGAACTTTGAAGAATAATAATACCAAATATTGTTAAGGAATTTAATGTTATAAGCACTTATTCTTTGAGCATTGATGCAAATTTTCTCTTGCTTGTAAGTTGCTAAGCAACATTCTGAAAATGTTTTTGTTGACAATAAATATAATTCTGTATGGTCCCAAAAGCATAGATAATATTTTTGAGCTACTATATCATATTATCAAGCCATATACTTTAAATTACAATGATTGTATAAATGAAAGTGCTACATAAAATAAGCCAACACTTTTTTATATAAGGTTCACACTTTTTTCAGTCAAAAACTATCATGGCAGAACAATTATAGTTAAAACTAAAAATATAGAATACGTAATTAATTTGGAATATCATTAGCAAACAATTATTTTTAGTATATGTAGAAAACCATTAGAAATAAATACACCACAGTATACTGTAGGAATTATACTAGTCTTTAATTTGTTCACTAATTAGAAGATAGTGCATAATATTAGTACTCATACTAGAATACTTTGTTTTATGATTTATTGTGTTGAATACATTAATATCTATTTCATAATACCAATACGTAAATTACATGAGGTGTAGAACAGAAACTTAAGATAAATATGCACATGTTCTTTCAGGAGAGATGGAAATAAAGAATTAAAGTTGCTTATACATGATAAGATATAAAATTACCATATCAAAAATTCAGGGTTGCACATTACAGCAGTGAGATTTGGGGAGATGATATAAGAGATAAATTCATACTTCCATAGATGAATTATACTTGATGCTTTTGTACATTTTCAGGAATAAGAAAAGTGACTCACATGTTTTCTTTCCTATAATTTGATATCTTGATAAATACAACTCTAGCTTATGGGAAAATATGAATAAAAAAATAAATTTATCCTTATTTCACCCACCCTTTCCAGAGTTCAAGCCATGAAATTTGGCTTAGGAATTTAGGATTATATATATGTTTCTTGACCAAGGTAGGTATTTCTTCTCATTCTAAATTTTGAAATACAACATATTATTATTTTAACATTTTTCTTGAAAAAATGGGTCCCAAGGTTCTATTAAATCACAGGCTCAAATTCATTTAAGTATTACAGTGAGTAACACTTCTAAGAATTTTTTGATGCTTAATACTATGTTATATGGATAATAGAATAAAAATATACAGGTAGTTTATCACTTATTTAGGGAAACAATACCATATAAAACATAGAAGTTACATAAAGACACAGACACATACACACACACTAGAATTCAGCCACAATAAAACATTTTTAAAAATTCTATGTCTACAGTACTTCCCTGAAGTAGAATATCTAGTATATAGATTGCAAGAGAAAATATAATAAAAAATCTGTAACAAAGTATAGTTGTCCATTTTTTTCATCTAAAATATATTGATATTTGTTTTATTAGTTCTTTGTCTTCTTGTTTATACAAATTGAAGTTACATGATGTAATTCCAAGCTTCTCTGTCTTTACATATATATATTTTTAGTGGTACCCCATTGATAAAGCAAGAAACTCGATGGAGCTCTAGGGTGAGATTGGATGTGAATTTGCAATTTCTGATCTGTGTACACTCTCTGTGCCTTTTTAAACCTTATCTGGATAGTAGGTATAAGTACCTATTTTATAAGATTATTGTGATAATTACAGTACCTAATAAGCTATGCAAAAAGATGTAGAACCATAACAAGTTATATAATAAAAGTTAGCTATTATTTAAGTTATTATTAACAATAGTAGATGTTAATTGTTTACTTATATGGGATCAAGTTTTGAAACAGTAAAAGAATCTGTGTCAATAAGGATGAATGAACAGTACTGGAACAAAACCTTAATAAAGACATTTCAATATTTTACCTAGTAAAGAAACTTGATTATAACACTTTTTTTTTACTTTTGATGCAATAACTCATTGGTTAATAATAAGGCTGTTATTGTTAGTCTAATAAATTGTGTTTTTTTTTGTTTGTTTTTAGGTTTGTCACCTCATGGTCTAGAGATAGCTATCAAGTCTCTATCACATCTTCAAAAATATGTAGAACAAAAATAAAAGTATTTTCTTTCTCTTATAACGTGAAAATGAGATTTCTTAAAATTCTACTCATTAGACATCTTATAACTCATGAATCAGAATAAGGTCACACTCCCACTTTTAACAGTAAGTATTAGAATAAATGAAATGATCATGCTTTATTTAGACCAATGATAACTAATATTTGGGGTGAGTGAAGAGGCTTCTATTAATTCAGCATATTGTGGCTCAAACAAAATTGGGTTTAATGAACTAAGGAAGACAAATTGTTAGCCAATAAATAGTGTCTGACACTAACAATGCATAATTTACTGCTGTGATTTAACTGGCATTTGTTAGGCACAGAATAGAAGAACAGGTAGATGAACAGTTATTGTTTTCGCAAAGAGCATATTCAATAGGAAAGTTGAATGCTAATTACTTGGTCAATATAATATCAACAATATTTCTGTGTAGCTTTCCTTTGTAGATTACCAAATTGAATACTTTTTATGTCTAATTAATTTTAATATCACATTAATTGTGCTCAATGTGGAAATATAATTTTAATAGCTAATTGCCATTTTAAGTAAATAAAGAGCAAGAGATTTTACAATAAAAATAGTGACTTAAAAATTTTTTTAATTAAATATGCTTAAGGTACTGTGTAAATTTAACATGAAGAACTAGATTTATCATTTAGAACTGAATATGCAAATTTCCAAGAAAACAATGTTCATGATGCTAATTCTATGTTTGTTACTAAAAAAAAAAATGCTTTTAGAGCCTTTGCTGACAGGTCAAATTGACTACTCATATTAAAAGTATGCCCAAGGCCCTGGCCGGTTGGCTCAGTGGTAGAGCGTCGGCCTGGCGTGCAGAAGTCCCGGGTTCAATTCCCAGCCAGGGCACACAGGAGAAGCGCCCATCTGCTTCTCCACCCCTCCCCCTCTCCTTCCTCTCTGTCTCTCTCTTCCCCTCCCGCAGCCAAGGCTCCATTGGAGCAAAGATGGCCCGGGCGCTGGGGATGGCTCTTTGGCCTCTGCCCCAGGCTCTAGAGTGGCTCTGGTCACAACAGAGCGACGCCCCGGAGGGGCAGAGCATCGCCCCCTGGTGGGCAGAGCGTCGCCCCTGGTGGGCGTGCCGGGTGGATCCCGGTCCGGCGCATGCGGGAGTCTGTCTGACTGTCTCTCCTCGTTTCCAGCTTCAGAAAAATACAAAAATAATAATAATAAAAGTATGCCCAAGCCCTACCATAAATGCATGTGATCATATTTAAAAATACCCAAAGATTCTGAATAACTTAAATATATTAAATTTGTAATATAGTAGAGAAGCAGAGAGGCACATGCCTAAATGCACGCTATTCCATTTGCTTAAATAGAATTTTTAATGCAGTAGAATCACAGATGATTTCAAGAGTAAATCTTACATTTCGGCCTACATATTAAAAAGTTTGCATGAAATGAAGTTTCATTCCTGATTCATATCAATTTATAAAGGTAGGCCATTCAGTTTGCTATACAAAATATATCCTTATGAAGCATGACAAAATCCAATTTACTGGTAAAATCAATTTAAGTTAAAATCAAAAACTACTCTTTATATCACCCTTTACTTGTACTATTATGATGAAAAATGAATAGATACCTATAGCGAACATTTATTCTGATTATTTTCATTTTATTTGATAGAAATTATCTTCTACAGAGAAGAAAATGTATATAAAAAGGTCACATTACTTACTTCTTGTACATATTAAAGCTATACTGGAAAAATAAAAGACTATTCACATTTTCCAGAGTCACAGAGGATGAAACTGCATAATAATATTCTTTAAAATCCAGTCTGAAAGATATAAAAACACTGATTCCAACAGAATTCTCTTAAACAACTGTTGAACATTACTAAAAGTATCTCCTTTTTGATGATTGTATAAATTTTATTATATAGTATAAATTGATTAAAAATTTAATAGACTTTGATGATTTTGAGCAAGGAAATGATCGGAATTCATGTGTAGCTATAAAAAAGTCACTTGTTAAGAACAAAGTGTGTAAGGACTGAGACATATTCTAGGATACCAGATAGGAGGTTTTGGGATAATTTTAGGAGAGGATGGTGATTTCTTGCATTGTAATTTCAGTGGAGTTGCTAAAAATAGTGGTATTCTAATTGTATTTTGAAATTACAAGCTATCAAATTTACAGACATATTGAATGTGCAGATATATAATAAAAGTGAGAAATAAAAGATGCTTCCAAATATTTTAGCATGAGCAACAGGAAACATGGGAGCACTTGGGGTTGAGGATATAGATCAGAGTTGTCTAGTAGTAGAGATAGCAATGCTCCAAGGAGAGGTCTAGTTAAGATATGTAAATTGTGAATTCATCATCGTGTACATGGTCATTATATCATAATTACTTTCTTGTTTGGAATATCTAATTAGCTCTAAATTTTTATTCTCTAAGGATATATAAGAATATGGACCAAATATATATTATTTTTATACCTTAGATTTTAATTCAATTCTGTTATATATATTTATTTTGTTCTTTCAGGTTTGGCCATTGGTAGTTCTTTCAGTTGACTCCTGTGCCCTTTTGAAATAGCCTCTTCTTATACTTTCCTTTGCTTTTCTTTGTTTTATTGTCTTTTTTCCCTTATGATGCACATCTTTACTTTTTGACACTGATATGCTCTGGAGACCATTTTGTATATCTTATTTCCTTCCTTAGTATGAGAATTAGTTTTTTCATCAAAGATCACTGATTTCTTTCATTGGAAACTTCTATTAAGAACTAAGATTTGGGTGCTAGATGAGCTCATTGCTAATGGTGTCATTAGAGCTAGATTACTTCTGTTGAAATAGAAAGGAAATATATGAATGTACACAAACCAATATAAATAGGCATGCACACACACATTACCATTTGTACTGAGTTTATGCTAAACAAAAGTTTAAACTAATGTTGCCAATATTAATCTATTACCACATGGATATTTCTAGCTTCCTACTCTCCTTTTTTATAAACTCTGCCTCTGAGTTTGAGAAACATGGCCTTCCATCACCATTTGTTAGTTACTGATTAATTCTATGTATATCAGTTCAGAATTGTTTCCCCAGACTCAGTGTAAAACAAGTTTGTCAAGAGTCCTTTGCACATTTTAGAGACAAATTCTTTGTCAAATATATGCTAAATAGATTTTCTCCCAGTCTGTGGTTTTCAAGTTTTTTTTGTTTTGTTTTGTTTTTGGTGACAGAGACAGAGAGGGACAGACAGACAGGAAGGGAGAGATGAGAAGCATCAGTTCTTCGTTGCGACACCTTAGTTCAGTGGTTCTCAAAGTGTGCCCCAGAAGATTTTCAGGTGCACCCTATGGTATTCCAGAGAAATATGTGCCTGTTGGGGTTTTGGAGTTAGATTTTTGGGGGACAGAGGTGTGGGGAATTGGCTGTAAGCTGACAGTCTGCCTAAACCCCCCCTCACTTGCCTGATTAGGTTGCAAAAGCTGTTAAACTGTGGTGCTGGATTGTTTACACTACCCCTCATGTTCCTCTGACAGACTGGAGGCAAGTTTCTTCTATCTTTTGTTTGGTGTAAAGTTAAGATGATATGTATGGTGGGGGTTTTCTGCACTTAACACAATTAAGAGTAAAAAGAGAGGAATTCTTAATGTATTGATGAGGAAATGAGAGTTTGCTTTTCAAATATATGCCCAAACATTGAAGAAATTGCTAGGACACATCAGGCTCATGTTTCTCATAAACACAAGAATGAAAAAACTTAACACATTTGCACCAAGACCTGCTGAATTTACTAAATGTTAGTAAGAATATATCTATATATAAAAAAGATAACTTTTTTGTAGGTTTTTTTTATTATTTAACCGCTCTTTTTTACAAATTCTAAAAAGCATAACTCAAAAAATGTAACACAAAAATGTTTTTTAATGTCAGAATAAATTTGATTTTGTTGTATTTATTTTGTTTAATTATCATAAAAGCACGCTTGAACTTTATATATTTTTCCTTACTTTTTGACTTAATTATTATAACATATTTCTCAGAAATTTGTATATAGTGTGCCTCCAATTATTTGTAGGATTTTAAATGTGCCCTGACTTCAAAAAGTTTGAGAACCACTGCCTTAGTTGTTCATTGATTGCTTTCACATATGTGCCTTCACCGGGGGGCTACAGCAGACTGAGTGACTCCTTGCTCAAGCCAGTGACCTTGGCCTCAAGCTGGTGAGCCTCAATCAAACCAGATCAGCCCATGCTCAAGCTGGCGACCTAGGGGTTTCGAACCTGGGTTCTCCACGTTCCAGTTCGACACTCTATCCACTGTGCCACTGCCTAGTCAGGCCCAAGTTTCATGTTGTTTTTCACAGAGAAGAAGTTGAAATAGCCTGACCTGTGGTGGCGCAGTGAATAAAGCATCGACCTGGAAATGCTGAGGTCGCCAGTTCAAAACTCTGGGCTTGCCTGGCCAAGGCACATGTGGGAGTTGATGCTTCCAGCTTCTCCCCCCCTTCTCTCCCTCTGTCTCTCCTCTCTCTCTCTCTCTCTCTCTCTCTGTGTCTCTCCCTCTCCTCTCTAAAGAAATGAATAAATAAATAAATAAATAAGTAAGTTGAAATATGGGAGTCCAAAAACACTCTTTTATTTTTTTTAGCCTCTGTTACTTTCTGGCAGTGTTTCAGCTAGTCTAACATTCCAAGAAACCTTGTATGTGTCCCATGTAATTCAAAAGGGCCTGCATCATTAGAAAAGAATTCTCTACAGATTTTTCCTGGATGAACCCATTTCTAATCCTGACTTCTGTTAAGAGAATTAATAAGATCCATGCATTGTATACCAAATATTTTCAGTAAAAGATTTTCCAGCCATATCCTTGGTCTACTCTCTATATTATGTTTTGTCAAGAGTGGAGCTAATATATATTAATTTCCTCAATTTTTTGTTATAAACTTTATATTCTTCTATAAATACATCTTTACTTTAAATGTCTTAATATTGAAAGTTAAAAGGTAAATTTTGTTTTTAAAAAGTTGGATTGTCTGAGGTCATTTTTCCATCCATGGCCTAAAGCTAATTTTCTGGAATAACCCAAGAGGGAGGAAATTTTTCAAAGTGTTCTAGGGAAAAACATTATAATTGTCATGTCTTATTTTTATTAACATAAATAAAACTGTCATATTTTATCTATATTAGTTTAAGAAAGTTCTTTCTCTGAGGATAGTTTATTTTCAAGTATAAAATCCATGGCTTATAACTTTATCAGTACACTATTATCACAAAAATTTTACTTAAAACTCATTCTAAAACTCATAACCATATATCAATAAGCACCTGTTCCTATTTTTAAGGTTCTGAATGCAGCTCCAGGTTAGCACATTTAGGCTGGACTCAGTTGTGAAGCTCTTCCTCAGGCTGCAGGTCTGTAGATTTTGGCTTCTTCCCAAAAATCAGCTAAGGTCTACTTCATGTGTGTAAATATTAGGTGAAGGAGAACCGGTAGGACAAGAAAGAAAGACCATTCATGTAATTATATTACAACACCTTACTCTATTACTCATATTAATATCCAATTATCCAAAGCAAATCACATGGCATGAGATGTTGATGCAGGGAGGAGGGAAGAGTGGCAAAATCAGTT